>NC_091086.1:62070530-62373560 GCF_032405125.1 Capricornis sumatraensis | reverse complement strand
TCCAGGAGATAGTGAAGGACAGAGGAGCTTGGCATACTGCAGCCCAGTGGGTTGCAAAGAGTTGGACATGACTTAGCAACTGAACAACAACAACAACGCCGTATGGCGCAGTGGTAAGGAATCTGCCTGCCAGTGTAGGAGATGCAAGAGACTCAGGCTTGATCCCTGGGTCAGGAAGATCCCCTGGAGGAGGAAATGGTGACCTGCTCAAGTATTCTTGGCCTGGAAAGTTTCCATGGACAGAAGAACCTGGCAAGCTACAGTCCAAAGAGTCAGGGACAAGACCGAGTGGCTGAGCACACACATAATGTGTACCAAACAATGTCCTACATACTAGGCTCATGACAGTGAATGAAATGGACAAGAATCTCTGCCTTCCTGTAACTTAAGTTTGAAAGCAAAAAGACTTTCATATATAAGTTTAACTTTGGAGATATGACCCCATGTTCTTTACCATTCTTCCTGCTATGTTTAAGCAAAATAACCTCTTCCTATAAATGTCAGTTCATTCCCTTTTTATTCTCCAAATCCATATACCTCTTGCCCTCCCAAGGACTTGGCAACTATAATTAACCCCTCATTCCTCTACGTTCTCAGTCTTTGTACATTCCCTTCAACACATACACATGCTCCAATAGCTGTCATTAAAAAAACAAAAAACAAAAAACACTTTCCTTTGTTCCAAACTCTCTCTAGCTAATGCTGCATTTCTCTGCTTCCCATCACAATAAAACTTCTCAAGGTTTTGTTTGTATGCTTTGTGCCTACAAGGACCTCGCCTGCCTTGTTTATTACTAAATTCTCAGCACTCTGGCAGAGTTCCTGGCATTTAGTAGGTGCTTGGTAAATGTTTACTTTACACATGAAATCATATTGCAAGAATGGCAACTCCCACCCAACCCCGGTCTCTGGGTAATCTGGTGTTTGGAAGACAGAAGTAGAAAAGGCACTAGAAAGTGAAAGTGTTAGTCGCTTAGTCATGTCCAACTCTGTACGACCCCATGGACTGTAGCCCACCAGGATCCTCTGTCCTTGGAATTCTTCAGGCAAGAATATTGGAGTGGGTTGCCATTCCCTTCTCCAGGGGATCTTCCCAACCCAGGGATTGAGCCTGGGTCTCCAGCATTTCAGGCAGATTCTTTACTGTCTGACCCACCAGGGAAGCCCCAGAAAAAGCACTAAGTTGAGAATTATGCTTAGCACTTGGAAAGATGCTTTAATCTTACGGCTTCCCAATTTGTAAAGTGAGGCCCTGGAATTCATTGGAGATGACAATTACATATCAGCCTTGGGGTAAGATCTAATTGACAGTGGCATCTTGGGTATAGTATAACAAAGAATTTTTTGCCGAGTAAAAGAATATTGTGATTGATTGATATTGACTGATTAGCAGTGCCCAACTGGATGTGGAAGACGGTGTTGGCTGGGCATTCCTGGGTTACATGGCTTCCTTCAGCTCTAATTGTGAAATGATTTGAAAAGACAGATTCCCAAAACATTGTCATTTCAACTGCATTTTAGATTTGAACTAGATTTAAACCTTTGAGCAGTTCTCAACATTTAATGATAGAGTAAGAGTCCAATTCAGATTCAAAATTATAAACTACAATCTCTAGGAATAAATCTAAGATGAATTGAAAGGGATCTACATCCATTTATTTAACTAGAATTCATCTGATATCCTATATCTTGAAAGAAAAGCATTTTATTGTATATTAAAAATCTTCCTTTCAGAAAAATGTCCTGCACTGTCTGGTATTTATTATGTCTGTTATTTTATCTCCCTAGATGTGTTATCTTTTCTTCTAGTTGGCTGGCTTCATTTGCTTTCTTTTCTTCCATTTTGCTTCTTTACAAGGAGATAATCCCAGGCTAGACTGATGAATATTTCAAGCTTTATTTCCATTATGGGAATAATAAGTGTGAAATTAATGAGATTAAGATAAAATGAACCCCAGAAGGGAGTGTAAGCACCTTTTAATGAAGATCAGGATTAAATGCAAATTTTCATCACTTCATAGTTCACTCAGTCGCTCATAAACGTTTTGAGTGGATAAAAAAACACCTGAATGGACATAGAGACTTAAAAGAATGGGTAGAGTTTATCTCAGTGCAAAGAAAAGATAGTGATTGGTGATTTTAGTGGGAGGAAGTTATTAATGATGTATACCAGGGCTGGACAAACTGCTGATCTTGTGTCAAGGCTGACCTGCCAATGTGTTTTTGTAAATAAAGTTTTATTGGGCCACAGCCATGTCTATTTGTCTTTATGGTCTGTGTGGCTGATTTCTTTTGATATGGCAGAGTCCCTGTGGCAGACAGAACTCTCCTGGCTTGCAAAACCTAAAATATTTACTATTTTGGCCCTTTTTAGGAGGGCCTTATAAGCTTCTCCATTAGATTATTATTATTTTTTTAAATTTACTATTTAAAGTAGTTTTAATATGCCTTTTAATATACTTGGTTAGTTTTTCTGGTCACACCATGTAGCATGCAGGATCTTAATCCCTGAGCAGGGATTGAGTCCCTGCAGTGGAAGCATGGAGTCTTAACCTCTGGGACCACCAGGGAATTCCCTAGATTGTATATTTTTGAAGACAGGAATTCTAGGTTTAGCTTCAGTTTTTAATTTACCTTTAAAAAAGTATCAATCCCTTTGAGATGATCAGTTAATAACTCTAAGAAATGTCATATAGCATACACATTTCTGCAGTGGGTGGTATTTTCTAGTAGTAGTTACACATGTCCTTTAGGCCAATCTTGTTTTTCTCAGCCCTCAGGGCTCTGCCCCTCGCCCCTCCATCTCTGTGCTCTGCTAGGGTCTGCAGCGAGCCACACTGGAAGGGTGTCCATCACCAGACTCCCACAGCACCCCTTCAGGCAGACCTAGGGGAGCCCTCCCTGGCCAAAATACAAGCCAGGGTCTTAAATTTAGAAGAAGAAAAAGAAAAGCTTAAAATACAAATATTCTCTTATTATTTTTCAGTCAATACAATACGTGAGAAGTTGATTTTTGCACCTCAGCTTTTACTTAAGTGTGAAAGTGTGTTAGTTGCTCAGTTGTGTCTAGCTCTTTGTGACCCCCTGGGCTATAGCTTGGCGGGCTCCTCTGTCCAGGGGATTTCTCAGGCAGGAATACCAGAGTGGGCTGCCATTTCCTTCAACAGGGAATCTTCCCAATCCAGGGATGGAATCTGGGTCTCCTGTGTTGCAGGCAGACTCTTTACCATCTGAGCCACCTTTACTCCAAAATATCTGGCATTTAGTAAGAAGCAGCCAAAGTGCAGGAGATGGAATTCCAGCTGAGCTATTTCAAATCTTAAAAGATGATGCTGTGAAACCACTGCACTCTATACGTCAGCAAATTTGGAAAACTCAGCAATGGCCACAGGACTGGAAAAGGTCAGCTTTCATTCCAATCCCAAAGAAAAGCAATGCCAAAGAATGTTCAAACTACCACACAATTGCACCCATTTTACACGCTAGCAAAGCAATGCTCAAAATTCTCCAAGCTAGGCTTCAACAGTACGTGAACTGAGAACTTCCTGATGTTCAAGCTGGATTTAGAAAAGGCAGAGGAACCAGAGATCAAATTGCCAACATCTGTTGGATCATAGAAAAAGCAAGAGAAGTCCAGAAAAACATCTACTTCTGCTTTATTGACTATGCCAAAGCCTTTGACTGTGTGGATCACAACAAACTGGAAAATTCTCCAAGATGGGAATACCAGACCACCTACCCGCCTCCTGAGAAAGGAGGTCAAGAAGCGACAGTTAGAACTGGACATGGAACAATTGGGAGAGGAGTACCTCAAGGCTGTATACCCTGCTTATTTAACATATATGCAGAGTACATCATGCAAAACGCTGGGCTGGATGAAGCACAAGCTGGAATCAAGATTGCAGGGAGAAATATCAATAACCTCATATGCAGATGACACACACTTAGGGCAGAAAGCAAGGAGGAACTAAAGAGCCTCTTGATGAAAGTGAAAGAGAGTGAAAAAGCTGGCTTAAAACTCAACATTTAAAAAACTAAGATCAAGGCATCTGGTCCCATCACTTCATACAAATAGATGGGGAAACAGTGGAAACAGTGACAGATTTTATTTTCTTGGGCTCCAAAATCACTGCAGATGGTGACTGCAGCCATGAAATTAAAAGATGTGTGTTCTTTGGAAGAAAAGCTATGACCGACCTAGACAGCATATTAAAAAGCAGAGACATTACTTTGCCAACAAAGGTCCGTCTAGTCAAAGTTATGATTTTTCCAGTAGTTATGTATGGATGTGAGAGTTGGACCATAAGGAAAGCTGAGTGCCAAAGAATTGATGCTTTTGAACTGTGGTGTTGAAGGCTCTTTGAGAGTCCTTTGGACTGCAAGGAAATCAAACCAGTCCATCCTAAAGGAGATCAGTCCTGAGTGTTCATTGGAAGGACTGATGCTGAAGCTGAAACTCCAATAATTTGGCCACCTGATGCGAAGAACTGACTCATTGGAAAAGACCGTGATGCTGGGAAAGATTGAAGGCAGGAGGAGAAGGAGATGACAGAGGATGAGATAGTTGGACGGCATCACTGACTCAATGGACATGAGTTTGAGCGAGCTCCAGGAGTTGATAATGGACAGGGAAGCCTGGCATGCTGCAGTCCATGGGGTCACATAGTGGGACATGACTGAGTGACTGAGCTGAACTGAACTGAGCCAAAGGGGAGGGGTGAAGAGTTCACGGATGGCCACCCCGTAGTCCCCTAGGAGCCTGGAGTCCCAGATTGAAAACTTCTGCCCAAGACTGAAAGGAGAGGCAGCGCCAGGGCGTGGGGGGCGAGAGTAGACATGTGTTTTGAACCGACCTTGCTCCCACAGTGGACACTGCCCAGAGCAAGGAGACTCTCTCTGCTCCCTTCCTGTGCCCTCCAGCCACATGGAGAATCTGTCTAGGTGCTCCAGCCACAGTTGCTGGTCTGGACCTCATTATTTTAAATTTTTTCATAAAAACGTTTTTGCAAAATTAAACTAAGATGGTTTCTGCATTTGCAAGTTGATACAATAAATGGCCTCATGAGAAAACTGCTATATCTCCAGTAAAAGTCATTACTGAAAAATTTTCCTTTAATAAATTTAGTATCTTTTACAGAAAGGGATATAGAGATACATTCTTCTTAAAGCTGATTGCTAGGAAGAGTTGTTCCTTCTGACACACTTGAAATGTTTTCCCTTATCAGAAAAATTAATAGATAATATTTTGATTTTTTTCTCTCTTGGCTTCCAAGAAACTTAGAGCTAAATTATTTGTGCAAACATGGCAACATACTTCAGGCCTTCCGTTATGGTTTTCTGAACCCTCCCATCTTCCCTGATTCATTACTTAAGTTTTGTTATTTTATCCCGTCCTCAAAGGTCATATTGGTGGGGCTACAAAATTAGCTTCCTTAGAACACATTTTCTGAGTTATGTTTTATGAATTGGCTAAGAGTTTTACATTCATTTTCTCATATAATTTTCAGAACAGTCCAGTGAAATTGGTGATTTTCTCATCTTCCAGAAGAAAAGACTAAGGCTAAAAGACAAGAAGGATTGTAAAGCAAGAAAGTGAAGGCAAAGTTAGGATTTGATACCATTTATCACCTAAAAGCCAAGCTGGTCAACTCAATCACTGAGATGGACAATCTCTCCCAGTCATATTCTGGTGGGTTTCAACAGATGTCAAAGAGACCAGCTTTGTAAAAATGGAATAAATTTTCCCATTGGGGAAAAAAAAAAAGGTTAATAGGATGAGCAATTACTAATAGAAGACTTTTATCCATAGAATTGATATTAACCGTTTCACAAGAGACTGAGACCGTGACATCAAATGAAATCCAAGCAATGAATCGACATTGGGAAAACAGTCTAATCGTGTCTGTAATTAATATGCAACTTAAAACCATTATAAAATGTTTTGGCATTGGAGCTCTGTAGAGGTAGGTTCTCTTAGGTTCTTCTGGTTGCAGAAAATTTGTTTAATCTTATTGGTGGACAAAACCATAGAAATCAGCACAGTGTCAATGTATGGGTCCTCTTTCTAGAAACTGAGGAAATACTTTAAAAGATGAGAACCATGTGCTGCTGTCACTGCAGCATTATTAGCAGAAAGGAGATAACTAGTCTTCAATAGAAGATAAAATGCTCAGGTGATTTTGATTCAACAGCAATGCTGTGTACTAGAAGTTCACTGATACACTGAGGAAGACATAACAAACAATATTATAAAGAAAACAGGACTCTGTTTTGATTATGCAAATACAAAAATTAAGTTACTACATGGATGGAGTGGCAGGAACTAACTATAGACTAAAATCTTATTCCTCCTATTAATGAAATCCCCATCTCAGAATCTGGGAGTGGGAGGCAGTTCTCTACATTAGAAGTGGACTGGATTAGGGCACCCCAGGGACCTCGGCCAGCAGCCGAAAGGAGAATGCCAAGGCTGCGGCCACATTGTTCATCCAAACCGAGCCACTAATTTAAAGGTGAAGCAGCAGAGAGATGCAAGAAGCAGTGGTATGGTGTTAAAATACGGAGTGCCAGGAAAGCTGATGAGAAGGCAGTTTCCAAGTAGCGATTTCTTAGCCCAGGTCTCCCGAGCAGTGTACAAAATTATACATTGTGATTCCCAAAGTAATGAGTGGTCACTGCAAAACCAGTCATTCAACACAGAACTTTAGAACATGATATTAGAAAGCTGAGTAACCTTCTGCCCCACCTCTGAAATGACACTGACTCCCACTGAGAACTACAGTGAACAGTTTGGGCTGAAATCCTGTGGCTCCTCCCTGTGTATTTATGTATAGCATAATATAAGGACAGTAATACTTTCTATACCATTCAGGAACTTACTTTAGACATCTAGGAAGTTGTTTTTGACATCTTTCCTTGTGTTTAATTTTGATCACATGAGTCTTTTAATTACTACAATGAGATTGCTTTTCTTTTTTGTTCTAAGTCCTCCAGAAACGCTGATGCTTTAAGACAGGGACCATGCTTTCCTTGTGTGTCCAATTTCCTGGCCCATCACTCATTTTCACAGATGACTTTCGGGTCCCATTAAAACTATGGATACAATAGCTGTTTTTGTGGTTGGTTGGTTTTTAGATATCCTCAACCATTTTCGCCAGCTCTTTCTTGAATACATTTGCAATTTGGCTTTCTTATTTCTTACTATTTTGCTTTTCTGTTTTGGGAGGAATCATTCTTTCTGACATTACGTTGAACTTTGCTGAGTAGGAGATTTCTAGGCTTAAGAAGCAAGAGGGTTACGGTTTCTGTTTGGAAGTCTTGGGAAGTCTACCCAAAGAGCAGAGTTGGGGAGATGTTGGAATTTGACAATATTTGCACTTGGAGGAGTAGGCAAAGCAGCATCGCTTTACTAATTTACAGCAAAAACAAAACAACAAAAATGCATTCTCTGCCTTCTGCTTGGCAACTTACTTTGCACTTAAAACCAATTTATTTGGGGCACTATTTCTTGCATTGGAGTTAAAAGTAAAAATACCAGTAGGGTATTTGATCTGAGAGAGAAGCAGGTGGTAACAAGAAATGCTGGTCTTAGGCTTCACAATACTTAATGTTGGAACCTCTATAGTCTCTTTTACTCAAAAGGAAAACCATATGAAAAAGTGTTCTACAACATTCTTTCTTTATGCCATTGTAAAGTCACTTGTTATTTGAAGAGCTTAATGGGTGATTATGGAGGAAGGGCAGCTGAAGAATTAAGGACTATTTCCCCAAGACTAAGGTCCCTCTGTTCTAATCCTCTGCCCTGTGTCTGTAGAAACAGGTAAGCAGTGCTTGAAAAAAGCCCTCCCTGGTTAGGGAGGCAAATATCCTTTGATCACTGGCTTTATGTATTTTCTTTTATTTATTTATATTGAAGTAAGTCAATTTACAGTATCATGTTAGTTTCAAGTATACAGTATGCAGATTCAGTTATACACACACACATTCTTTTTCAGTCTTTTCCCTTATAGGGTATTACAAAATACTGAGCATAGTTCCCTGTGCTATATAGTAGGTCCTTGTTTATATAGGTCATATTTATAAACAGTAGTAGGTATCTGTTAATCCTAACCTCCTAATTTATCCCTCCCCCTTTTTCCCTTTGGGGCTTCCCATGGTAAAAACTCTGCCTGCAATTTGCAGGAGACTCAGGTTCAATCCCTGGGTGGGGAAGATCCCCTGGGGAAGGGAATCTTCCCTCACTCCAATATTCTTGCCTGGAGATTTTAATGGACAGAGGATCCTGGTGGGCCACAGTCCATGGGGTTGCAAAGAGTCGAACATGACTGAGTGACTAAACCTCCACCACCTTTCCCCTTTGGTAACCATAGGTTTGTTTTTGTCAATGAAAAAAAGATGCACAACTTGGGAGTTGCAAGTTAAGTTTTATCTGGGGCAAAATGAGGACTGCAGCCTGGGAGGCAGCACCTCAGATAGCTCTGAGAGACTGCTCCAAAGAGGCAGTGGGAGAAGGTCAATATATAAGGTTTTGGAGAAGGCCAAGTTCAGAACCATTAAGCACTCATTTTACAAAAGGTTTTCTGTTAGTAGTGAGGATCTGATGTCACCATGAAGGGATTTAGTGCTTTTCTAGATAAAAGGAGATGCAAGGACTGAGATCATAACATGAAAGTGAACGTTGCTCAGTCGTATCTGACTCTTTGCGACCCCATAAACTATAGGGGGGATAATCTCTAGGCTGGGATACTGGAGTGGGTAGCCATTCCCTTTTCCAGGGCATCTTCCCAACCCAAGGTTCAAACCCAGGTCTCCCACGTTGCAGGCAGACGCTTTGCCCTCTGAGCAACCAGGGCAGTCCATCTCTGCAGAGGCAAATGGCAAATGCCCTCGTTGTTCAGTCATTGTCAGCGCTCTTGGCAAGCGCCAATTTGTAGTTGACATTTTCTATGTCTAGTTTTGTGTATGTGCTTCATAGAAAATGCTAGTGAGTAGATAAAGTGCTTTGGGATTTACAGGATAGGTGGGGAAATTCCTGTCTGTGAAAGGGAGGAGGGAGTTGGGAATGAGAACTATTCAGGTAGAGGATAAGATTTGTTTTTTATCCGTTTGTTATCTGGGCCAAAAATGTTTCCAGTGTGGTGCCAAGGCCAGGTTGCTCCTTGCATCTCAGGTCCACTGTTTCGTGGTAAACACACGTTGGCTCAGGTTTCCAGCTCTCCTCTTACAGGACAGAAAGAGGAGTGTGAAACAGGGGGCCAGGTGAGTTGTTTTCTTCCATTTACTCAGCATGTAGGAATACAGTGAATTAAAAATCCTTGCCGTGGCTCTGAAGGTCACCGCCTAGATCTGTGATCTATCCAAGAAAGGTGGCAATGAAGGGGCTCAGGGTGCAATGCAGCCCCTACTCAAAGGAAATCTGTTAATTCTTTGCACCTCCAGAGTTGCTGCCTCCACTGACACCTTGAACCACAGCAAGAGACAGTTCCTCAGGCAGCACGTGTTCTTCAGAAAAATCAAGTGTTAAACCAAGGTTTCTCCACTCGCTGTTACTGACATTTCAGGATGAGCAACTGCCTGTTATGGGGGCTGTTCGGTGTGCATTGTAGGAGGTTTAGCAGTAACCCTAATCTTTATCTATTAGTTAAATTAGTTAAATCTAAAGATGCTTGATCTTTATCTATTAGCACCACTTCTCCCCTTATGAGTTCTCCCCAAAGCCTGGAGATATTGCCGCTTGTCTTCTGGGACTCAGAAGAGCCCTTGCTTGAGAACCATTGACTGAAACAAAGTCCTTTCTTAGCTATGTGAAGGCTGAGACTGTAATAACGGAGGTGGAAGGTGCAGCAGGGGGAGGGAGAAAGGGAGAAAGAGGACGTAAATATGCACGTCAACATTTTCCTTTGATTAAAAATTATGAATGTATTTAAGAAAGAAAAGCTATCTACTTTCATATGTAATACTGCCTGTCTAACCTTTAGCTTGCAATTCATAGAAGAGACCTTGTGAACAAATTGCAGCAATTCAATCCTTCGCCCAATACTTAGCTGTCCTGCTGAATTGATCAAATTCTCTATAGAAGTCTCTGTGGGTTTGCATTAATTCAGTGGCCCTGAACAAGAGCTAGTCAAAAAGATGTCAGGCAAAGGTGGCTAGGGGAACACTGGGCTGACATGACTGTGACCATGCTTTTGCTTCATTCATGTTGGTCCACAGGTATTATTTGGGGTCGTAATTCTCTTTTCAGTGTTTAGGAGGAAAGACTGGGGAACTGGGAAGGTGCCTGGCCTCGGTGGGTGATATGAGAGGTACCGAGAGGGGAGTTGTGGGTGAGCTTTGGATGTGAGGCGAGGTCTACATAATAATCTACCCTATATGTCTCAATAACAATAGATATGATTTTAAAAGCTGAACACATATTGAGGTTTTTGTAAGCCTACTCATTTAGGTGACATGAGTCCATTTCATTGCAAGCAATTCTACAGCAAATCCTTTAGTAAAAATCAGTAGTCGCAGAATCATTTATCTTTTTGATGAATATTTCCATAATGCAGGTTATGCCTCACTGAAGCAAAATACGTAGGCAATTGAAAATGACAGTGAAATTCATTTTACATCCCAGGAAGTCTAGCTTTATGAAAAATTATTCACTCCTTTTAGAGAGTAAAGCAATGTTTATTTTCATGTATATAATGTTGAAAATTAATTACATTTGTCACAAACTGCACCTTTAACATCTACTTCCAAGTTAATTTGTCTATAATCTAAACAGCGAGTGGTATCCATAATAGTTTATGTTAACAATTTTCTGAACTCCAGAGCTTTAAATTGCTTAGTCATTAATTCCCTAAGTGTGGGTTTAAAAAAAAAGAAACAAAACCTTTCAAGAGCATGCATCTTAAAAATGTAAGATGTTAGATGAACAACTAAAAATGAGTCTAAAAACATCAACAAATTGGATTTTATAATGTATTGAGATATAACAGATATAACGTGTTGGGTACCACCTGGTGCATATCTATAAATTCTGGAAAAGCCTCCATTCTTAAGATTAATAGCACTATCAGCCAGTTACATCATTATTTCATTAAAGAAGAATTGCTGTAAAAATCTTTTAAATAAACAAATCTGATGGAAGACAAAACTGAGGAGACCTGAAGTCTCACTGATGTAAGCTTGTAAGCTTTTGCCTCCTGTTTCTATGGTAACCTGTGATCTATATTCTAACCACACCTTTGAAAGGCTTGTTTTCTCCATCGTGAAAATTTAGCTAGGAGCACTGAAAGTACCAAACATTAATTGTTAGGGTTTTTTTTTTTTTTTTTTTAAATGAAAAGATAGAAGATAACATCCAAAGACTTACCACACAAACACAATAGGAACACATATTTACTCATTTGGGGATGAGTTTACATGACTGGAAGATCACAGGGATGAAAACTGAATGCTAAATGAAATAACTATGCAGATACCCTAACAAATATATTCAATACATATTATGAGCATAAAATTGTAAGTGCTCATTTAATTGCATAGGGCTAAAACTTAAAGACTTGCTCATAACAGTTCAAAAAAAAAAAAAAAAAGATAGGTCAGTAGTTTTCAACCTGGAGGGATGTTTGCCTCCCGGGGGATGTTTGGCCATGTCTGGAGACATTTTGGTTGTCAGAAGTGGTGGTGGTGGAGGTGATACGTGTGTGTTTCTGTGTATGTTACTGGTAACTAGTGGATGGATAGAGGTCAATAACGATGATGAACAACCTACAGTACACTGGACAGATACACCCAATCCCCACCCCCATCAGAAAATTATCTGTCCAAAACAGGAGACTGAGAAACCCAACACCTAACTTCAAAATAATGTGCTGGAATGAGGGACATATACTGAACATAGAAAATTATTGAACATTTATGTTCAAATAAATAAAATGCTTTTATTTGTAATTTGCTTCCCTGTTTTTGTACCATATTTACTTCTTTGGCTCAGTGATAAAGAATCCTCCTACGAATTCGGAAGCTGCAGGAGATGTGGGTTCGATCCCTGGGTGAGGAAGATCCCCTAGGAGGAGGAAATGACAACCCACTCCACTATTCTTGCCTGGAATATTCCGTGGGCAGAGGAGCCTGGTAGGCTACAGTCCAAGGGTCGAAAAGAGTTGGACAGGACTTAGCGACTGAGCGCACACACACACACACATTTTGTTATTTCATTTAAATAGGAAACAGACAAAAGAAAAAAATGACAACGACTGCAGAATTCCCTTGCCCCTTTGGCTTTCATAGGTGTATATTTCCAGCTTTCACGCCTTTGTCTAATTCGGCGTGACCCACATAAACCGTAAATATCAGTACAGTCGGGGAGCTTTGTTCCACTGCAAAACTTCGAGGCTTGTATGGGGTTGATATTGTCACCCAGCTTAATTTAAATATAGCAATTAAATTCTGGTAAGTTTATTCCTTGTTAATCGGAAATGGACTTACCTTTTCCCACTTGAATGCGGATGCACTTGCCTTTGGCGTCTGCCTCCTTGTAACATATGGTTACACTGTATCATTCCGGCTTTGGATACATTCCTATCCTCCAATCCTCGCCCAGGTCAAGAGGGTAGAACCGTCCTGGAGAAGCAGCCGCAGCATACTTTGGTTTTCTTTGCTGCGATGTGGGCGAGCCAGAAAGCAATCCAGATACCGCCAGAGGGCGCCCAAATGCCGCAAATGAAAGTTCCAAAGCCTCAGAAGGGTTTTGCAGGAAGGGTAAAATTGGCTTTTGTCTAATGAAAAGAGCTATACCGTTCTAAGCGATGTCGTGTTACGTTATTTTTCGCATTTGCTTCTTGCCAACAGATAAGCAAGGTGAGCATACATCCCCACCCTGGTGGTTATTTTGTATTCCTGTAATAAAGTGACAGCCCCCCAGGGACACCCCACACCCCGCAGATGGCCACGGTTTTGACCTGTGCGTTTCTGAGCTTGCACTGTGCGGCTTGTCTCGGCTAACTCTCTCTTCCTGAGAACTGGTGCCTCCGTCAAAGCACAGACATCAAAAAAAAAAAAAAAAAAAAAACCCAAAACCAAAAAACAAACAAAAACCCGACGGCTCCGTGCCTAGGGCTCTGGTCTTCCCTCCTTCTTCTCCCAAGTCCTGAGAGCATCCTCGCAGGGGCGACGCCGCGCGCCCGGCCAGCTGGACCTCCGCGCCGCGCTGGTCCAAAGCCGCAGCCTGCCGGGGCGCAGCACACTCGGTGCACCCGGGCGCCGCCCAGGCGTGCCTGCCCTGGGAGACCACTGTCCACCCTCGGGCGTCGGTCCTAATGGCCCGAAGGGAGCCACCAGGTCAACCCCTCCCCCGAACCTCACTGCCCGCCCGGGTATCAGGATTTCAGCCGGACATAGCGAGCGTTCGGATAGGATGCTGAGAAAGGGTAGCAAGGGGCAGGGGGCGTCAGGCACCACCTCGAGGCGGCCCCTCAAGGTCTGAGAAAGAGCCCGAGACCTCTTACCCAACCGTTCCAAACAGGATAGACGGAGAGAGAGAGGGGGGCGCAATGGAGAGCAAGTGTGTGTGTGTGTGTGCGTGTGTGTGCCCCAAACATCGCCGGCGCTGCAGGGGGAGGGGAGGCGGCGGAGATGGGGGGCTAAGGACTGGAGAGGAGTGGAGGGGAGGTGGGTTGGGAGTGGGCTAGGAAGGCAGGAGGGGCCCGGGGATGGAGGGAAGGGGAGGGGGCGAAGAGGGGAACCAGCCCTTTGGAGAAGGCAGGCGGGGGTACCCGGGCAGGCGGGGCTGGGGGACCGCGGGGAGCGGACGGGAGGCGGGCGGGGCCCCGAGTGGGTGGGAGGGGAGGGGCGTTCGGGGGGCGGGGCGAGCGAGGGGCGGGCGGGCGCGCGGGGGGAGGGCGCAGGGCAGGAAGGGGAGGGGGAGCGCGCGCGCGAGAAATGCAGAGGCTGCGGCGGCGGCGGCGAGGGCAGTAGCGGCAGCGGCGAGGGCGGCGGCGGCAGCAGCGCGACAGCTCGCTCCTCGCTCCGGGCTCCCCGCCGTCGAGCCGGGGAGAGAGCCTCCCGCCTAGCGGCCAGGCACCCGGCCGGACGACGCCCAGCGACCCGGGCCCCTCCGCGGCACCGCGTTCACCTCGGGGCGGCCACAGGCACCCAGACCCGGTAAGGAGGCGCGCCCCGGTGGCCCCCGCAGCCGCCCCGGACCCGGGGTGCCGGCCGCCCCGGGAGCCTCCGTTCCCTTCCCCCCACCGGCACCCCCTTCTTTCCCCATCTGCACCCGCCTCCCCCCCCTCCCCGAGGCCCTTTGTTCTCTCTCGGCGCCGCGGCCCGGGATGGGGGGTGTGGGGAGGGGGAGTGGTGCGGGGCCCCCGATTAGACGGCGCTGGTCGTGGGGGTGGGGATCCCTCGGGGAGGGCTCCGTCGCGCCGCGGGGGACTGGAGAGATGGGGGGAGCGGCCCCCCGAGGTGGGTGGCTGCAGCCACTCGCAGGGTGGGGAGGCTGGGGGGATGGGGGGCTGGTGAGCCTGTTAAGCGGAGTTGGCGGTGGGTAGCGGGAGGAAAGCAGCTAGTGCAGCAGGAGATTGCGGAACGTGAAGCCCTTGCGGTGCACTGAGTCCCGAAGAGACAGTTTTGTGAGTCTGGTGGGAGAGGCTGTCACCCGCCCGGCTCATCGCCGGGAAGAAGGCGCTGGGTGCGGGGGTCGCAGCGGCAGAAGACGAAGGGTGGGGGTGGGGTGGGGCGAGAGTGTAAGGGGGAGAAGGGATACGGGGGGACGTGGTGTGATCAGAAGGAAGGAGGTGGCTTTTTGGTTCAGCAAATGGGTTTCCTTGTCCGCTGGGACTCCCGAATCTTGGCTTGGGGTGGCCGAGGAATGCGAGGTTCACACGACAACGTGCCTCCCGAGGCACCACTGAGCCGATCAGAGCCCCAGCCCGGGAGGGGGCCGAGCTGCCTTGCCATTAACCTGTGGGCTCCATCTGAGCGTGTCCTAGTCTCCAGCACTCAGTTCGGAGAATGCACTGGGCGCCTCCTCTGGCGGCCCTGGCCCGGAGGGTGTGAGCTTGAACCTGACAGCGCGCGGCCCCTCGCCGCCTAGCCCGGCCGGGAGCGAAGGTTTAGGGTTTAGTAGGTTTTGCCTAAAGCGCTAATAATGAAACCCGACGCCTGGCCCCTGTTCCCCCTTCTTCGCCCAATCGCCTCCTCCCTCCTTCCCCAGAGAATAAAAATTGCAGAAAATCCTTGGATCCGAGCGCACACACAATGCGTGGCTACAAACCGCATTCTTTTCATGAATATTCATCGAACGCTTGGCTGGGCTCCTTATCTGCTTCCTGAAGAGACATTTCCGCCTTGAAAAGAACTCCGTGAACAGTCTTTGCCTGTGTAATTTTCACCCTGCTTAAAATAACGCAGCGCACATGGGTGCATTTTTTAGTATCTGGAACAGGATTGACAACCACGCCTCGGTCTGCCGCGAGGCCACTAGCATATCTGCGGCAGGTTAAAATCAAACACTGTCAAAGAGGTGGTCTTCCTGCACTAGGGGTGTGGATCAGCCTCGCAGGGATTACAACTGGGGCTCACAGACCTCAGTACTGCGGGCAAAATGAATGAATCCGGACTGTAATTACCTATTCCTTTGTCTTGGCCTCGCGCATGCGCCGGAGAGCAGGGTGTGGAGGGCCCGGGCCGACCCATCTGATCCCTCCATCACCCACCCACCCACTCCCTTCCCAAGCCCAGGAACAAAGGCGTTTGCCCTAAATGTTGCGTGAAACCCTTGGATACAGATGACAGTTTTCCCCCACCCCGTGCGTATATTTCTTCTCCCAGGCTATCTCATCTTTTGCCTTCTTAGGTATTTCAATTGATGAAAAATAAGATTAGCCTTGATGCTGAGGGCAAACTGTGGGGTTTAATGTTTTTGTAACCGAACACGGCTCTTTTCCTTTCTCGTGCTGTTCATTGTTCTTTTTCCTGTAACATATCGCACTGCAGTGATGGTGGCCCTATTAATTTGCATCAGTTAACCGTTTGTCTGAAAGATTTTTGCTGCTGGCCGTTTGATGAAGGGACATTGGTCTCAAAAATGACAGTGGGTCTTGCCCCTGGTGTCACTACGGGAGAAATTAAGACATTTGGCATTTCTTCGAACAAGAGGGCCTACAAAACCCAGAGTTGAGAAAATCGTTACTTTGTCAGGATCCTAACGCTGTTTTCTTTTGATTCCTGCCTCATTGTTTCATTAGGAAAATCCGAGAAGAACCCCATGGAGATGGAGACCACTGGTAGGGGAGGAAGAAGGCACGTGGGGCTGCTGGGGTGAAGATGGTCTATTAAGTTCTTAATTTTTCTTTTCCGTATATATCGATATATGTCTCCATATGTATATATACATATGTGGACATACACACACACATTTGATGGTTGATGACTGATTTTTCTTCCCAGTGATGCAGATTATGGGCTCTTTTTGGGCCAGTTTGTTCTACCAGCTAAAAAGAGACTTAACTGTTGTGTATAAAAAGGAGCTAAATAATTACATTTTGCCATGGTACGTTACACTTGAAAGAATTTTATGTTTCAGTATTCTCAGTACACCCTGGTAAGACAACACGTGACAGGAAAATGGAAATTATCTTTTTTGTTCCTGTTAATAAAACTTGATATTGATCAAGCTGAATGTATCAGGACCTTTATTTGATATGGAGGGTAGCCGCCTGCTACCCACTGTCCTCCATAGTATTGGGTGGATTTTTTAGGGTTTAGAGGGCTAGGGGTAGGGTTTTTTTTTTTCTTTAGGTTATGTTTTTGAATAACAGATGAGTCAGAGTATAGATCACATGCAATAACAAGTATATACCAATATGCCCCAATTCGAGGAGTCTCAGGTTTTTGAGCAAGATAATTTTTAAATTGAATTATAAATGATCGGTTACCTTATTCTTTTACCCAGCTAGCTTTTTGGCAAGCTTTAGCAGGTGGAGAAAGGGAGCTGAGCCTTTTGACAAAATGCGCCGACAATGACCATATTATCAGCGGCGCCAGTGGCGTATCTCTCCTTAACTGATACACTTGCTCTTATTATGCAGGCAGAAGAGAGCCTTTTCTCCCCGTAGATCACCCTAATTTGAACATCTGATTTGAGTGGAAGAGTCCTACAGGGCTCTGGCTCCTTATCTTTGGAGGCATCCGTTGCAATCTTCCTGGATTTACTAGAACAAACCGTATTATAATCTAAGGTTGGATGTATTCTGTCTCGTTAATTTTTGTCTTTAAAATTTTTTTCATATTAAGGAAAATTTCAAGCCATTTTCATTCCACAGTCAAGATAAGGGGAGTATGAAAAACTTAGGAGATTTGGTCACTGTTAAATGGATGTCTGTAATATCCACTGTAATTTTGTAAAAAATACCAAATACCAAAACCATTTTTAAGGAAAGTAAGGTGCCAGGTATATACATACGTATACACACACACACACACACACAATTTGTATATATATATACTCATGTTACAAAATAAATTTTATTACTGATATGAAACAAAATAGTTTGTACAGAATATCATTTTATAGTGCTTCATGTTGGTCTTTGGAAAATAATCAGTTTTCTGTTTTTATCCGTATGTATATAGAAGGGAGAGCCTAGCTGGTCTACTAAGATACTTGTTTCCGATTTTTACCAGTGTACCCCTGAAATAAATGGGTTGCATTGAGCATCTTAAATTAGCATGTTCATTTAGGGTCTTAAACATTCACATGAAAGCATTTTAAAAGTTGTAATAAACAAATGCTTATACTAAACAGAAGATTTATAAAGTTGCTCTGCCTTATTTTTATTATTGTTTATAAAATTTTGTTTCAAAAATATTTAAAAAGAGGCCTGCTCACTATTGTTCATCAAAAGCAATTGATTTCCTTTGGTGTCTGATTCTGTTGAAAGAGATGTTCTGAATTGCTTAGGTCTTTATCTTTCTAATATGTAGTTTTAACTTACTACTTTATTTATATCCTCTATCAAAAGATTAACATCTTCTTGATGATTATTTTAGTTGGTAAACTGGAAGCCAGGTGCTGTGGAGGTAAAACTGAGCTTGTATATGAGTTGAAGTTCTGGAGGTGGGTGGGGGGATGGGAACGGAATCTGTTGTTTTATCACGTTTTCTTAACTCATTGAATCCTGTCCATTTATTCTGACTCTTAAGACTTCGGGTAATACAATGCAATGGGAACTTTGCAGCTTAAGTCTGGTGGATTAGTATCAGGAAATAACCCAGGCTGTGAATAGCCAGAACGTTTTTTAGAGAGAAAATATTCTTGATAGGGGGGTTTCCTAGGGTGTAGTCGAAAGGAGAGTCAGTTTGAAAAATCTCTAGGCACTGGCTGGGCCACTTTGACCAAATTGCTTCAAACCACTCTGAATTTCATTTTATCCAATTGTAAAACTGGAGTAATAATTCCTAATTTTAGGCTATAAAAAGGATCACACATGTCTGAAAAGGGCATAAGTACAGTGGCTGGCTCCTCGGGGCCCCTCGCCCTCTCAGTCTGCATTTTCAACGTAGTCATCAGTGTGATTGACATCAGTAACTAATTTCTGTATATTGAGCTGTGTTTTTGTTCCATGCTGATTAAGATTTGAGGGTTTCAGTATATTCAGTCAGAAATAGGATATTTCAAACCTCATGGAGATACATATTTGAAATTCTATGAGATACTGAATGGGAGTTTGCTCCCATGTGGACTGTATGACGCCAGAATGGCCACCCTCACTGAATTTCCCACGGCTGCCTACATAACTCAAGAGATGGCATTTCAATTCTTTTGAGAAAATACAGGGGTGGTCTTAAAACCACAGAAGTTCCCAGCCTGCCAAAAGATTGTTGTTAAATGCCGTCCCCTCCCCTGCTATCAAGACAGACATCTAGGTAAGTGTCATGTAAGAAGAAAATGTCCAGTAAACCGTATCAGAAGTAAATGATAATCATCTAGATCTTACCAGTGGATAGTTAAATTGTAATTTTGAAAAGACACAAGCCTAGGAAGCAAAGTGATTAAACGACATTCTCTTTGTTCTGGAACTCAGAAATGGGATGACGTGGATGCTGAGTCTCATAATATATTTTTCTTCTTCTGCACCCTAAGGGTTTAAGGAACATTAAAAATCAGGCTTTCCAAAGGCAGTAGATGTTTTTGAACAAAAACAGGGAAAGCAAGAGTTTTTTGACTAGTCAAGGAAGTTAGAGAGGGGAGGTGCTAATTGAGCATGCCTCGAAATCTAGGAGTAAATTCCTGAAAGCTTTAGAGTCTTTGAAATGGAAGCCATCTGCAAGCGCCACAGGGACCCAGGTCATAAGGACACATTTCAAGATTATGTAAGAAAATGGTGTTCAGCTGGGAAGGCCAAGTATTTCCACATTTCCTTCTTATCACTTAAGATGCTTTCTAAACTTGTTTTTGAATTGATTTATTTTCTTAGTCATTTTGGATGACTTAAGAATTTCGTTTCAGCCATTTACTAGCTGTGCGACATTTGTCAAATTGCTTAACTTCTCTGTGCTTCAATTCTCATCTGTATAATGAAGATTACAATGTAGAGTTTCTGTAAAGATTAAGTAATCAAACAGGAGAATACCTCACACATTCTGTATGCCTTCATAATGCACACTCACTGTAAAGCGGTGAGAGGACCAGCTTTCTTTCCTTCCTCCTCTGTATCTATAGCTGTTTATATTCTTACTTCGAAGGTTATCATTGCAAGAAAGTCTGGTTGGGGTACCTTGGACAGGAGTTGGTAGAACATAGAAATCTGGTTTAGAAAAGCCTCCAAATGCAGCTCTGATGCCTTGAAGTTGTTGCCAAGATACTTGTGCTAGTTTTAAAAGTCCAGAGTGGGTCCCCAGCCCCCATATTGATTAGGATTACAATGAAAAACAATACTGTGAAAGTCTTTGGAACTTACAGCCCCTGGTGACTCAGACGGTAAAGAGTCTGCCTGTAATGCAGAAGACCCAGGTTTGACCCTGGGTCAGGAAGATCCCCTGGAGAAGGAAATGGCAATCCACTCCAGTGGAGATCTTCAGAGACAGCCTCTCTGTTTTGATCTGGACTCCACTGGAAGACCTTAGTATAGACACAATTCATTCATACCTGAAAAGACTTGGCTTTGTGGTGTCCTGAATCAAGGTGCATTCATTGGCATCTGAAAGGAGTCAGTACAAAGATTGGTAAAAACCAATTTAGATATTTAAAATCCTGAGGACACTGTTCCACATCCCCACCACCTACACCAGGAGTAAAACCAAAGCTTGTCTTATTCAGGGATGTGAAGGTATTGTTACCTGTTGACAAAATATCTGGAAATAATTATCCCCCTGGCAACCTTAGTCACTGTGACAAAAAAAAAAAAAAGAAGTTCTTTGGCCTTCGAGATATTTGAGATGGTTCATCCTGGAATCACTTTGACTTTTCAGGCATTTAATTCAGGGATCTGCCTAAGTGATTCATCTTTGGCCTTCTGGACACTGGGCTTTGCTGTTGAGTGAAGGTAAAATCATTTTCATTTTGGTTAAATTATTTTTTCTAATAGTTTCTTTAAACAGGATTTTGAATCTTATGGAATCAGAAGGGAAATTAATTTATCTGTCAGGTATCCACTGTGGGAAAGTGGTTTTGGGTATGGTAAGTGTATCATAGAAGAAATTTCCTTTTTCCTTTTAAATATGGAGAAGTTAAGGGATGAAATTGGACATCTATTGACTATTATGTGTCTTATGCTGTATTTGAAATTTATCCCCTTAAATTGTAAGAGGCATTTTGCCTGTGAATAAATGACAAAAAAAAAAAAAAAAAAAAAAAGAGGGTTAAATAATGTACATAAGATCCTAGGGCTAACAGAAATTAATAGAATTTGGATCCATGTCTAATAGTCCTATTCTGCTGGCCAATGCTGCTTTTTCCCGTAAGCCTTGGCCATTTTATCTCATGTAATATGGACACTTGGGATAAAATGGATAATATATTGTAACATATTAACCTCTTCAATATTCATTTAGAGAGGGTTGTGCTAGGTTCTTCTCTGAAAAATTATCTTAGAAGAGATACACTGTCTAATACATATTTAATCCATAAATGCATTTAGTGGCCTCTAGATTAGAAATGCTTCCTGTTGTGTGAATATAGGCTGATGTCTTTAAGTCATCTCTTTTTCTGGGGATGACAGTGATTATAAAGGCTGCTTTTGAGGACTGTAGAGAAATGGCCTCATTGCACTTCACAGGTAGAAATAATCACTCGAATGCCTTATCTGTAATTCTACTTTTGAAATAGTAATCACAGACACTAGTCAGCCCCCTTCCAGCTCTGTAGTTGCCTGATCAGAAATAAACCAAGTCCTGAACTCGTGACCCCATTTTCACTCTACCTCCACGAAGGGTTCATTTACACGAAGTCGGTGGCTGTGTTTAAATACTCTCCTAATTATCAAAGCAACCTCAGTGTTCTTTGTAAATTCTTGCATCATCCTAACAGAAGGATTGTAAGCTCATCACTAAAACACTTCTTTTGGAACTCAGAGGACCTTAGAAATGTTAGTGGCTTAGTCAAGGTCCCATGAGCTGGTTAGTGGCCAAGTGGAAACCCAGGTTATTTCCCGCTAAAACTCCATTCCTACCAGCCCTCCTTTCGGTCTAATTGAGTTAAACTCTTACTATCTTCAGCTTAAAAAAAAAATTCCTTCCTTCCTTTCTTTGACTCTGATACCAGTTTTTGGGTTTTTTTTTTAAGTCTTTATTGAGTTTGTTAACAATATTACTTCTGTTCTTTTATGTTTTGGGTTTTCGACCCTCGAGGCACGTGGGATCTTAGTTCCCCAAACAGGGATGGAACCCACACCCTGTGCCTTGGAAGGGGAAGCCTTACACACTGGACCACCAGGAAGTCCCTGATAACAGTTTTGAAAATCCAGTCCTGATCCTGTGTTCTCTCCAGCAGAGACCCAGTTCCGCCTTCTCGATAGCACCACTTGTGCTTACTGCCTGCTGCTGCTTTTTCGACATGCCATCTTCTCCGCTTTCTTCTTATTATAGGCGTGTGGTTTCCTTCAGATGCTAAAGAATTTATGGCATGCGTTAAAATAATTTCGCCCAGAAGACTAAATTTTTGTGTCATATCTTTGTTTCTCTCCTAAAATAAACAAATGTTGCAGGGTTTGGCGCCTGCAGATGGAGGGTAGGAGTTTGAAAAGAAAGCCAGTTGGTTTTAGACTAATTTGGGGGCTGTGGAGTGAGCAGAGCAGTGAAGCATTGTGCCCTAGAAATGCTCCAGAATCTCTTGGAAGATCCAGTGTGCACAGTGCTGTAGAGATGGCCATGAGTTTTTCTGTCCATTCCTAGGGTTATCTGGACTTCCCAGGTGGCACTAATGATAAAGAACTCGCCTGCCAATACAACATACGTAGAAGACAGTGGGTTTGATCCCTGGGTCAGGAAGATCCCCTGGGGGAGGGCATGACAACCCAGCCCAGTATTCTTACTTGGAGAATCCCGTGGACAGAGGGGCCTGGTAGGCTACAGTCCATAGGGTCACAGAGAGTCAGACAGAGCGAGTTAGCACACACAGACAGTCTGGGTTACTGGCTTGAGAGCTACGTGAAATGTGGTGTTTGATCTTTTTTCTTTAGAATGATCAGAATGATTATTTGTGGTATTTGGGATGATTTAGAGGATTTAAAAGGGCAGTAAGTTTCTGAAGTAGTCATTAAAGTATGAAACTGAAGTACTTAAGTTGTTAAAACACTTGATAAAGCTTAATATTCAGATGTTTGAAATGAATTTTAGCAATGTAAACTGTGTGCATTTGTATTTGGAGAAAACTATGATGTTTATTTTTAGATAAGAGTTCTAATTCATATTTTAAACAATCTATTTAGACATTTCAGTAAGTAGAGAATGAGTCTTAGATAAATTTATATTTTTTCCCCAGGGAACCCTGCAATAAACAAATGACTTTGCAATTTTGTTAATGTTTTTAAATTATCATAGTTTTGCAGGTTCAGAAATGGAAATATTTCTTAAATAAAGCCAAATTAAACCCTTTTTTTTTTTTTTAAGTTTGTGAGGCAAAGGATATCAGAGAACAGCTTCTCCTGGTTAAGCTTTCTAAATTACGAGTATCCTAGATTGCTTGGCTAACTAATTTTGAAAAGACCCACATCATTTACCTGACGGTGGCCATTCAAAACACCATTGCCAATAGACTAATACAATAGCCAAGTTAAACAGTAACAGGATCTGCTTGGGGAAATAGTATATCAAAAGAGAAAGCAATAACAACCATCTAGTGCCTGTGAGGACATCCAGATTTCCTTGGAATCACTGGATCTTCCCACAGTCCTGTTTTAAGCCTCTCTGAGCTTGTCTTGGGGCTATAGGGGCTGTAGAAGATTTGCTGACTCTGACCTTTATGAATATTCTCAGCTGTTTCAACATGGGATAAGAGCATCTGAGTTTGCTTTAGGCATGTTGAAGACTTGGGAAAAAGGAAAATCTAGAGAAATCAGTGACTTACAGATAGAGAGATTTGAGATGGCTTTCCTCCTTTATCCTGTATTCCATCCAAGAGGTAGGGTGAGATTCTATGACCACTTGGGTATTCACTAAAGACTTGATTGATTAAATGAGGTGTTCTGGAATCTAATTTGCATGACTCATTTTCCTAAGGTAGGAAAAAAAGAGTTTCAATTAACAATTAATGGTGACAATGGTTCTTAACAGAGTCTTGTGATCGCCCAGCCTCAGTGAATACAATTGACCAGAGGTTATTACGGCACTAGAGTTTCTCAATAGCCCTGGTCATCTTTTGTTGAGACTTCAAGCTTTGAATTCCCAGGGCTCACTCAGCTGGACTTTAGAAACCTGGTTCCAGAACTTCTACTATGTGGTTTTCAGACAAAGAGTAACAAGTGTTTGTAGCGATGGTCTCCCACAGAGAGCATTTGTAGCAATGGTCTCCCACAGGTTGTTAACACAAGGTTGATGGTTTCCCAGGTATGTGTTTCTACATGTGACTCACATCTGAGTATCACTCTTGTCCATTACCTACAGTGGTTGACTAAGGAAACGTCTCATTTAAAGTTTCATTGGTATAAGAGACAGAACCAATAGCTCACTCCACTTAACCTCCACCCTTTCTGTTCTAACTGGCTTTGCTTCTACCTTCCAAAGAGCTTAGCTTTCATTTCATTTATACTAAAGTCTCCTGGGTGGGTGGGTACGAGGTCCTCCTAGGAGAACTCAGCTGGCTACAATGCAGAGAAAAGCAACTACATGATGGGATTATGACACATACTTCCACTAAGGTAAGAGAAGAATTTTAAAAAAAACTGAGTCTGAAGGTCACCAAGCTTCTCATGTCTCTGCCTCACCCAACCATGTTAATTGGTCCTTTCCTGCCTGAAAAATATCACATGGTTGTACTTTAAACTTTAATGTTGTCAGTAGTAATACATTCTATAACTGTATCCTTATTTCCAGCAACAAATATTACCATATTAAGGGGAGATGTGGTGGTTAGAGGAATCAGTTGGCAACTTAGGGTTTGTCCCGAGTTAAATTAGGGTTTGTACCCATGCCGCCACCTTTAACTTGCCTTCTTTATGACCAAGAGTGACCGCTTGCATATGTATTGCCTGTTAGTGATCCCCTTTGCTAGATATACTACTTAAGGAGTGTTCTTTCTCCTATCTGTAGTGAGATAGCCAAGGATCCCAAATAAAGGGTAAAGAGTCCAGAATGATGTAATACTGCAAAAAATGTTACTGCTGTTATAAGTGAAATGAAGAAAAGCTCAACCCAGTAGAGTTGAGCATTATTTCTGTTGGAAGAGGGTGTCATCTGGGGCAGATAATATCGAAAAACCAGCCCCCTTAATTTCCTAAACCTTTAGGGTATTTAGATAGCATCATATAATAAAATTACTGTTAGCAGCACACAGCATGGTGAAGCAGCAAGCCCTGACATGTTAGCAGTTGTTTGCATAGTTTACCTGGCAGAGAAAATACCTAACTGCTAGAACAAATGTTTTAGATCGCTAATGTGCACCGTGGTTAGTGTAAGTTGGCTGCGGAAGAATTTCCATTGAATTCTGATTCTGATAACACATTTAACTACCACCCTAACTAAACCATCCCATCTTGAGAGAGGGAGACGCCTTTGGGAGTAATAGCATTTCTTATTAAATACTTGTGAAAATCCTTCTGAAAAGAAGGAAATGGCTATGCTTGAGGGAAGTTTCCACGGGGTATTTTTGCAGCTGTGTTTCTGGATGGAGAGAGGGGAACACCATTCCTTTCTGTTCCTGAGAGTGTCTGGATTCCCCTTGTGTGGGCAGGGTTTCTGGTAAGTA
This sequence comes from Capricornis sumatraensis, assembly GCF_032405125.1. Classification (NCBI taxonomy): domain Eukaryota; kingdom Metazoa; phylum Chordata; class Mammalia; order Artiodactyla; family Bovidae; genus Capricornis; species Capricornis sumatraensis. Next base: position 62,348,167 of record NC_091086.1, on the reverse strand, counting down.
CAATACAGGAAGCAAAACTGCATTGTTCTAGATCAGCAGTCGGTGACCTCGTTTCTAAACCCCAACCCCCTCTTTCTAGTGTTTTCAGGGGAGAAAAGGAACCTGGAGAGAGAGGAGGCAGGGGAGGGGCAGGAGAGGAGAGCTGGAGATACTCGTGTGTAACAGGAATTGCAGGGGCAGGAGAGGAGAGCTGGAGATACTCGTGTGTAACAGGAATTGCAGGGGCAGGAGAGGAGAGCTGGAGATACTCGTGTGTAACAGGAATTGCAGGGGCAGGACACTTTGTTCCTGGGGTCCTCTGCTAGGGCTGCCATGACAGGCTCCCCAAACTGGAGGCTACCATGCCAAAGTCAAGGTGTTGCCCCGTTCAGCTTCCTCTTGGATGTCTCGCCCTGGCTTGCAGATGGCTGCCTTCTGGCTGCACCCTCCTTGGGTCTTCCATGTGTGCGTGCACCGCTGGTGTCTCTCTCTATGTCCCAATTCTTTGTGACCTCATGGACTGCAGCATGCCAGGCTTCCCTGTCCTTCACCATCTCCAGGAGTTTGCTCAAACGCACGTCCACTGAGTCGGTGATGCCATCCAACCATCTCATTCTCTGTTATCCCCTTCTCCTCCCGCCTTCAGTCTTTCCCAGCATCAGGGTCTTTTCCAGAGAGTCAGCTCTTCACATCAGGTGGCCAAAGTACTGGAGCTTCAGCTTCAGTCCTTCCAGTGCCTGTGGTTTACTCCTTGCAAATCCATGTGAGGCAAGCCTGAGCAGTGTTCTCTTTTGACAACATGAGATGCAGAGAAGTTAATTTCCTTGAGATTCACATCACTAGGAAAGGTAGAACCTATGTGGACTTCAAAGCCTATTTCTATGGCTCCCTCGGGCTGTGGATGGCAAAGGGTATGTGCAGGTACTATTCTCTCTGTTGTACTCAGGATAGATGTGGGATGAGGCCTCAGAATCCTTCTCAGCACTGCTCTAGGCAGTTGCCACCAATCAATAGGCATTAATATGTGGTGAAGCCTGTTTTCATTCCAGCACTGTATGATCATGCTTTTCCTCTGCATGAAGCCTTTTCCATTGGTTATCCATATTTCTAAATATAGCAAGGGAATAAAGGAAGAGCGAAGGATTGACATAGTCCAGGTCATGTAAAGGACACCTATTCTTGAGTAAATTAAAATAGAGGTGTTCTGGGGGGAGAAAAAGAAAAAAGACAACTCCTACCAGTAGTGGCATTGGTCAAGAGCCCTTCTTATTGTAGATGGAAGGGTTGACCAGATGTGTAAGCCAGTTTAAAATCCTGTACCAGCATCCATGCTTGTTGGTAGGGATTCAGGGCCCAGAAGAATCTTACTGTGGGCAAGTTTTTATTGGATGGATGGTTGAAGACATTGGAAGATACAGGTTTTAACAGAAAGCAAATGTGGAAAGAATGGTTGGAATTTTGACAGGTTTCTCTACAGTGGGATAGTAAGTGTAGGGAAGTTAGTGTCAGGAGTCATATGAAGTTTTTGATAACGAAAAAATCAAGGCTTATGAATTCTGGGGCCTTTCCAAGAAGTAAAACAAGTAGTGATACTGAAGGGACTCTTTGAGGGGGCATTCTCAACAAGTGTGGATGTGGCTGTATCTTCACGTAACACTTTGGCGGCTCTTTTTCAGAAAGCACTTGACTTCTGAAAGTGCCTTTCAAGTGATTCAGTCATTGCCTTTCTGTTTCGAGCTGCAGGTCACGTCATGTTGTGCTTAACTATAGCAATAAAAATATTACCTCACTAAGCCACAGTCTAATTGAATATAGTAATTCAATTTGGCGAAGCTAGATGAGCCACCGGCCCTAAACTAATTGAAAGTTGGTACTGTTTAATATCTTTTATGGAAATAATTTTCTTCATAAAACCTGCAATGTTACTGTAGAATTTTTTTAACTCTTTAAGTTATGCAACATCTGTCTTTGAGCCAATGTCTGCAGTCTTCTTTCGGTGTTCAGTTTCTGATCAATAGCACCTTCTTCCATTCATTCCAGAAAACGGGATCTTCCTGCAAACAAGGGTCTGGGGCATCTCCCTGGTCATTGCCCCTCATATCCGTCCATTCCTCTCTACTCTAAGTCGTGAACCTAGTTGAAGTTTTTACCCCTCTCCTTGATTACTGTGGTCATACTCTGCTAAATGCACACATGTCATTCCTGTGCTGAACACTTTTTCATCATGACTTTCTGTTACACGTAGAATAAAATTATCAAAATCCTTTGCCGATCTGTAAGTTCCCTCGTGTTCACCTTCTGTTTTCCTCTTCAGCCTCCTCTAATCCCCATCCTCCCCCGTGCGGCCTGCCTTTCAGTTCTTCCAAATGCTCCAGGCTCTTTCCCATAGTTCTTCTTCCTGGAATATTCTTTTTTCTATTGTCCAAGTACTCCTCAACCTAAAAATGCCACTTTCTCAGACGTTCCTTTCCTGACTGTCCCCATCCCTCTCAGAGCACTTGGCACTTTTGGCTCTTAATTGATCAAAACATGACGTGATTATTTAATGTCTCCATTCCTCTGGATGGAAAGACCTAGGAGGCAGGGATGCGTCAGTTTTGATGATCCGTGACAGAGCTGTCCAGCAGTTCCGGGGCTTACGTAGCGCTTCATATTTGCTCGGTGTCAAGGTTGCCCACAGGACCATATATTTCATGGAGGGCACACATCCTCTGAAAGTCACCTTTGGCGGCTGAGATAACTTCCATGTATTGACATGTAATTTCACCTCATCAGTTGTGCTTACTATGAAGATGAATACCTGATGAACTCCAATTAGTGTAATTATTCTGTTTCCAAGCACCAACCTTACTGGTAATTGTTCTGCAGGCCTGTGACATTATGGAGTAATTAGTACTAATGGCTCATGCATCCAGGCTTCCTCCTAAGGTAGGGTGTCAAATAATGAAATTGTGTTATTTGGGAAACAGCAGTATTACCCTGTGAGGTCTTTCCAGACAGAAACCATAGCAAGTGAACATTGGGGCAGACTGTAGCTGTACTTCTCACGCATTCTTTCAAGTGCTTGAATGTCACGGGTCCGCCATGAATCAGTCATATTGAGCATCTTAACCATTGAATTTTTATACCAGACTTTGTGAGGTTGGGAGTATTAGGCCCCCAGATGAGCATAATGATTTTAATCCTAATAGATTATAAACCTAATGAAGTAAATATGAATTTAGTGGGCAGAGGAGCCTGGCAGGCTACAGTCCATGAGGTAGCAAAGAATCAGATATGACTGAGCACACAGCCCTGATTTTATGCTGTGACCTCTTACTCTAAATGATGAGTTTCTCCAGCACAAGGCTTTGTTTCGTTCATCTTTGGACGTCAGTTTCTAGCACGAAACCTGTGGTCCAGTAAGGACTAGAGGCATAAGAGGTCATGTTTTACGGCCATGTGACATCTTGCTGTGCAGATAAAGGCATATTTCAGAGCACTGACCTTTGCTGTACTTTCACATCCAGGAACCAGCTTGTAACAAACTTTTAGCAGATATCACAGTGTTTCCTTTGGGTTGGTTGGGGTGAACACAATTTAAACAGTTGTGATTTACTCCTCATCCACCCCTTGCCCCCATTTACACATACTCTTTGATGATCAGTATTCAACTTTCATTGTCTCATCCCTGAGTGTTTTTAGCTTCAGTGTGAACTAAAATTCTTAGAGATAAATATTTTCTTCTCAGCCCTGAGATCTCTCACAGGACAGTAACCTCATTCTTAATGATAGAATTCTTATTAAATAAAAAAAGTGTAGTTTTTGACAATCATAGGAAATTGATTTTTAAAATAACCTGTAGTTAAGAAGTAATAATGTAAGGTTCCAGTTAAAAGCAAGTCTAATCTGGCAATACAACTTATTCTGAAACATTTCTAGGTATTGATATTTTATTTGCAACATTTTTATTTTAATTGTCTACTTTTAAGAAACATATTCACTGTGCAGTTATAGGTGAAGTGATTTCTGGGTCCCGATTGTCTTTATCTTTGAGCTGTGTTGGGCTGGCTATTGGGCATCTCATACCATCTACATGATTAATACCATAAACACGTGCTACTTTTACTAGTAAATAAATACTTTGTCTTAAAATGGTCTCATTTTAGATGAAATGGGGTGCATTCTACAAGATGGCTGTAGACTTGTACGGTCTCATTTTCAATGAGTTCAGTTTGTGAATTAGCCAGTGGCATTCTCTCCAGCTGTGGCTCCTTTATCTCCCCCTTGCTTGCTGATGTCCCTCCCTACTAACACATAGGATGGCACATCCGTATGAATTGAAGGGAACTGGCCATCAGAAAGGAGAGCTCAGCCTGGGATCATCGACTCTGTAGGGCCATGAGTTGGATTTAAATTGAGTAGTAGAATGAAAAGGGCAGTGATGCTCTTTGCAGTTAATTTTTGATCTTATGTGCTGTTGAGTATCCCTAACTCACCATACTGACAGCTGGCTTCTCACATACCAGACTTCTTGTCTTGAAGCCTTGAGGTTGCAGATTATGTACTTGGAATATGTGATTAGCCGGAATGACATGGTATTGATGGTTGAGCAGCGGTTTATGACACAAATGAGTAACTGGATGACTGATAGACTTTTGGATGTATATTTCCAAGAAGAATTTACTAAGCAATATTTTCCTTGATTTATTTAAAAAAAATCATTTTAATGTGGCTTGCTAAGATAAAGATGTCATTTTGGTTTTAAAGTTGAGGAATATAAACAGAAAAGTTGCTGTGGCTGCAGTAAGGAAGCCCAAGCAAGGCATGGTTGGCTTAGATATTCAAGTCCCACCATCCCCCAGCTCCAGGAAGCATTCTTGTGTGGGCTTCCCGCTGTTGTGGATACCTACGTCACTCCCCTTCAATTTTTTGTGAAGACAATTCTATTTCTGTTCTATAAATGCATTATCAGGTTGGGTGCACGTGACGTACATGCACACATTTGAAGATGTAAGCTTAAAATTTTATTTTATATAGTTAAAAGGTACAGGCATTACTTGGTAATGAATTCAGTCTTTATTTTAATATCAATGGTTTTCTAAAAAAACAAAATAAAACAGGCAGTGGTTTTGGTAAGCATATTTTTAAGACTAAGCTTTTTAAAAGCAGTTCAAATGAGCAGCCGACATGGGAGTTTGCTACTCTGTTAAGTGCAGTGTAGGAAAATACAAACCACATTAAAATCTTGTAGAGTTAATATTTGTTTACTGGCTGAGCTGAGAGACGCAAAGACCTGTTAACCTTGTTTTTAAGGAGTTTACAGTTGGTGAAGGCAAACAGGTACACCAGTAATTACAGTGAGACAAAAGCGTTGGTCTGTATCCACACAGAGATATTAGATACTTACTGAATTAGCAGCATGGATCAATCATTACCTCTGTCCTCTCTGTTCTGCTGTTGGTAGATCCATCTTTTCTACTTGACTAAGCCATCCATGTGGGATATTCTGAGTTGGTAGGCTATTATTTAAAGAGTTTTATGTAGCTATTACTTTTGAGAATATAGAATCCAGCATTGGTTTCATTTAATTCAAAGGTCTTAATCACTCGGTAGGGAAGTCATTTACATATCTTACATTTTCATTAAGAACATAGTACTTTGGGATTATAAACTGAAGGGAAAGCCTTCAAGCCTAGTTAGTTCTCAGAACGCATATGAATATGCTTTAGGTCTCAAGCAGAGCGGCCTCTTCAGTATCTGAGGGACCTAACAGGGGAAGGGTTCCCAGCTGGTGCCCCCTGACCAGTTTAAGACAGGCTGCTCAGCCTGAGAAATAAAAGGGAAGAATTTCTCTTGTTCTTTCTTTGAAAGTCTCAGAAAAGCACTTAATGCTTTGTAGGATCCTTCAAATCTGTATTCTTGGGAAGTTGGTTCCTGAATTCAGGAATGAATGATGCTTGTCCTTTGTTCGAGAGAGAGTTGGAATCTCTAGGAACACAATGGGAGGTGCGTGGAAATGACTCTGACCTGGGACTAAGGAGTATCCCTGCACAAAGTTCATTTTGATAAAAGGTGCTTTGGAAAATCTTAATTCTAGAGTTTCTTGGATTGGGTAAGTTTGCAGTGCTAAAGTTAGTAACAGATCATTTTTCTGTTAGTATTCCATGTTTTGTCATAGGAATTATATTTCCTTATGTGTCTAATCCTTTTTGCTCTAAAGTGCTGGTTTCTCTTGACTTCTGTGTTGCAAATAGCTTACAGAGATTCGTGAACATGACTTTAAAAAGAAATCTCAATGACTTCATGGCAAGTTTGGTAACCAATCTCATATTGTTCTTCTAACCTTCACCTTCTAGTTTGATTTGTACTACCTGTTGTCTGTACCAGATGACTGATTATTTTTCAACCCCACAGGGAAACTTGTTGGACATAGAAACCCTGTCCACTGACTGCTGTTCTTCTACAACTTAGGCAATAGTTGTCTCAGAAATATTGTTCAACGTAAATCAATGTATTAGTCTTAGAGACTATCTGCCTTGAGGGAGAAACGCAAGAATGATTATTTTGTACATTTTAAACATTTGTTATTACATGAATTTAAACCAGTGATACATTTGTGAGTCCCTTGGGCAAGTCATTCGGAGAACTAATTTTCTGGCTGATAGATGGGAATTATAGTATTCATGCCCTGTTGATATTATCTTAAGTAGTTAAATGGCTAGTGAATATATCCTCAGACCAAGTCCTAAGAGTTTAGTTTTCATGTCATTGTTATTTATATCATTTTTGTAGACCCTAATATCTAGATGTTGAGTAGGTCAAATGTACTGGGTAAAGCACACTTCTAATTAGATGCATCTTAAGAAAAAATTCTTAACAGAAAGTCTTGTTGTAAATATATCAGGTCTTCATATCAAACAAGCCACTGTGTAAATCCTGATATTTTCAAGAGCTGGAATTTTTCTGTATACCGTTTAAAGTTTGTTAATGGAATTTTCCAGCTCACCTTGTAGTAAACAACTGCAAATTCTTTCTGGAGGTGTTGTAAGCAAGACTGATAAGGCTTTCTGAGAGGGAAGCAAAGAACCTTCCTTGAACGCATCAGGAATGCATTTCTGAATTAAAGCACAGATTAAAGATCTGTTATTAACATTACTGATTTGGACGCTTTTCATTTTGAAGAATGAAAACTGCCTAAATCTGGGCTTGGGGTTGAAGGCATTACTGTGTAGACCTCTAGAGACAGGTGTTTAAATGAGGCTTCTGTAACCTGGCCAGGGCAGAAGAAGAGGGTGGCATAGGATGAGATGGTTAGATAGCCTCACCAGCTCAGTAGATATGAATCTGAGCAAACTCCGGGAGATGGTCATGGACAGGGAAGCCTGGCATGCTGCAGTCCATGGGGTTGCAAAGAGTCGGACACAACTGAGTGACTGAACAATGATGGTAGTGTGTGTCACCAAACCAGTACAAATGCGTGTGAAGAGGCGTTCATGTTATTGATGCTTATCTGGAGTCTTGTCTTCTCTGAGTTTCTGAGTCACATTCTCTTGGATGGGTCTGAGCACTCTGAGACACTTCGCCTAACACTTTCCTTGGTGTGTGACTTGGGATATATTTGCGAATTATACTTACTCTATTGTCCAGGTGCCTTTCGTTTGTTTTTTCCCCCTCTGTTTCAGTCGCTTTCTCTTTTCAGAACAGCGCTGCGCTTTCTTCTTCTTAAACTCATTCCAGATTTCTTTGGTTCTCCTGGCAGCTTAGTTTCATCCAGGAAGAGTGGTCACCATTTTCAGCCAACTCACTTCACATAGCTGCCTATCTGAGTTTTTATTGAAGGCAAAATAAAACTTCAAAGACGCCGAAGAAGCTTGAGCATCCCTTCTCTCCCTTTCAACTAACACCTACCAGTGTTTATCTTGGGAGTAATTTGAGGTTTATTTGATGAAACATGTAGTCAAGTGTTAATAGAGACTAACATCAAGCTTCAGAACAGTGTGCAGAAAGCTTTAATATTTTTTGTTGAGCATTTGATACTCTCTGATCATGGGTTTCTGTGGAATCCATGAAAGCTTGGAGTAAAAATGCTCAGCTGGCTCCCTGATAACCAAATGCACTGACGTGCAGCCCCAGCCATTTCCCATCTGAGCTTGTCCCGCCTTTTCTCTGTCTCCTTTTCTTCTTGGGCCTCATGCCATCTCCAGTTTGCCATCCCATTTTCCAGCTCCACGTTGGCTCCTAATTTCTCATAACTACCTGAAGTGTGGCATAAAGGATATGCCTCTTTAAATGTGATTCACTGGGACTCATATTTAAATATTGATATCACCATGATTTCCCAAAGAATATGTGGAAGCCTCTTTCTGAGTTTAAACTGTTTAATCATCTACTTTCTATCCAACATTGGTTATCTTCAGTATGTCTTAAGGACCCAACTTCTCAGGTGAAGACTACACAGCTCTCTAGTGAATGGCTGGAACTGAGCGCTTGCTCAGTTCAGGCCGGTAAGAAGCCAGTTTATCTGCTTTGAGCCAAAGGAATGTGTTACAATAGTGACAGTAAAGCCACATAAGTCCTTCACTCCTACCTGACTTATCAGTCAGCACTTGACTGGATGTTGGGCTACCCTGATGGCTCAGATGGTAAAGAATCTGCCTGCAATGTAGGAGACCCGAGTTCAATCCCTGGGTCAGGAAGATCTCCTGGAGAAGGGAATGGCAACCCACTCCCGCATTCTTCCCTGGAAACGTCCATGGGCAGAGACCCTGGTGGGTTACAATCCATGGGGTCGCAAAGAGCTGGAGATGACTGAGTGACTTTCCCTTTCACTTTAACCGAATATTATACAGTATTCTAGCTCCTTCTGAAAGAACGTGTAGCATAGATGAAAAGTCTTCTCACTTCATTTTTTTCCCCTTTTTTTCCTTTCAAGTTACCAGACCCCGGGTCCAGATAAGACCCCGGGTCGATGCTGGTGCATGCACAGAGGGCCGTGTATTTGGCGATAACCATTGGCCTCCCACTCAGCTGGACCCTAGGTCTCAGAGTCCTAAAGGATGTGTTGAGATAGCTAGGACCATCATCTTAATTACAGCTTGGGTTACCTTCCTTCCAGGATCTTTGCAATGTAAGGCTGATTCCAGTTTGGACCCAGTTAGGAATCGAGATGGGTCTGACATATATGCATCTGCTAATGGCCTTTAATGGTTGAAAACAGAAGCTTCCCTTAGGGAAGCAAAACTGCTCCAGAGTGGATTTCCCCTCCCTTTTTACCCCCATGTGTGAAATCCTTTTAACTGGTAACCACTGCAGAGTGGCGTCTTCAGGAAAGCCACCCAGGAGTGTGGTGGTGTTTGCATTTTCTTTCAGTCTTTCAACCTGTAGGCCTGCATTCGACACTGTTAATAGTTGATGCAGTTTCAAAGGTGCTTCTAAAAAGGCCTAGGATGTTATGGTTTTGATTAAAAGTTGATAACATGAAACCATCATTACAGGGAAGGTAAAACCATACAAAGATATGGTTTTCAAATGACATTTCACAGCATTTTATATTCTTTTAAAATTATGTTATTATAAAATAAAGCCTTTTAGTGTGCTGAACACAAGCTTAGCAGAGACCAAGCAGGTAGTGCCACAGGCTTCACAGATCCCGGCGTTTTAGGATACAGCAACCTGAAGGGGGATGTGTTGTTATCCTCCCATTGTACAGATGAGAAGACTGATGTACAGAGCCGTAAATCCCAGCTCACACAGCCTCTGAGACCAACCCTTTCTGGGCCACAGTCTATGCTCTTCACTTGCCAGAAGCATTCCAGTCAATGGAAAAACTTAATTTGTTGCTTCCAATTTGGGTCACTTCTCTTGACCTCTTTAAGTAAGTGCCATACATTAGCTGTATTGGAAATAGAACAGGAGTTGGAAGCTATGTCTGTTCGGGGGCTGGAGTGGAGCCAGTGTGCACAGAGGCCCCTGTGTCTGCCTGTGAGACTGCGGGCTACCAGTATCTCATTGCCTCTCCTCCAGCCCCTTTGGCTGCAGTGGGTGGGAATTGATCCTGTGGGTCAATTTACCAAAAGAAAACCAAGACCCCAGACCCATCGGTGACGAGGAGATGGGGACTTGGGCACCAGGCTGCAAAACTCGTCCAATGATTCAGAATGCAAACTTTGGAATTCCTGAGACTCCAATTTAAGCTTAAAGAATTAAATCAGAGGACTCAACTGAAATATTGAACCATACTGTGATCTCCCTACAAAATACAAGGTGCACTGTATTTTAAGGGAAGGTGGTTATCTCTGAGAAGACACCCCGTTCCCTTATGTTCTGTGTGGTTTCTTCAGTGGCAGAGAGAGGAGTGAAACCACAGTAAGGCACTGGCGTCTCAGACTGCTCCTTAGAGTGGAAAGATTCTTGATGTTTTGGCAATTACTATCAATTACACTGATTTTGTTGGAGAAGGAAATGGCAACCCACTCCATTGTTCTTGCCTGGAGAATCCCAGGATGGAGGAGCCTGGAGGGCTACAGTCCATGGGGTTGCAAAGAGTTGGACACGACTGAGTGACTAAACCACCAACACCACACTGAATTTGTAGTTTGTGTGTGTGTGTGTGTGTGTGTGTGTGTGCTCGTGCGCACACGTGCACAGTTACATCTGACTATTTGAGACCCCATGGACTGTAGGCCCACCAGGCTCCTCTGTTCATGGGATTCTCCAGGTAAGAATACTGGAGTGGGCTGCCATTTCCTTCTCCAGGGGATTTTCTTGACCCAGGGATCAACCTCGGGTCTCCTGCATTGCAGGCAGATTCTTTACCATCTGAGCCACCAAGGGTGCTAATACTGGGTTGGCTAAAGACTTTGTTCAGATTTTGCAGCAACGTCATATGGGAAAACCTGAATGAACTTTTTGGCCAGCACAATGAAATGATGTGTTTTGTTTATAAGCCCTTCCATGCCCAGAAGTTTGCCCTTTTCCTTAGAATCTGAGTATAAGACTGGATCTTGTATGTGAAGGGAAAAAAGAACATCCTGGAACACCTGTACCCTACTGTCTCCACCAGAGTCCGGCAGTAGATGGTAAGAGGGAGTAGTGATAGACCCACCTGGACCTAAATCTTTGCCTTATTTATTTACATTGCCTTATTTATATCGACATTGACTTGGGTCAGTTCCTCCATCCTTCTTCGCTTCAGTTACTGTGTGCCTAATTTGACATGAACTGTATCTACCTCCTGTTGCTGTGAGGATTGGTCTGCCCTGGAGTAGGCCCTCAAGAAGGAGTGATAGTTACTGTGACTCCCCTCCTGGCTCTTACCCAGAGCTTTGTGATAACACCTATTTGTGGACTATATACTATCATACGACCTTCTCGTTGATGATCTTGGATGTGTGTGATGCTGTCTCCTTACCAGGCGGTGATGGAAGCTCTCTGCCACTAGCCCAGGTCTGTCTCCTGCACTGTGCCCCTTACATGTCCTCAGGGCATAGTTAGCCTCTGCCGGCGGCAGAAAACCAAGCACTGGACCTGTGGCCGAAGCGTTTATCAGACACGGTTTCTCCAGTGCCATACGTGCTTCGTATTACGTAAAGTCAGGTAACATTCAGTTCAGTTCAGTCGCTCAGTCGTGTTCTACTCTTTGCGACCCCATGAATTGCAGCACGCCAGGCCTCCCTGTCCATCACCAACTCCTGGAGTTCACTCAAACTCATGTCCATCGAATCGGTGATGCCATCTCATCCTCTGTCGTCCCCTTCTCGTCCTGCCTCCAATCCCTCCCAGAATCAGGGTATTATCCAATGAGTCAACTCTTTGCATGAGGTGGCCAAAGTATTGGAGTTTCAGTTTCAGCGTCAGTCCTTCCAGTGAACTTCTAGGACTGATTTCCTTTAGAATGGACTGGTGGGAATTCCTTGCAGGTAACATTCAGTTCAGTTCAGTTCAGTCTCTCAGTCATGTCTGACTCTCTGCGACCCCATGAATCACAGCACACCAGGCTTCCCTGTCCATCACCAACTCCCGGAGTTCACCCAAACTCATGTCCATCGAGTCGGTGATGCCATCCAGCCATCTCATCCTCTGTCGTCCCCTTCTCCTGCCCCCAATCCCTCCCAGCATCAGAGTCTTTTCCAGTGAGTCAACTCTTCACATGAGGTGGCCAAAGTCCTGGAGTTTCAGCTTTAGCATCATTCCTTCCAAAGAACACCCAGGACTGATCTCCTTCAGAATGGACTGGTTGGATCTCCTTGCAGTCCATTTCCTTGCAAATATATCCTTACACTGAAGGTTTCTCTTTGATAGTTCAGGCTCTCAAATATTGGATGATAACGTTTTCTTCAGTAAGGATCTCTATGTTAAATATTTCAATATATGCCCTTTTGGTATGTATTATACATCACAAGGTCTGGAGGACAGAATAAGTAGGTGAAAGGCTGGTCCAATGTTATGCTATTTTTTTCTTCAAACTAGTAATTTAACTCATGCCAGAATAATTGGATTTATACTTCTGAGTGACCTTGCTTTAACTTCAGACCAAATTTTATATAATGTCAGTTTTGTTTGATTTGCTTTGTGAGGACAGGTAAAAATTATATCAAGTCACAAACATGAATAAAACATCAAAGAGCTGTCCAGTATCAAGAAACACATAATGACTTAGGAGTATGGTATCCATGGATGTCTGGGGACATACATTCTAGCCAGTATCTTCTGCTGAGTTGAGGTGTGACATTGAATCCTGGAGGCCCTGTCTTTCAGTTCTCCTTTTTAGGGGTGAGGGAACTGATGACCAAAGGGTCTATGAGTTACCCACAAGCACACTGCTGTTATATATATACAGATCCTGAAGTCATGTTTTAATGTGTAGGGGCCTTGATAGGTGTTTAGGCATTGAATATATATGTACATTTATGTGCAAAATACTGTCATTACAGTTTTTAAAAAGGTAGTTAAGACTTTTTTTCTTTTAGTGGATGTCAAATACATTATATATGTTATTTAAAATTTTAATATTTTAACATTAAAATTATTTTTAAATTAAAATTTAAAAAATTATTTTTTAACTGATTTTGAAGATGGAGTTCATTTTATCCTTATGCTGTTTTGTCTCAGTGGAGCTATTTGAGTAACACTGATTGGTTTCACTCTTCTAATGGTTAACAGACATTTTATAAATGCTAAATATAAACGCCAACTAAATAATATTTGTATATAAACTAATACAAATCTATAAATGCCACCTTGCCTCTCTTATTAATTTTATTTCTTTTATAAACACTCTCACCTAAGCAATTTAATATCTGAGATCCTGAGATTAAGGATAAACTTATAATTTTATAGGCCTTTAAAAATTACTAGGTTCTCATAGAAAGTTGGGGCTTCCCCAGGTGCTTCAATGGTAAAAGAATCCACCTGCCAATGCAAGAGACATGGGTTCAACCGCTGGGTAGGGAAGATCCCCTGGAATAGGAAATGGTGAGCCACTCCAGTATTCTTGCCTGGAGAACCCCATGGACAGAGGAGCCTAGTGAGTTAAAGTCCATGGGGTTGCAGGGAGTTGGACACAACTGAGCATGTGCGCGTGCACATCGAAAGTTACAGTTTTCCCCCTCTAGGAAGAGAATCTCCTTGGTCTTTACTGTTTGTCTCACTTGGAAAAGAACAAAAGAGAGAAAACTTGCTGGGTGGGAAAAGGTAAAAATAGAGAAGAGGCCAAGGGAGGGAAAACCAGAAAAGAAGAGAGAGGAGAAGAAACTGAGGTCAGAGTACATAAATACATCGAATAACCCCGAAGTACCAGGAGCTGTGTGTGCAAAGCTTGAACTTGCGCTTGTCTTCCTGGAGTCAGAACAAACCTGGGGTCCATTAGCGTACTGATGTGTTGAATGATGTCAGTAAATGTACAGAGACAAACGTGTGAAGAGCACTCTCGAAAGGAAAGGGCATAGCTTTTTCTAGAATTTTTTCCCTAGAATTTTCTAGAACTACTGGGAAAGGCCTCATGGTAAAGCCCCATCATACTCAAAGGTTTTGTGTGTTTTTTGGTTCATTCGTTTGTTTCTGGCATGACATGTGAAATCTTAGTTCCTGGATCAGGGATCCAAGCCCTGTCCTCTACAGTGGAAGCATGGAGTCTTACACTGAACCATCAGGGAAGTCCCCCCAAAAGTATTTGAAGGAGGCTTTATCAACAAGATTTGTCCCTGCTTTGAGTATAGACTTATCAGTCCCTTCAGAGGACAGTCTCGACCGTGTTGACAAGAACTAAAGATTCCCCATAAAGACCTTTGGAAGGGAGAGAGCCTAGTTCACAGGAACCAGAAGACAACCTATTAATAGTAATTAATAATAATAATAATAATAATAACAATTAGTCACTGAGTTGGGTCCAGCTCTTTGCAATCCCATGGACTGTAGCCTGCCAGGCTCCTCTGTTCATGGGATTCTCCAGGCAAGAATACTGGAGTGGGTTGCCATTCCCTTCTCCAGGGTATCTTCCTGACCCAGGGATCAAACCCTGGTCTCCTGCATTGCAGGCAGATTCTTTACCTTCTGGGCCACCAGGGAATCCCATTAATATTAATAGGTTAAAACTGACGCTTGCAAGATGGCTGTGGGGAGTTAGACTGGTAACTAACTGAATACACCAAGTTTCCTAAATCCACAGCTGTCCAATGCATAAAGGTGTTACTTGGGAGGGAGAGAAAGAAATTCATGTGCCAGGGGCTAACCTGCAAACTAGTAAACTTAGAGGACTTGCAAACTAGTAAACTTAGAGGACTTCTAGGTTTAGACTGAAACCCAGGTTGTTATTTCAGTAATGGGTGATTCAGTTCAAACTCTGTTAAGTGCAGCTCACTGAGAAAGGAACGGTGCTGTGCTTTGGGTCAGCTCACATCCCTGCATCTAGATACAAGCTTATATAGATACTTGTAACTTGGCAAAATCTGAAGAGAGGGATCTTTTTCAAAATGCATTTTTCTACCTCTGAGTCTCTGGGCTTTTGAGCTCTGTGACTGTGGAGGAAAGTTGCCCTGTCTTCTCTGTCATTTTGTGTCACCTTATAAAAGTCATCTGGATTTCTGAATGTTGGATTAAAGTTGTCAGCATAGAGAGTACTGGCCACTGGATCTGGAGGCTGTTGATCCAGGAGTCTTCCATGTGAAAAGGGGGCTCCAATGGGCTCTAAAGGATGTAGATACTGACTTCATACATGCAAGGGGTTTTTGAGATGTTTTCATTTAGTTCTGAGACTGGGAAAACATAAATGTTACCGTGTCTTCATTCAACTACGGAAGCAGTTATTTGAGCACCAGATTGTCCAGTGGGTGTGCGTTCCCCATGCTGTCAGGCTGTCGAGACTGGTGTGAAGCTGCAGCTGTATCATGGATGCTGATCCTTCAAAGGTATCTGTGGTTGGGAACCAGCTTTGATGTGGCTCATGAACTTCCTGGGCCAGCACTTAAGCCTGCCTTTGATGGAATCGCCCCTCAGTCAGATTTAAGCAATGTGTCTGAAACTGTATCTCTTTCAGTGTATAAGACAGTGATAGGAATGAGGTACATGAGTGTGGCTGAGGAAATCATTTGGCACTTCACATGGCCCAGATGTAGCATAAAAGAATCAGAGGAGTCTGTGTTCTGAGAAGCAGGGGATAAATGTATTGCAGAGGATTTGGGAACTAGTTAGCATTTTTGTGGTCTCTTTAGCAGTACCCCACCGTTGCCTGGAAAAGCAACATTAGTGATCAGAGAAATTGTGAATCTCTTTGCATCTGGGCCACCATGAAGCTGCCTTAGGCACGGACTGATCCATAGCCCCACAGTCTTGAGGCTTCCTCTGTCTTGTTCTCAGTTGCTTATGATTTTTTTTTTTTTTCAGTTCAAACATTTAATTATTCCAGATCTAGGATAGTGAGCAAATGGTTTCATGACATTTTAGATGGTCGCCTATAGTCATATTGTCAGAATTCTCATTTAAGCTATAGGTGTGACTTTCTCTGCACACACTAAGTATAGCTATTGTTTATAAACTACTGCAGCGAAAGGACCACGTTCACACCTGGTGTCTCTTACCTGGAGAAAGTGACCAAGTGTGCACTTCAGAGCAGCCTCTGTTGTGACCTTAATTTCTTGATTTGGTGTGAAAACAGTTACATCATACTTTAAAATAAAAGGTGTTTTCATCATGTGCTGCTGCTGCGTGTGCGCCAGATAAGGATTTTGTAACTCAAATTTATTTCTGAATGTCAGTGACTGTTGCTGTTCTAGTCGACTACGTGAATTTAAATGGGAAGTCCCTTCAGCAGAACCGTTAAAAAAGATCTGCTTCAGGTTGAGTTGGCCATTACACTTCCCAATGTTTATTCTACCATGGGACATTCCCGTTGCATAAACCAGAGGCTTAGTAAAACCAAGTTCAGTCACGGAAGTGTTCTGAACTCAGAAGGAAGGAGCAGTGTGTTGTCCTGGGTGGTTCGCAGTCCGTGGTAGAGCATGATGTCTTAAAACAAGCATGTCTGGGGGCCTCTGTCAAACAGGAGGGCACTGGCTGACTCTGACACCATAATATCATACAGTATCATTGTTAGAACAATAACAAATATTGTTTATAAACACAGGCCGCGTTGCCATTGTGCTTTTTTCATCCCTTTTAAGCACTTTTACCTATGACTGCACTTCCTTTAGGCTGCTTCATTACCTTTCTCTAGTCACATACCACCATTCCACCAAGTTCTAGCATCTCTTAATTATGGAAGGCTTATTCCATGTCAAATTAAATATGAAAACACTAGCATCCCAAATTAATATGATTTACATAACTAAGTCTTGCTGTGTTGAAGCAGAAGTGCTCATTGGCATGAGTATTACTGTAGGTGCATTTGTCTGAGTCCATTGGGCTTCAACAATAAGTATTAATTTCACTTTGATTTGGAGACTGGGAAGTCCAGGATCAAGATGCCAGCAGACTTGTGTCTAGAAGGGACAAGGAGCTCTTTGGGACCTGTTTTATAAGAGCACTAATCCCACTCATCAGGGCTCCCTCGAAAAGACCCCACCTCCAGACACCATCACTTTGGGGACTGGATTTCAACATGTGGATTTTGGGTGAGGGGAGGAAACAAACATTCAATCTGTAGCAACAGTTAAACACTTATTCATTAAAATCTGGAGGTCTTTTTGCATTTTGGAGGCTGTCTTTAATTTCTTTGAGATCACAACATTTTATTACATTCCAGGGCCCCCTGTGAGCTCAGACACCCTCACCGTGTACCTGCAGGGCCTGACTTGGAACCATCCCTGTTGCTGGCTCTGCCTTGCTGAATTCTGCTCTTGATTGGGTGGGTCTGACCTGTGTTATTCAGTTGCTCAGTTGTGTCTGACCCTTCCCTGTGCTTCACCATCTCCCGTAGCTTGATCAAACTCACGTCCGTCGAGTCAGTGACGCCATCCAACCATCTCATCCTCTGTCATCCCCTTCTCCTCCTACCTTCAGTCTTTCCCAGTATCAGGGTCTTTTCCAGTGAGTCAGCTCTTCACAACAGGTGGCCAAAGTACTGGAGCTTTAGCTTCAGCATCAGTCCTTCCAGTGAATATTCAGGGTTGATTTCCTTTAGGATTGACTGCTTTGTTCTCCTTGCTATCCAAGGGACTCAGTATTTGTCAGTCTTCCTGAAGCCTTTTATTTTTCAGCCGGAAAAAAATTTGTCCACAGGTGAGAAGACATCTGCTCCTCTAAGCCTGTAGCAACAAATCTGAGCTTGCATCTCTTTGAGTTGCAGTGTACAGGTCCTTCTTCGTGGTACTTCTCCAAGCCAGATTCAGGTACTAGTTCAGTGAGACCCTAGGAGTCCTGTTTAATCAGTGCCAAGGCAGTATTTCTCATCATACATTAAACACACACACACACACACACACTATTTAAAGTCACTTGCTAAACACAGCCTCTTTTTCTTTGTTTAATCATCAATTTGTTGATGGTGGTTTAGTTGCTAAGTCCTGTCTGACTATTGCGACTCTGTGGACTGTAGCCCACCTGGCTCCTCTGTCCATGGGATTCTCCAGGCAGGAATGGGTGAGTTGCCATTTTCTTGGGCTGGTCCAAAAGTTCATTTGGTTTTAAGTAAAAATAAAAGACATATTTTCAGTTTTCATCAAGAACTTGATTGAATAACGGATTGACTAACTGAATGAACTTTTGGGCCAACCCAATAGTTTCTATCATGTTTCATACCAGCACGTCTCTATCTTTGCTTGCTTTGCTCCTTCCTACTTAATTTTTTTTCAACCCACAACTTTTTTCTTGTCCACCCTTAAGCTTGTGTTTTTAGAGCTCCTTTCTCCTTTTTTCTTACTGCTAAGAGTCGCCCTTGCTTGTGCTGTTCAATCAGTCTTGACTAAGCTGCACCTCCTATTTCAGTTGATACATGGTCCTCCTGACTATAAAAAGTCACTTTGTTCTTTATAAAAACTTTGCACTTAACAGGAAGTGTGTTCTTTGGTGAACTTGTCTATTGTATGTGTGTGAGATTACCTGCATTGAGTTTATAGAAGTATGAAAAATCAACCTAATTTTCTGTTACTGGCTTGTCCAGAGTTTTTAAACTGGAGGGGCTGTGTTGATATCAAACCTAAGTCTTTCTGATCTCAGGCAGTCAGAATACAAAGTATGTGATAAGAGGTTTTTTTAAAAAAAATTATCTTGTTTCCCAATCTTAAAACATTCCCATATGACATTCTTCTTTACTGATAATATTGTTGCAGGCTCAAAAGAGCCTGGTTAATCTTTGTAGCATCTTTTAGGCTTGAATCACACTTTCATCTGATAGTAGGAACTGAGTCACTGGTGAAGTATGTTCATCCAAGACTCTAGCCTAGACAGGGGTCAGCAAACATCTTCTTAAAGGACCAGACAGTAAATATTTGAGACTTTGCCAACCCTACAGTTTCTGCCATAGCTACTCCACTCTGCTTTCGTGACATGAAGGCAGCTGTAATGTGTAAATGAATGGGATGGCTGTGTTCCAGTTAAGCTTTATTTTCAAAAACGAGCAGGTGGCCCAGTTTACTGACCCCTACTGTAGAAGAAAGCTAAGTTCTAGAATTTCTGCTTTTAATGCTGCGAGTAAAATCATCTGACAAAATTGTGAAAAAAAGGCAGTTGTTCTTTCTCACTTCTAGAACTCAAAATATTTAGCCAATTTTGTTTTTAAAATTAACTTATCTCTATAATGGTCTTTTATAAGTGTAATGACAATTTGGGGAGAGTAGTTGCAAAATATGAAATTGGATTTCCTTTCTTCTCTACTTTATTTTCTCCTGCCTAGTCTTGATGGAATTCTGAGCTATGAAGGTCCCTCCACATCTCTCAAATTAATCAATATCTTTCAAGTCAGTCCCTACATCATGGAAAGCCTTGATTACCTAACTGAGACATTGAGTTCTTTGATCATCATCCATATGTGTGTATCCCAACATCTGTGGTGTTACAGACTGGAATCTGAATGTGTGGCTACTTGCATTATTAGCAGTTTCATGCATTTTACTCACCAACGAAAAGACTACTATGACATTTAGGGGACTCACACAGAGTCGGACACGACTGAGCGACTTCCCTTTCACTTTTCACTTTCATGCATTGGAGAAGGAAATGGCAACCCACTCCAGTGTTCTTGCCTGGAGAATCAGAGGGACGGGGGAGCCTGGTGGGCTGTCTATGGGGTCACACAGAGTCGGACACGACTGAAGTGACTTAGCATAGCATAGCATATAGAATAGAAAACATCTGCACCTCAGTTACTTTATCTGTTTTTTTCTAAAGTTTGTAGTATGCATATATATATATCTTAGAAAAGCATTCTAAGTGGAATTTGCCTGTTGATAGTTTTCCAGTAGGTTCAAATTGCAAATCTTCTTTTGTATTATAGTAGAGAATTTGGGGAGATATGAGCTACACGGGGTTTTTAAGGGAATTATCTTTTTCTCATGAAAGAACAAATTCCCGGGACTTTGTATGCAAATAAGTGCTGATTATAACAGATGAGCCTAATGAATTTGTAAAAGAGTCATAAGCAGGTTCTTGAGTCTCTTTAGCAGTTCTCATTCATTTGTAATTGAAAAGGCAAATCTTTGCTAAAATAATTTTCATCCGTCGTGTGTGTTCATTTCAGAGTGCCCTTCCTCTCCCGGGCCAGGCTGGCTGTGTGCATCCTTAATACAGGATGCACCTTTGGGGAATGGCCCCCTCGTGGCTGTTGAGTCCTGCTTATCTGTTTGCCCTTTGGCTCTCCTCATGACTTACAGGAAATATACAATTCTTGTACAGAAGGTCTTTGAAATTTGAGTGCCTGGGGGAACTGAGAAGTCCTGGTGGACTTTGGGTGTCTATTATAATGAGTCTATTATAATCACCTGTGACACTTTTCATGAATTCCAAGTAAAAAGAGAGAGTTTTGCCAAAAAAGATGGTTTGGATTTTAACGTTGTCTGCCTCACAGCTGTGTTATAAATGGAATAAACCTGTGTGAATAAGTAAAGTGAGGTAAGTTGTTAGACGTGTTTAATTTGCAAAAGAGCTTCTGCATTTAATGAAGAATTCAATAAGCTTTGAATAACTATGTTCATTTCTCAGGCAAGAATTTGGGAACAATCGCAAAGCCCATGTTTGAGTCATCACAAAGTTGAATCCTGATTTAGCGTAAGGAATTTTTCCTCTACGCCATGCTTCATAATGACCCCTAAGACATGTTAGGCTTAAGTTAGTACGTGATCCAATATTGAAATGGAGGGAGTAAATCCAAGGCAGTGTCTATGTTGAATGTCCTTATTTCACTGGATGGCACCTTGGCTGGCCTATTTCAGTTGGCACCATAAGCAGTAACAAGGTTCAGACACTGACCTTGCCCTTTAATAGATGCTCCATCTTTCGTAGGTGGTCTTAGCTAATTTTAACTCACCTTGTGCTTCCTTTTAGCCTCCCAGTTGACTGAAGGTGTAGCTTTGATTTTGCTTCATGTTGCATGATAATTCTAACCAGCAACATTTATTTATTCACTTATTTGGACCCATTTTGGCAAACAAGTTAATAATTTGGGACATGTGAATTCTTCTGTACTAGAGTTTATTGTCGTCGTCATTTAGACACATGCTATTTTAGAGAGGAAATAGCTCAGCCCCTTTGTTTTACAGAAAAGCGTTACAGGTCTAGAGAGGTGGGGAGCAGGTGGACAGTGATAAAAGCAAGAGGACGCCATTCTAACAGAGATTCTCCTGCCCTTTGGTTCAACTTAATCTATTTTAGGACTCCTGGTAATGCCAGAGTAGAATAATATACCCACTTCATACTATAATAGGTTCACTAGGATTTTCCCGTTAATGTAGATTCATGAGTCATAGCCTAGTGTTACCTTCCACACTTTGATTCTGTACAGTAAGTGCCCTACGAGCAAACTTTCAAAGATGTGGACATGCATCTGGTTCCAGCAAGAAACCGGAACCTTTGCGATCAGTGTCAGACATGAGTGAAGCACAGCTTGTTCTCTGCCCCCTATTGCTGGTGATTCTTCAGCTCCACCATCTCCTACCTCTTCCTCTTCCAGTCGGTAACTTGTCTGTTCACTCAGTGCCAGCTGTTGTACTTTTCAAGGTTCTGTATTGTAAGATTAAAACAGTCCCTTTATTTTTTTATATTTCTTTTAATAAATTTACTTATTTTCAATGGAAGGATAATTGCTTTACAATGTTGTGTTGGTTTTTGCCACATGTCAACGTGAATCAGCCATAGGTACACATATGTTTTTTTATGTATTTAGGTATACATGTTTTTTTTGTGTATTATTTGTGTGAAGTCAAAGTGTTAGTTGCTCAGTCATGTCCAACTCTTTTGTGAGCCCATGGACTGTCACCTGCCAGGCTCTTCTGTCCATGGATTTCTCTAGGTATGAATGGTGCAGTGGGTGCCCTTTCTTTCTCCAACAATAATACTGTAAACTCACTGTGGTACAGTACTGTATAGCCGATTGTGTTAGTTGGGTACCTGGGCTAACTCTGTGGGACTTAAGAACAAATTGGACTTTAAAATGTGCTGTTGGAACGGACGAGTCCCTTGGACTGCAAGGAGATCCAACCAGTCCATCGTAAAGGAGATCAGTCCTGGGTGTTCATTGGAAGGACTGATGTTGAAGCTGAAACTCCAGTACTTTGGCCACCTCATGTGAAGAGCTGACTCATTGGAAAAGACCCTGATGCTGGGAAAGATTGAGGGCAGGAGGAGAAGGGGACGACAGAGGATGAGATTGTGGGATGGCATCGCCGACTCAATGGACATGGGTTTGGGTGGACTCTGGGAGTTGGTGATGGACAGGGAGGCCTGGCGTGCTGTGATTCTTGGGGTCGCAGGAAGTCGGACACGACTGAGTGACTGAACTGAACTGATTGTAACGGAACTTGTTGGGATGTAGGGATCTTAAGAGTAGTGTAGCATCTGTGGTACCTGTGCCAGACTAAGGCTCTTGTGTCTTTTGAAATCTCTTGCCCCACGCTAATGCCTAGTGTCAATCAGGAAGTGTGGTAATTGTTACCCAGTACCCTTGAAAGTGTTACCAGGCAGGAAGTTGTGGGAGTGCAAGCTTGGTGGTGGGGATGAGCCGTAGAAGCCTCAGGATCTCTAGTGAGGCTTACTTTTTCCTGCTTGTCTAAATCAGGTAAACTTTGTCACGTTAATGCATCTTCTCTATCACTGCCACCTTCTGTTTTCAGTGGACACTATGTTTGCCTTTGACTTTCTTATTAAGACAGCACACCTCTCATCAAATGTATCTGTCACAACGCCTGGGTTGCTTAAGACTCAGACCGTCACTGATGTATTCCATTTAGCAACGTCCTACAGATTAGAACACATTGTAGACTGAACTCCAGGTACCCGCATCTAGGAGACAAGGGTTGAGTGCACAGATGGGATCCTTGGTTTCCTGGTCAGAAGGAATTTGTGCCCGACTGAGTGAGTCCTGATGTATCTGTCATTGACGTCAGAGGTGTCCCTCGTCTTTCCTTTGTCTGGTATCAGCATGCCTTCCCACCCCGCTTTTTACTGCTTTTCTTGGTCCTTTCAGCTCCCACCTTGGTCTGCATCTCAGATACTGTGGAAAAAATTTGAAGGACACCCCAAAGAAAGCCTCATTGGCAAAGATTTTGGTCCCTACTTCTGTATTTTCTGCTCTAACTTTTGCAAAATAAATTGAGCTGAAATGTTTTTGTTGAAATAGTTTAAGCTATACCATTAGCATCCAGCCCACAAGATAGCATTACCTTTGACCTTTTTCAGAGAAAGAATTTTCCTCTGACCTGGACTTAACAGATGGGGCTGTCAGAGTTGACTCTGTTTCCCATTGGCCATCCAGCACAGCGCCTGGGCGTTAGTGGCATTCTTGAAATATACGCATTAGCAGATTTGAGTACTCAGCAACATCTCATTAAGTTTGTGCATTATTACAGCTTCTTTGGGTAAAGATGAAAGATTATAGACATAAGGGATATAGTTCTAGTTGTTTATATTACAAATGAAATAACCAAGCCCTGGGGAGTAACAACCAAGCCCTGGGGAGTAACGTGGCTTTTTTAACATAAGCAGCCAGCATTGGTTATGGTGAGACTCAAGCTCAGGCTTAACAGATACTCGTAAAGATTTAGGTTCACAAGGAGTGGTGTCAGTTCTTTTTTGAGGGAGAGCGATTCAGGTGAATTTTTGTGTGGCTTGAACGGCCCCAGAGGGACTCCATTGAGGCATGAAATGGGTGGCCTGTTATAAGTTCCCCAT
The DNA here is from genome assembly GCF_032405125.1 of Capricornis sumatraensis. Lineage (NCBI taxonomy): Eukaryota > Metazoa > Chordata > Mammalia > Artiodactyla > Bovidae > Capricornis > Capricornis sumatraensis. The sequence continues at coordinate 62,324,395 of NC_091086.1, read as the reverse complement.
GTTGGGATGGTATTTAGCACTTGGTCAACAGACTGAGTCTTAGCATGATGGTGGTGTGGCTCAGAACTCATTGCCACATTTCCTAGGACCTGTCCAACTCCCAAGAAACATGCTTATGGATTCAGACAATTGGATTTTCTTAGCTTGCTTTTCTCAGTCTACAGGCAAAAATAGAGAAGTGACTGGCTTCTTGCCTAAATTTTTTTCCTGAGACCTAGAAAGGATATCTGGTAATTCCTTCCTTTACTTTGTATTTAAATGTATTATTTTATAGCTGTAGGTGAAGAATAAGATATTCCTAAGGAAAAGGTTTATTGATATTATCATTTTGTAACCAGTTTATTGAGATGTAATTCACATACTATACATCCACCTGTTTAAAGTGTATACTCAATAGTTTGTGTATTACATTTAAAACTACGTTAAATTATGGAACGGAGAAGGCAATGGCACCTCACTCCAGTACTCTTGCCTGGAAAATCCCATGGACGGAGGAGCCTGGTAGGCTGCAGACAATGGGGTTGCTAAGAGTCGGACATGACTGGGCGACTTCACTTTCACTTTTCACTTTCATGCATTGGAGAAGGAAATGGCAACCCACTCCAGTGTTCTTGCCTGGAGAATTTCAGGGATGGCGAAGCCTGGTGGGCTGCCATCTATGGGGTCGCACAGAGTCGGACACGACTGAAGTGACTTAGCAGTAGCAGCAGCAGTAAATTATGGAAAAATACATATAACATAAAATTTGTCAACTTAACCATTGCTAAGTGTTCAGTTAATTCAGTGGTATTAATTACATTCACAGTGCTATTCACCTATCACCACTTCTATTTCTGAAACTTTTTCATCGTCTCAAGTAGAAACTCTGTACTCATTAAGTAAAAATTCCCCTTTACCATCAGCATCCCCCAGCCCCTGGTAGCCTCTTATCTGTTTCTTGTCTCTATGAATTTAACTCCTTTGGGCACCTCATATAAGTGTAATCATACAGTGTTTGATTTGTCCTTTGATGTCTGGCTCATTTTGTAATGTCATCAAGGTTCATCTATGGGGTAGCATGTGCCCAAACTTCATTCCTTCTTATGGTGTGAACTCCAGACAGGTGAAGTGGGCAAAACAGGGGTACCCTGTATGGCCCTTCACCACAGCTGCTCAGTCTAAAGCAGTAAGAGAGGAAAATAGTCAGGAAAAGACTCTCCCTTCTCCCAAGGTTGCTTTAAAGCACATTTTAAGACCGTTTGTCCCTTCTGATTTTCCCTGTAGCATTTTCTCATGTATGCTGGGCACACTTGGGCCTTCAGTGTTCCGGTTTGGCATTCATCTTTTCCCAGTGTTACTTAACTCAGGTTTGGCTGCTCATGGCTCAAAAGCCAATACTAGAGCCTGTTGATTGGGAAGGAAAGATTGCTTTATTCAGGAGGCCGGTAACCTGGGGAGAAGGCGGACTCATGTCCAAGAACCAACATCTGTTCTCATCATTTTAAGATTTTGCCCATATAGTAACATTTATTGCTTTTAAAATCTACAGATTATAGAATGGATATTGCGGGCTTCAATATAGAATGTAAACATTAACGGAAGTGATTACTAGTTTGATTACAGTTGGATCCATTTTCATTTTTTTTGCCTGTTTTGAATATAGTAATTTGTATATACCTCTGTTTTCCTTAATCTTGAAATTCAAGATTACTCTGTATTATATATTGACACAGCTGAGAAATGGTTTTAGGTAAAAGAGTAAACAAAAAAATTACTGAATACCTACTGTGTGTCTTCAGTTGAACTATGTCCTTTACTGAAAATTCTCCATTAATAGCCTCCTCTCCCTCTTTTTTCTTTTATGGTTGAGGCGCGTTTGCTGAGGTTAATGTTCACGCCCAAGTTCACATAGCTGAACTTGGCCTGCTGACCCCATTGCCCATACAATTTCCCCCACAGAGCATTGGATCAGGTCTCAAAACTCATTGGCAAGCCATCAAAGTTCTGTTTGAAACTAAAAAAGGAAAACCTGTTTTCTGAAACGTGAACTCTCAATTACATAAAATGGATGCTTCTGAAAACACTATTGTCTCAACAGGGTGGACTGTAAACCTTGAACAACAGTGTAAACCTCATGTTATGTAAGAAGGGAGTTTATAGAGCCGAATATCCACTGAGCTGTGTTTCCGCTCCAGTAATGGGCAGAGTTGCTAGGGTAACAAGGGAAGGAGCCTTGCTCTTCTAAGTGGGCTGCTCGTGCGGTGTCCCACATGGCTAAAATGAGAGGGGCCCAGGGAGGAGAGTGGTGGGGAGGGGGTGGTAGAGCACTGGTGTGTGTGTGTGTTACTCGCTCAGTTGTGTCTGACTCTTTGCAACCCCATGACTGCCAGGCTCCTATGTCTATGGAGTTCTCCAAGCAAGCATACTGGAGTGGGTTGCCATGCCCTTTAGGGGATCTTCCCGACTTAGGGATCGAACCTGGGTCTCCCACATCGCAGGCAGATGCTTTACCATCTGAGCCACCAGGGAGGCTGGGGATGATTGAATACTGGGACGTTTGGGAGAAGGAGAATAAGCCCAGATAATTCTGGTAGCAAAGAGAACTCAAAGACAAAATGGCTCATTCACTGGGGCTGATACAACCCTGTTCTCTCCTCCCTTATTTCCAGGTTCGACCCAGCTAGATGTTCTGCCGTGATTGCTTTTAGCTTTGTAACCACCAGTAATCACACTGGTTTCATATTTCAGTTTTTACAGATGGCGAAAAATCCCTTAACTGTCTCAGAGTCTCTTCAAACTCCATATATCTGTATTTCTCAATAATGACTCTGACTCACTAGCTTTGGCTCCATCTGCTCAATGTGTTGAAAAACAGATTCTTGGGATCCACTCTGGACCCCCTAATTAACCTCTGTAACGAGACCCTGGTCCTACATTTTTAACAGGCTCCTCACTGGTGATTTCTACGTACACAGATTTCACTACTACTGTTTGACACATTATATTGAAATATCAACCAAAAAGAAAATTTGAGTGACTTTGCTTCAAATGACATCATGAATAAGCAACAAACTGGTATTGAATTCTAGTTGCTTTAATTAGAATTCTTTCCCATTGATTCATTACTTGAAAAGGTATCTATTGAGCTTTTGCCATATGCCTGGTCTGGGAATAAAAAACACTCTCTTTTTCAGTAGTTGCATGGTTAGGAAGAAATACCCCTCAGTTGTGTTTTTAAATCTCACAGCCCCCTGAGACTCAAACCTTCAATGTCTCTTCAGTGCTTCATTAAGTAGCCAAGATGCTCAGTTTTGAAGAAGGCAAAAGCATGGCAGGGAATATGAACATGGACAGCTTGGGATAGAATGTTTGATTGAGAAGTTTTGAGAAATAAACTTGATTTGTATGGAGAGGGCAGATGATAGATGATATTAAATGTTACACTCTTGTTTAAATTCTATTGCAGTAGCCTTTTGAAGACAGATATAGCACATACTATTTGCCTGTGGATTTAATGCATTGTATCTTAATTCAGAATATGTTTACTGAATCCTTATTTGTGCTAAGCACAACACCAAGAAAAAAGGCAGACTCTTTGTTTAAAAATCAAGGATGCGTATATATATATATATATATATATATATATATATATATATGGAATTTAGAAAGATGGTAACGATGACCCTATATGTGAGACAGCAAAAGAGACACAGATGTAAAGAACAGACTTTTGGACTCTGTGGGAGAAGGCGAGGGTGGGATGATTTGAGAGAATAGCATTGAATCATGTATATTATCATATGTGAAACATATTGCCAGTCCAGGTTCGATGCATGAGACCGGGTGCTCAGGGCTGGTGCACTGGGACAATCCTGAGGGATGGGATGGGGAGGGAGGTGGGAGGGGGGTTCAGGATGGGGACACATGTACACCCATGGCTGATTCATGTCAATGTATGGCAAAAACCACTACAATATTGTAAAGTAATTAGCCTCCAATTAAAATGAATAAATTAAAAATAAAATAAAAATCAAGGATGCATATAGAGAATTTTAGAATGATTTTCATCAAAAATGGTCAGGACTGGAAATACTGAATTTGCTGTTGGTGCCATGGGAGAAGAAAAAGACACATTAAAATGTCAGTATACGGTGACTTTAGGTGTTCACAAAGAGTGTAGGCCTCCCTTTGTGATTGGATGTAGAAATTACTGGAATGAAATTGCAGTTCTTCTCAGTGTAGGTGGCCGCCTCTCTGTCTCCTTGGCCACCAGCCTCTTTTTGTCGGATGAGCCACACTGAGCAAGGCTGGTACAGCTCCAGAGCCCAGGATGGTCTGTCTAATCCATCTTAGCTCCTGTAAGTTTTTTCCCTGTGCTTTAAAAACTCTTGTTTTGAGAGTTCAAAATTAGCTGTGGTGATAAGACATGCTAGTTTCCTGGGTCTTTGGAAGAGAGGAATGGTTCAGAAGTGATCTCAGTGGCTTGCATTTCCTGGGCTGATTGTTGTTCCTTTACCAGCTTTATTGACTAAAAGAGCAGGTGATTCATTTAAACTCATATGTTAGAATGCAGTTAAGCATGGCTTTTGAAAGGACCACCTCACCCGTTAAGTGCAAATAAATAACGATGTGTGTATACAGCAGACTCTAAAAGCATATTAGACAATTGATGAGAATGAATAATACATGTTCTCTGGTAGTGTTTGCTCTGTGTGGTAGGATATTTTAAAAGTGGGGTGATAAGAAACCCTCTGCATGAGGCCTGAATTTAGTTATTCCAAGACAAGCTTAACCATCATCTGCCATATTTATAACAACAGCGTCAATTCAGGGTTTTATGCTCAAAGCTTGTAGAATAAATTAGGAGATATACTTTGAAAAATTGATCTTTACAATATACACATAGTAATCTAAAAGAAAAATGCCTTGTCTATATTAGTGCAGTAGTTTCTGTGTATTCTCATTTTAATTATGTGATGGCTTCTAATGCTTTAGAGTTTCTCATCATGGATGATCCCTGGAACTTGGCCATGTCCCATTTAACGGAATGGACGTTTCAGTTTTAATTTAGCCTTATTTCTACTGCTAAGTGAAGGCCCAGTTTATATAACTCAATTTATATGGTTGTATAAACTCATCTTCTGAGCCTATAACTTGAAAACTGAATCTTTGTTCTGATATCATTATATTTACATTGAATAAATCTGAAGTTAGACTACAGGTTGATGTTGAAATGGGGTCCAGTCTATTTTACTGCTAAAACTTCCTACACAATACAACACAATGTAAAAGGGTTAAGAAATGATGGTATAGATAAATAACCAAAAATAGAGGCTTATCTAAGACTAGATTGCATAATAAGGAAATAATAGGGTAGTAATTAGGTTCTTAAGAATTAACGTTCCTTGTCTACACTGTTATATTTAAAATCGATAACCAACAAGGTTCTACTGTACAGCACAAGGAACTCTACTCAATACCCTGTAATAACCTTAATGGGAAAATAATTTGAAAAAGAATCCGTTCAGTTGCACAGTCGTGTTCGACTCTTTGCGACCCCAGCACACCAGGCTTCCCTGTCCATCACCAACTCCTGGAGCTTACTCAGACTCATGTCCATCAAGTTGATGATGCCACTCAACCATCTCATCCTCTCGTCGCTTCTCCTCCTGCCTTCAAAGAATAGATGCGTGTATATGCAAAACTGAATCGCTCTGCTTTATACCAGACTAACACAACACTGTTGATCGACTGTACTCCAACATAAACATTAGAAATAAATAAATAAATTTTGGCTTTAGCAAAAAAGAAATTAATTTCATTTTTATATTTACATAAAATATGGGTCTAGATATCAACTATGCATTTGTTGTCTAAGAAACTCTTAAACTCCTTTGTAATGCACTAAACCTATTTGCTCTCCTTTTGCACCTCAGATTTTTCACAATAAGGCCTCTCGTGGTTTAGTGGTCACTGTATTCATTCTTTAGCATTTTTAAACATTTTAGTTGATGAAATATCAGTCCTTTTCCTCCCAGTACTTGAGAAATCTCTTAACTGTTACATGAAAGAACTGAGAAGATAAAGTACCTTAGGTCAATGGCTATTTCCAAGACACGTGGTCTCATGTTGACTCTAGAGAGACCTTATTGAGTCTTTGGTCTGGAATAATTCGGATTTGACTACATGCACTGAAAAGAGAACTATGCCGATGGCCAGTCTGGGAAAACCACTGGATTTGAAATTCACTTAACCCCCTCCCTCCTCCATCTGTATAGCAAGGGTTCCTGCTTACCAAGCTTAATCTTGACTGGCAGTCTTTAAGAACTGTGCCCTATCCATTATTTCTCCTTTATCTTTCCACTTTAGTTTCTCTCTTTATTCTTTGTCTCGTCCCATCTTCCCATATGTATTTTCAGTTCTTCCAAATCCTTATAAGCAAATAAAATCCAATATTGACAAAATTGTAAATTGTTGCCCTGAGATTGCTTTCACTTCACCAAAACCCTTCAGTGTGGGCTTTTGTAGATATCTTTTCTGGCTCATGTCCTTTTTGAGCTTTTTCCAAAGAGGTGAATGTCTTCACTCCTACCTGAGTCACTCCAGGGTCAGTAGTAAACAACTCATCACAAGATCAAATTGCACAATTTCTGTTCTTGGTTTGTTTTTTTAAAAACTCATTTTGTAGCAGAATCTAACTCCTCCAAGCTGCTTCCTAAAATTCTTTCTTGACTTCTGACACCTTTCCCCACCCCCACCCCCCTTTTCTGGAAAAATCTGGTTTTCTGCTTTCTGCCACGTAGGTATAAACATTCTGTTAGGCAACCTTGATAGATTATGTCTCATCACCCCTCCCTCCAGGTAGATGAGTCCTCACCTAGCTCCAAAGTGTAAATAAGTTTTTCATACACTCTTGGCTGGATTCTTCAGTCAAGAATTTGTTGTTGTTGTTGTTTGTTGTTTAGTCACTAAGTTGTGTCTGACTGTTTGCAATCCTATGGACTGCAGAACGCCAGGCTCCCTGTCCTGCACTGTGTCCCAGAGTTCACTCAGATTCATGTCCATTGAGTTGATGTTGCCATCCAACCATCTCATCCTCTGTCATCCCCTTCTCCTCCTGCCCTCAATCTTTCCCAGCATCAGGGTCTTTTCCAATGGGTTGGCTCTTTGCATCAGATGGCCAAAGTATTGGAGCTTCAGCTTCAGCATCAGTCCTTCCAGTGAATATTCAGGGTTGATTTCCTTTAGGATTGACTGGTTTGATCTTGCAGTCCAAAGGACTCTCAAGAGTCTTCTCCAACACCACAATTTGAAAGGATCCTGTTTGTTTGCTCTAACATAAATGCTTTCCAATTCCCCATTTTCATTGAAAGGTAGCTTTCAAGGCAGTTTATCATAGTGTTTAAGAGACCTCACTCCAGAGACAGAGTGTGTGGCTTCACACCAGTTTCCAGAGTGCCAGTTGTGTCATGTTGGGTAGGTTACTTGGCTGCTGCTGCTGCTAAGTTGCTTCACTTGTGTCCGACTCTGTGAGACCCCATAGACGGCAGCCCACCAGGCTCCCCCGTCCCTGGGATGCTCCAGGCAAGAACACTGGAGTGGGTTGCCATTTCCTTCTCCAATGCATGAAAGTGAAAAGTGAAAGTGAAGTCGCTCCGTCGTATCCGACTCTTCGAGACCCCATGGACTGTATCCTACCCGGTTCCTCCAGCCATGGGATTTTCCAGGCAAGAGTACTGGAGTGGGGCGCCATCGCCTACTCTGGTTATTTGGCTTAGTTTCCTTGTGATAAAGTTGAAGTGGTGATAATTTCTTATAGGATTGATGAGATTATGGCCTAATGGGTTAATATATGTAAAGATTAAATAGTAAGACAGTCCCAGACAAAGTTCTAGTGTATAAATACTTTGGTTATTTCTGCTGTTTCCAACTCCACCTGTCTGTCTCCCAACTTCAACTAAAGGTCATCTCTTCTGGGAAAACTAATTTTTTGCTGTCTCATTTTAATTGTTTCTGTATGTCTAACCCTCATGGCTGGATGGCATCACCGACTCGATGGACATGAGTTTGGGTGAACTCTGGCAGTTGGTGATGGACAGAGAGGCCTGGCGTGCTGTGATTCATGGGGTCGCAAAGAGTCGGACACGACTGAGCGACTGAACTAAACTGAACCCTCATGCTAGACTAGAGTAGACTTTTTGCTCTTATGTGTTCTCTGCTGTGTCTTACTTAACTTGAAAAAATTTTTCTTTTCCTACTAAAGAACAAGTCTATTTTTAAATCTGGAATAATTTCTGAAGATTTTAAGTTCTTAAGTCAACTCCGCATGTTGGATTTTTGTTTTTATCCAAGCATGTGGGATCTTAGTTCTCTGACCAGGGATTGAACCCACACCCCCTTCATTGGAAGCACGGAGACTTAACCACTGGACTACCAGGGAAGCCCCTGCATGTTGAATTTTTGATGAGAGATCTTTAAAGATACTAGAGGATGCTCTATAGGGCCTGGACTTCATAAAGGAGAATGGAAATGTCATTGGTGATTAATTTCCCTTTCTATAAGAGAGCTTTCTGACTGTAGTTATAACTCATCTTAACCAGCTCTCTAGGAAAATTGGGTGAGTGTTTGTGTATCTGTGTGCCTTCCACAGATTTGCACATTTTACAGTACATTTTTACAATGTTGAACACTTATTGTGACAGGGAAATAAATAACTTTGAAAATGTTTCTCTAAACTTTTACTCGTATTTAATAGGTTTGCCTTAGAAATTTAGACATGGGTTGACAATTCTTACTGTAGTACCCTCTCCCTGGAGGACATTCCCATCCCTAAATGTTGGTGATGTTACCGAATGGAAGCTTTCATTGAATCAGATACCGACAACAATTCCAACAATGGACATTATCACCAGGTATTGATAACACCTAAGAGCAAATCATTATGACATAGTGCACCCTGGTAGGAATACTGAAAATACACATGGACAATATTATCTTTATTTCATTTTCCTCTTTAGAATAAAACTTTTGGCATTTGAAAGGTCATTTATTAAAAACAGAAATTTCTGGACATAAACAATCATGTTTTAGATTCCCCCCCCCACTCTTATTGTAAATGTATTTTGAATTTGTTGTGTTTCTCCATGCTTTTAAAATTCTTTCCTTAAGGTAAAAAAAGAAAAAAACCAAAGTTGTTGATCAAACCTACCTGAAGCAAATGCACGTAGGTTTGATCAAAAGTTGGATTTTTTCAGCCAGAATGATTATAAAACCAGCATGTCTGGTGATATTTGTCTGCAGATGCATTTTATGAGTCAGTTCTAACTTTGTATGTTACCTTAAAAAAACAATAATTGGATTGTCTTGTATTTAAACTTGCTGAGTTTTTATAGCCCTGAATTTGCAGAGTGACACAGTTTAATTTGCTATGACCACATGTTTAACTTCGTCAAGAAATCTTGATTGGTTCTCATGATGTGATCAAGACGAATGGTCTTTTTTTGATTCTGTTTCCATCTTATAATCAGCAGAAAATATATCTGCCTCACAGATGGAAACAGAATCAAAAGGAGACACTATTCTTCGTCTTGATCACACGATGAAGCAGCAATCAAACCAGAAATGACACTTCAGTCTCTGACACATACTGTTGCATATTCATGTTAGGTTTTGCCATAGACTTGGCGTCATCTTTTTCACTGTAATCTGTTTGACATTATCCCTAAGAACTTTATAGTCTCCTGGTTCTAGATGAAGTGATTAATTAATCCAAATTCGTATTTTCAAAGTAGAAACTTGGCAGTGGATGGGACCTTTGTATGATTCAAGCTGTCCTATATAGAAAAATGCCTATATAATAGTGCAGAGAGCAATATAAATAGGAATCGCATTGAAGTCATAATATTGTAACCTTCAGGCCATATGGAGAAATACTCTGTTAATCATTTTCTTGTTTTGTTTTATATACCAGTTAATGTATGCCAGTGATTTTCATTGTCACAGAATGACATCATTGTTCACTGACAAAGTAACAAAAATACAGAATTATGCTAAGGAGAAATGGAACTGGAAAATGTCATGAAGTATGTAGTCATTGTAGGAAGAATCTAGGAAACACATAATCCCTGTGGTTTCCAGGTGGTTAATGCCTAGAAACTGTGACATTATGCAAGGTTGCATTTTCTGAAGAGAGTCAGTGCTATACTTGGGACTTGCATTTTTCATCTGAAGATATGGGAAGCCAACTAATGAATGTAACCAACAAAATGCTACCTAAATGATGGTGATCATCTGCATACCAGAACATCTACAATTCAGTACATGGGCCGAGATAAACATTTTATATTTAATCACCAATAGTTTTCCTTTCAGAATGCAGAATGGTTCCTGAGAGTTCTTTGCTTCTAGAATGCCCAGTGGCATGGTATTCCTTAGACCTGCCTCTAAGAACTGAAATTTTAAAGTTGGTGATGACAACATTATTATTTCTCCAACTTAAAACTCCTTTGAATTTAATATTTACCCCATTCTCTCTCACTGAACACAACCAGATTACTTAGTGCTTTATTTCAGACTAAAGAAAGGAAAGAGTAAATAGGAGTCCCAAAAACATTTTATTTTTTTTTGGAAAATCATAACACTTTCACAATGGCTAAAATATTGATTAAGTCCTATCCTGGTAGGTAGGGTTTTGAGTTCCTGTGTCTTAAAACACAGACAGTTGTCATGATGGAAAGCAAAGGAATATATGAGCAGAGTGGCTGAGCCATGTGTTTTCACGTGGTAGCCAGGTTATTTGAGAACCTTAGTCAGTGGAAGGGGTGGAACCGCTTTCTATAGAGACTACTCAGCACCAGGTTGGCTCAGTGACTCCACTCCCATAGTCTACCAGTGGGCTCCTTTTCTTAGCTGGGAACAGGGAAACTATCCCAGTGGGCTTCCAGTTGCTACTACCATCGCTTTGCCTTTGGTGCAGGATGGAGTCAAGATTTAAATCCTTCACTGCTAGATCTTTTATCTTGCCTCTGAAGCTGTCCTCCTCAAGAAGCTTGTAGGATTGAACATTTGGCTTCAGTTTCTATAAGTTAAAGTGCAGAGAACGACTGGATCCAGAGGAAGAGCAGATATTCATACGCAGTAAAGGGAGGTAAAGAGGAGGATTTGCAATCCCCTGGAGAAGAGGCCAAGAACCCGCTTTCCAGTGCAGAAGACAAAAGAGATTCGGGTTCCCCATGGCTTGGGAAGATCCCCTGGGGAAGGGAATGACACCCCACTCCAGTATTCTTGCCTGGAGAATCCCGTGGACAGAGGAGCCTGGCAGGCTACAGTCCATGGAGTTGAACAGAGTCGGACAGACACGACTGAAGCAACTTAGCACGCAGTGAATCTTTGCTCTTACTGTATTAAAGTCACCATGACCTCATGCTAATATTCCCAAAGCAAAGATGTTGGTATTAAAAATCTGTAACTGACTGGAACTCTTTCCCAACTTATGATAAACTCCAAACAAAATCTTCTCAAATGTTGCATTCTAAGTAGCTCTGTAACAATGCAGCTGTGTCCTAGTTTTGTGTGGTATAGCTTTCCATTACAATAGATGTAGAAACGAATTACCCCTTGATTTTGGAAACAAGCAACTCATGAGAGATTTCTTAGGTAAAACTATTTTCTAGTCAGATTCTAAACATGCAAGGGGATCCATGAAAAGATACAGGCCTTTATAAGCAAATGAAAAAAAAAATTTTTTTTTCTTAGAAGAAATATTCCATTTTCTAGGCTCAATTCAGTTCAAAGCAAAACAAAGCAAAAATGGTTGCTTCCAAAGGAAATGATAATACTGTGAGTAAGTGCTAGGTGGCTTGTTTTTGACATGAGTTGTAAAGAAAATATTTATAATTTTTCCAAAATGACACTTTGTCCTCTGCTTCTCTACTTTTATTTTCCCAAAACGAAAGCGGTTTTAATTTGGTAGGCTATGCTGATGTGCATGCTCAGTTGTTTTAATCGTGTCTGACTCTTTGTGACTCTATGCACTGCAGCCCACCAGTCTTCTCTGTCCATGGGATTCTCCAGGCAAGAATACTAGAGTGGGTTGCCATGCCTTACTCCAAGGGATCTTTCTGAGCTGCGTTTCCTGCATTGCAGGCACGTTTTTTAAAAACATATTGGGAAAGTCCTATCATATTAGATCATATTAGAATTTGTAAGAATTGTGGTTCATCTAATACAGATGTAATTTTGCCTAGCATGTCCTGGGATTGTGTGTACAAAATAAACACAAACTTAGATGATTTGAATGGCTAAGGACCATCTTCCGTGTTCTCTGACGGCCTTCCTGGAGCAAAAGGATCAAAGAATTTGAAGAGCTTTGTGGAAGTGACTATCTTTGTCTGTTAGAGTATCATTATTACCATATAATATTTCAAGTTATTTCTTCGCCTGAATGCCTCAAAGAAAATTCTTTTAAGCTTTGCAATAGTGGTGATATGTAGAATTACATTTTTTTCTCTTCATAGATATGTATTAGTATTCAACTTGGTAGTTGACCATTATCTTGTAAACAGGAATTCCGTTTACAAGAAGATAAATACTTGTTAGCTCAAAGACTCAACAAAATCCTCCAAATATTTGTTTTGGAGAAACAATTAAAATCTAATTTTGAGGCCATTTATTATTTACTTCATGGATTTATTTCTGAGGCCAAAAAATGCCTTACCTTACTTAAGGCATCCATCACATGGATGTGATCTGAGTCCTGATGTGAGGTGTAGGCAAAGAACTAGGCTCCGGGGCTTCATACCCGCCACTGATCTTCCCTCTGATTCTCACGGCTTCTCTCCTGTTTCCCCACCTTCCCTTCCAGGTTGCTTTGATCACATAGCAGTGCTAGAATGTCACTTTCTCTCTTCAGCAAAGAGCAGAATTTTCATTCTTCTGGAGTATTTGTGTATATAGCCAAGGGGGATTAATTAACTAGATAGAGGCTCACTTTTATAAGAATGGAGGAGCAGATAAGTCACACGGCAGCTGTGAGCTATTTTGAATACTGTAGTACCTGAAAAATATGAAATGATTTGAGACTTTATAAAAGAAAAGTTTCATCTGTGGGAAAAAAAAGATAGGTGGTGGCATTTGACTGTTACCTTCCCTCATAAACATTCTATGTTTAGCTTATTACCTGAGATAAAGTGTAGATCAGGTTTTTGTTTTTGTTTTTGTCTTTCACATATGTATATAATATGAGTAAAACAAATAGCTTTAATTGAAGAATTTGGATTCTCTGTTCATCCTGAGAACTGAGAGGGAGTTTTTTTTTCTTGTTTCCATGGACCAGGTGACAGAGAATTAGTGGGGAGAAAAAATGATGTTTCTTCTATGATCACTCTGAGTATGCGCTCAGATTGGGAGGAAGTAGATTTGATGACTGATCCATAATTTTTACTTCTGTCTGGGAAATTCTTTCTTGGTATAGTAGACTGTTTATATTTTTAAAAGATTTCTAACCTCAAGAATCTTAAGTACATTAAAGAATCAAATCAAAGGAGTGGACTAATATTAATATTAGCAGTATGGGGATAATAGGTGACCATAGGGGCTTCCCAGGTGGGGCCAGTGCAGGGGACACTGGAGATACAGGTTCCACCCCTGGGTCAGGATGATCCCCTGGAGGAGGGTATGTCTGTCAATCCACTGCAGTGTTCTTGCCTGGAGAATCCCATGGCCAGTGGAGCCTGGCAGGCTATAGTCCACAGAGTCACACAGTTGGATACGAGTAAAGCAACTTAGCATTCATGCGCACATGGCGACAACAGATAACCACACAAACTTCTTTTCCACGCATATGCAGTCAGCAGGAGCATCCTTGAAACACAGATACCAAAGATCTTGATGCCATTTAAAAATATTTTAACCACAGTGCTTCTAATTCCTGATTCTAGAGTGTGTTTGTGGAACCTGTGGCCTGCTATTCTCTTACAGTTTACAAGCACATAATTATCTAAGAATTGCAAAATTAAATGATGGGGGAAAGAACCAGCCCTTCTTGCAGGCTCATAAAATGGCATGTGCAACGTCTCCATGAAGTAAGTCCTGTCCAGCATTTTCAGGGTTAAAAACAGTGACGTTTCTGTCTCTTGCTGTTGGTTGTCAGTTGTTTTCTAGGCCAGTTTGAAGCCATCGGTCTATAATTTTGGCCCTTGTAACATACAATTTTTTTGTCATTTCAAAGGACAACTCCTGAGTTTGCTTTCCTCTGAGATGTTGTAACTCATACATCAACTTTAGCGTTTGGTTGTCATATCAACATGGAGAGCTTAGTTCAGTGCACAGGTCTGAGTTTTCCTGCTGTGTCACTCAGTGGCTGGGAAATGTCCCAATGTGGAGAAATGCAAAGGTCGCCTAGCCCTTTCTTTGTAGCTTGAAACTGAAAGTTGCTCAGTTGTGTCTGACTCTTTGTGACCCCATGGGCTATACAGGCCATGGAATTCTCCAGGCCAGAATACTGGAGTGGGTAGCCTTTCTCTTTTCCAGGGGATCTTCCCAACCCAGGGATCAAACCCAGGTCTTCCACACTGCAGGTGGATTCTGTACCAGCTGAGCCACAAGGGAAGCCCAGGAATACTGTGTTAGCCTATCCCTTCTCCAGCAGATCCTCCCGAACCAGGGTCTCCTGCATTGCAGGCGGATTCTTTCCCAACTGAGCTATCAGGGAAAGATTTGGGTTTAAGTACCTTCCAGGATGGATTACTAGTTGATGTGCTTGTGTGTGTGTTTAACTGTTGTTGTTGTTGTTGTTGTTTTAATTTAGAAGTTCAAACTTCTGAATTTCTACACCAACCGATTTCTTTCAAAATTATAAGGGATAGAGATAAGAGAAAAAATATATGCCCACCACCCCTTATTTCTTTAGGATTTTGATACAAAGCTCCATTAGCAAATGGGATGATAAAATGTCCTAATCATGTCAACATCTTGAGTTGCCCTAGATCTGCACCAACCTTGTGACTCAGGATGGATACCCTTCCTGAGATGAGAACTTTGCCCACTTGCTAATTTCTCAGTGGAGTTCTCTGTGACAACCTAGACAGTGCCACCCTGCCTCACCTAATTTTGTAAGACTTGGCCTTTTTCTTTTATGACACTGCTCCATGAACTCAGCTAGTTAGAATTTGGATAGGGATAACAGGAAGATACTAATGGTATACTTATGATCTCATGGTGCTGTTGAGAAGATTAAATAAAATACTTCAGTAATATATTTGGGATTAGGGTTGCTCCTGGACCCCTGGAAACAGTTAATAGACTTGAAATTAGAATTCTAATTTATCCCTGGTTGTTGGCAAGGTTTTCACCCATATTTTCTTGAGAAATAATCAGACTGTTCTGCTTTTCCAGTGTTCTAGAGAATTCTATAAGACTTCCTCTGATACCTCACTATAACTAACGCAGGAAAATTTGCAAAAAGTGATAGTGTTTATTAACTTTCAAAGACCAGTAGGAATGGAAACATACTTTCTTACTTAGAATTTGATTATGTACATTTGTTCATTTCCTGCCCAGAAACAAAGAATAGAGACTGGCCCTAATTGTGTTTCAGAACACCAATTTTAGTAAAGTAGATTTTAGGTTTGTAAACTAACATGACTAAGTCTCTAGGGATAGCTGTATACAATTTCATGCTGAGTATTTCATAGAGGACACTTGGTTTTGGTCATACGCCCGCCACATTTATACTTCATGGGTTTCTATTATGGAATTGAGAAAAGATCCTACCAGGCAGACCTGCCAGGTTTTCTGTTTCTTAGCTGGAGAAGGCAATGGCACCCCACTCCAGTACTCTTGCCTGGAGAATCCCATGGACAGTGGAGTCTGGTGGGCTGCAGTCCAAGGGGTCACTAAGAATCAGACACGACTGAGCGTCTTTGCTTTCTCTTTTCACTTTCATGCAATGGAGAAGGAAATGGCAACCCACTCCGGTGTTCTTAATTGGAGAATCCCAGGGACGGGGGAGCCTGGTGAGCTGCCATCTATGGGGTTGCACAGAGTTGGACACAACTGAAATGACTTAGCAGCAGCGGCAGCTCTAACCTAATGTACCAAAATATCTTGAAATACCAGAGTTGACATTTTGACATGCACCATTCATACACACTGGGTAATTTAGAATTCAGTGAAAGAGTTTAAACTATAATTTAAAATGCTGCTCCAGTTTATTTCTTCATATTTTCATTTATTGTTTTGTGATTGCTTACAGGATAAAGGTGCATTTAAAGTATTTTTACCATATATGCTTGCTCTCACTTCTGAGGGAAAAATAACCCAAAATTAAATCAAATATAGCCTGTCGGATGTCTGAAGTAGGTTATGACCAAAGTCACTCCCTTTTGAAAAAGAAATGTGTATAAGAGATTCTTACTTTGATAACATAATAAAGGTCTTCTTTGAGAACAGGAACGGTATTTTCGTCATCTTTTGGTTTATTGCTTTTTTTTTTTCCTCCCCAACTATTAAAGTCGTTCCAGACAGGAAATTCATGTACATCATGGTGAGACAAATTTTGACTGAAGAATAGCACTTTTGTATCTAACACCCGGCTCTTAAATAAGATAAATGTAGGTTATCACTGTCCTGAATCATGAGTCCAAGGAATGGAATGAATAAGCAGAAAATTTTCTATTCTAAATGGAAAATACTTAAAAAAACCACATCACAGAGTACAATATAATTCTGCCAGAGGTCAGTTCCGACCTGAAACAGAACCAGAGGCGTCACCTGTATGTGGGGACGCAAAGCACAGGGTACGTTCTCCTCTCTCTCTTTTTCTCCTGAACTTATTTGTGGGGAAGAAAGATAATATTGCCATGTGATTTTTGCCACACTTCATCAAGGAAAAGCAACCAATTTGCCTCCAAAGAGCAACATTTCAGTGGATTCCCACTGATATATGATGCCATGAAAATACATTTGAACTAAATTTATACCTGATTATTGATTTGGATGAATGCTTTAGTACCAGAGGAGAAAGATTCAGGATCAAGTACACTCAGGTTCTTATACCAGAGTCAGTGTCAGCCTCCTGGAAGTTGGTGGCTTACCTTTGAGTGAAAAGGCCGTTAATGACCATTAAAGTTGAGTATCTAGTTTGAATTCTCATCAGGAAATTGATCATGAAGGACATTGTTATATTACTATGGAACTATTTCTTTTAAGCCAAAAATACCTTGAAAAGCAATGAATACAAGTCTGACACAATTAACAAACCAAATGTAACTGGTGACACTCTTTTCTGAGCAATCATTTTCCTTTAATGGGTCCTTCTTAATGAGATAGACCAAATCCTCCTTACCTTTGGTCTTTGAAGATGTGAGTGCATATACGAATAGTGGACTTTGAAGCTTGAGATTATTTTCTCGAAATTTGAGATCTGTGTGGTTTTTTCCAGCTGTGTCATTTCTCTGGAATGTGGTTTAAAATTATGACACCTTTCACTAGCTCTCCCATAAATCTAAAACGGCTGTCACTGCCAATTTGTTCAATCCTTGGTGTTTGAGCTGGACTTGAGGAAGCAGATATACAAATAGTGGCTCCGTTTCTCTTTGCAGTTAACAGTCTTAGTCTTTTTAATCACTGTTCTTTGATTTTAGCTGGGTATGTCCTTGGCTTACTACTGATCAGATACTTTAAATGATTCATTGTTTTTAACTGTGATGAAATGCTTGTAGCATATGATTTACCGCGTTTACCATTCTAAGGTGCACGGTTCAGTAGTGTTCTGAACGCTTCTCTTTGTAAATAGAAGCCTCTTTCAGTTTTTATACTTCACAGGCATCTTAGCGCTGCTGTAGCTAATTACCATAGATTGAGTGGCTTGTGGGAGAAGGCAGTGGCAACCCACTCCAGTACTCTTGCCTGGAAAATCCCATGGACGGAGGAGCCTGGTAGGCTGCAGCCCATGGGGTCACTAAGAGTCACATTGACTGAGCAACTTCACTTTCACTTCTCACTTTCATGCATTGGAGAAGGAAATGGCAACCCACTCCAGTGCTTTTGCCTGGAGAATCCCAGGGACGGGGGAGCCTGGCGGGCTGCCGTGTATGGGGTTGCACAGAGTCGGACACGACTGAAGTGGCTTAGCAGCAGCAGCAGAGTGGCTTGTAAACAATAACAATTGATTTCTCACAGTTCTGCTAGGGTGGGAAGTCCTAGATCAAGATGTGGGCAGATTTGGTATCTGGTGAGGACCTGCTTTGAGATTATAGGGGGCTGGTTCCTGGCTTCGAGGGCACATGGGGAAGGGGGCCAGAGAGGTCTGTGCCGGGGTTGCTTCTATGAGGGTGCTAATATCCATGAGGGCCCCACCAGCATGTCCTAATCACCTCCAGAAGGCCACCCATCCCACCCTGCCTCCTACTACTGTCACCCAGGGGTTTAGAATGTCAACCCATGAATTTGGGGGGACGCAGACCTTCTGTCTAGAGCCTCAAGTAACTCTTTCTCGCTTTGTTTTATGTTGTGTTGTTACAGAACTCCAAGATGGGAGGCAAACTGAGCAAGAAGAAGAAGGGGTACAATGTGAATGATGAGAAGGCCAAGGACAAAGACAAGAAGGCCGAAGGAGCCGGGACAGAAGAGGAGGGAACCCCAAAGGAGAATGAGACCCAGGCAGCTGCCGAGACCACAGAGGTGAAGGAGGGCAAAGAGGAGAAGCAGGAGAAGGAGGCCCAGGACGCCGCCAACAAGCCCGAAGACAAGGAAGGTGAGAAAGACGCCGAAGCAGCCAAGGAAGACGCCCCGAAGGCAGAGCCTGAGCCGACGGAGGGGGCTGAGGGCAAGCCGGAGCCCCCCAAAGATGCTGAGCAGGAGCCGGCGACCGCCTCAGGCCCCTCCGCTGGCGGCGATGCCCCCAAAGCTTCGGAGGCCGAGGCAGCGGAGCCCGCAGCCCCCACCAAGGATGACAAGAGCAAGGAGGGAGGGGACCCCACAAAGACTGAGGCTCCCGCCGCTCCTGCCGCGCAGGAGACGAAAAGTGACGGGGCCCCAGCTTCAGACTCAAAACCCAGCAGCACTGAGGCTGCCCCATCCTCCAAGGAGACGCCGGCAGCCACGGAAGCGCCGAGTTCCACGCCCAAGGCTCAGGCCCCCGCAGCCCCCGCAGACGAGGTCAAACCTGCCGAGACCCCGGCAGCTAATTCCGATCAAACCGTAGCAGTGAAAGAGTAACAAAGGACAGCCTATGAAAAAAAAAAAAAAAAAGAATACAGCTTAACGACGACCTGTCTCTCTTGTCTCTCTATCTTTCTCTCTTGTCTCTCTCTCTCCTATACTAACTTGTTTCAAATCGGAAGTAATCATATGTATTGCCCAAGAATAAGGATGTGGTCCCATCAAAGGGAGGGAGGGGGTGGGGAGAATCCAAATAGTATTTTTGTGGGGAAATATCTAATATACCTTCAGTCAACTCTACCGATCAGCCCTGGATTTTCAAGATCAATGTCTGAAAGTGCAGTACATCTTTTGTACCTGAACTGCGGTCACATGCGATCCTGCCACTAAGATCTGAACATCTTGTCTTTCTGCAAGGGGCAGGGGGTGGGGAGTGATGCGTTTGATTCTGCCCGCAGGGCTGTGCCAAGGCAATCAGATGTTTATGAAAGCAGTATTTTCTGTGTTTTCTTTTTCATTTACAGCCTTTCTTATTTTGATATTTTTTTAATGTTGTGGATGAATGCCAACTTTCAGACAGCCCACCGTAGCCTGTCCACATGTATCTTGATGCCAATACTCCATTTTTCCTCCCCTGGTCTTTTTGGGAATAACAAACATTCTCTCATCCTACTTAGCCTCCCTAGATTTCTCATGACGAGTTAATGCATGTCCGTGGTTGGGTGCACCTGTAGTTCTGTTTATTGGTCAGTGGAAATGAAAAAAAAAATAAAAAAAGTCTGCGTTCATTGCAGTTCCAGTTTTCTCTTCCATTCTGTGTCACAGACACCAACACGCCACTCATTGGAAAATGGAAAAACATAAAAATTAAAAAAAAACAAAAAACAAAAAAAAATGTACAATGGATGCATTGAAATTATATGTAATTGTATAAATGGTGCAACAGTAATAAAGTTAAACAATTAAAATGAAGTCACGAAGACTACTGGTTTTCTTTTTACCACCATGACCCTTCCCTGCTCCTGGGTCATTGCCTCAGTAGAGAACAGAACAATTATTGGGAGTTTTCTTGGGTATATTTGGATAGAAAAATAAAGCAGGATCTTCAAGATTATTTGTTTAAAAAAATGAGCTGGATCAGTGTCAGTCTATGGAGATATACTCTATAAAAAATGAGGATGTGTTAATTAAAAGTCACATATTTTGAATGAAATACATTGTAAGACAATAAATGGATTTGAACTTAAAGGCTGGGTAGAAGAGGATCATAAGGTCTTATAGGTAGATGCCATGCAGGTAAGTTGTAAAACCACTGAAGGTTATTTTATCTGTTTGTATACCATATTCATGGTAGCTGTGGAGTGAAACCAAGCATGGAACCGGCCTTTGGAGTGACTGGATTCCTGTTCTGGTTTTGCACTGATGACTTAGGGCTTTTGCTGCTGCTGCTGCTAAGTCGCTTCAGTCGTGTCTGACTCTGTGCAACCCTATAGACAGCAGTCCACCAAGGCTCCCCCGTCCCTGGGATTCTCCAGGCAAGAACACTGGAGTGGGTTGCCATTTCCTTCTCCAATGCATGAAAGTGAACAGTGAAAGTGAAGTCGCTCAGTCGTTTCCGACTCTTAGTGACCCCATGGTCTGCAGCCTACAGACCATGGTAGCCTGGTAGGCTACCTCCGTCCCTGGGATATTCCAGGCAAGAGTACTAGAGTGGGGTGCCATTGGCTTTTAAGTCACTTTTAATTGCAGGCTTCTCTCTTACATGTAAGAGGGTTAAAACAAACCCCATTTCACATCTGAAGTACTAGCTTGTGTATATGCCTGGTGATGATTTTATGGGATGGACAGGTATGTCCCAACAGAAGGTATGTCACCTCTGTCCCTCGATTTCTCTCCCAGGGCTGGAATGGCGACCCTCAGTTTGCTATATTCCATAGATGGGGAAGGGGTTGGGAAATTAGTATCAGCAGTTGTTTTTATGGAGCAGCAGGCAGGTGCATCAGTGCTGTAACCTAAGAAAAGAAGGAATTCTCCCAAATCTCTTGGTAGTGGTTTGGGTCTTTTGCAGTTGGTTATTAAAAGCCAAATCTCAAATACAAAGCACTTAAAAGTGAAGTGAATCCTGAAAAGTGAAAGTTGCTCAGTCGTGTCAAACTCTGTGACCCCAAGGACTCTTACAGTCCATGGAATTCTCCAGGCCAGAATACTGGAGTGGGTAGCCTTTCCCTTCTCCAGGGGATCTAACCGACCCAGGGATCAAACCCAGGTCTCCCGCATTGCAGGCAGATTCTTTACCAGCTGAGCCACTAGGGAAGCCGAAGAGTACTGGAGTGGGTAGCCTATCCCTTCTCCAGGGGATCATCCCAACCCAGGAATCCAACTGGGGTCTCCTGCATTGCAGGCAGATTCTTTACCAACTGAGCTATCAGGGAAGCCCCAAAGTTAATCCTAGACAAAGATTTCTCATGATTGAGTCTATCAAATGCCAGGTTTGAGAAGAGTGGGTTGGGTGGTAATAGAGTAATAAATATTAGTAATAGACTCATAAATAGACCCTAACCTAAGAAATTTTCTTTAGGATTTGTGAAGGGCCATTATACTGGAATTAATTCCCCAAATTAGTTCATCCTCATCCACTAGTGAACAGTGGATGAGAAGGGACCTTATTTGGTTTTTATGGGTTACAATACACAGGATTTAAAAAGCAGAAAGAAGTTCCCTCCAATGATCATCTCAGTAGCCTAGTCTGTACCACACTTAAGATGTTGCCAGTGGGTTATACCGGAGAAGAAGAAATGGTGAAACTGGATACTAGGGTTCAATGTGGGTTCTTGTTTCTGTAGTGAAATAAATTTGAACTCTTAATGCTTGAAAGCACAGCAAGAAATATGTAAACACATTAACCACCAAGCAGCTGTTTTAGGTAAGAAAAATAGCAGAGAAATGTCCACATTATTACCAGTGTGTCCTGGCCTATGTAAAATAGCTCGGGGGTGGATTAGTGGTGCTGGTAGAGAGAGAACAGATTATTTGAACCATGGAGGATATTTAAATAATTACTAATATTAACTACCATGCATTTCTTGCAGATAGACATGCTCGTTGATGAAAGTCATATAAATTCACTCTCTTCATTCTTTTCTCATAAAAAACTCACTAGGCTTTTGGATGATTAGAACAATCAAATCAGTCTCCTGGATTAGTGCTCATGACATTTAATTTTACTGTAGTGAAGAAAACCTTGGTTTGAAGTTGTGTATTCAGCAGAACGTGTTTTGTGTGTGGGAGTGATGCACTCAGCCCGGAAATGTTGAGCGTCCATTTTAACTCTGGAGGAAGCTCAATTGCTCCCTTCTCATGAATGATTTTAAATAAAAGGAAGGTACTGCATAGACTTGTGCGTCACTGGCAAGTTATTTGGGGACTCACCACATGTTTGGCTCACCACTTCATGCGTGTTTAACATCTGCTTTATGGAGAAGAAAGGCTTCCGGGGCTAACACTCACTGGGTGCATATGTACCTACAGCAAAAACTAACAGAGAGTGAAATGAGCTTTTCCACAGTGACCAGCTTTGTCCCCTTCACCTTGAATGTCCTGTCCAGTAGCTGACACTGCTGCTGCATGGTAGGGATGGACTCAAGTCCTCAAGAGCTGTTGTGTGTCATGGTGATCCTGCCTGGCCCCAACCCTCAAAGCAGGCCGTCTTAAGCCTGTCTGTGGTCACTGAGGCAGAAGCCTCACCTGGCCACCATCCAGGAACCCCACTTGCCATTCTTAGTGGAGTCAAGGCCAAGGTTCGGTGTACACTGGGCGCATGGTTGTCAACCATCTGGTGCTGATAAAATCTAGACATTCTTTAGTTGCCTCAGTTGAGAAAATAATTAGGTGCAGCAGCTACACATTTTGTTCTCATAATTCAGTTCAGTCGCTCGGTCGTGTCCGACTCTTTGCTACCCCATGAATCGAAGCACTCCAGGCCTGCCTGTCCATCACCAACTCCCAGAGGTCACTCAGACTCACGTCCATTGAGTCAGTGATGCCATCCAGACATCTCATCCTCTGTCGTCCCCTTCTCCTCCTGCCCCCAATCCCTCCCAGCATCAGAGTCTTTTCCAATGAGTCAACTCTTCACATGAGGTGGCCAAAGTACCGGAGTTTCAGCTTTAGCATCATTCCTTCCAAAGAAATCCCAGGGCTGATCTCCTTCAGAATGAACTGATTGGATCTCCTTGTAGTCTAAGGGGCTCTCAAGAGTCTTCTCCAACACCACAGTTGAAAAGCATCAATTCTTCGGCACTCAGCTTTCTTCACAGTCCAACTCTCACATCCATACATGACCACTGGAAAAATCATAGCCTTGACTAGACAGACCTTATGCTGTCCAGGTTGGTCATAACTTTTCTTCCAAGGAGTAAGCGTCTTTTAATTTCATGGCTGCAGTCACCATCTGCAGTGGTTTTGGAGCCCCCCAAAATAAAGCCAGCCACTGTTTTCACTGTTTCCCCACCCATCTGTTTCCTATGAAGTGATGGGACCAGATGCCATGATCTTTGCTTTCTGAATGTTGAGCTTTAAGCCAACTTTTTCACTTTCCTCTTTCACTTTCATCAAGAGGCTTTTTAGTTCCTCTTCACTTTCTGCCATAAGGGTGGTGTCATCTGCATGTCTGAGGTTATTGATATTTCTCCCAGCAATCTTGATTCCAGCTTTTGTTTCTTCCAGCCCAGCCTTTCTCATGATGTACTCTGCATAGAAGTTAAATAAGCAGGGTGACAATATACAGCCCTAATGTAATCCTTTTCCTATTTGGAACCAGTCTGTTGTTCTATGTCCATTTCTAACTATTGCTTCCTGACCTGCATACAGATTTCTTAAGAGGCAGGTCAGGTGGTCTGGTATTCCCACCTCTTGAAGAATTTTCCACAGTTTATTGTGATCCACACAGTCAAAGGCTTTGGCATAGTCAATAAAGCAGAAATAGATGTTTTTCTGGAACTCTCTTGCTTTTTCGATGAGCCAGCAGATGTTGGCAATTTGATCTCTGGTTCCTCTGCCTTTTCTAAAACCAGCTTGAACATCTGGAAGTTCACGGTTCACGTATTGCTGAAGCCTGGCTTGGAGAATTTTGAGCATGACTTTACTAGCATGTGAGATGAGTGCAATTGTGTGGTAGTTTGAGCATTCTTAAAACACCCCCAAATCTTAATTTTCATTAAATTAAATACCATGCTCTATTGAAACATGTTATCTTCATTGTAACACTCAACATACCAATTGATGTCCATCCACTGTCAAAACTGGCTTAGGAACAGACATTTTCATTGTTTCTTTACAGACATAAGGCTTTGACATACAGTAATTTTTTTTTGACATACAGTAAATTTCACTCGTTTTATTTATGGGAAAAAATTACTAATTAGGTAATTTACTATTTTGTTGTAATCCAAATTCTTTCCTCAAGATTGATGAGATTAGTCCTCATTCTTTTGATTTCTATTTTCCAGTGTAACAGTGCAGTTATTTTAGTCTTTATTTTTAACCAATTTACACAATATTGGAAATCAGATGCTTGGAAGATAATTTTCTTACCATCAAATCTGAATGAAATCCTTGCTGGGTAGAGTAACCTTAATTTAGGTTTTCCTCTTTCATCACTTTAAATATATCCTTCCACTCACTTCTGGCCTGCAGAGTTTCTGTTGAAAAATCATCTGTTAGCCTTATGGGGATTCCTTTGTATGTTATTTTTTTGCTTTTCCCTTGTGGCTTTTAATAGTTTTCCTTTGTGTTTAATTTTTGTTAGTTTGGTTAACATGTGTCTTTGTATATTTCTCTTTGGATTTATCCTGTATCGGACTCTGGGCTTCCTGGATTTGGGTGACTATTTCCTTGTTGGTGGGAATGTAAATTGATACAGCCACTATCGAGAACAGTATGTGGAGTCCTTAAAAAGCTAGGAATAGAACTACATTATGGTCCAGCAATCCCACTACTGGGCATATAACCTGAGAAAGGCACTAGTGAAAGATATGTGTGTACCCTGGGTGTCCCTGGTTCCTCAGTGGTAAAGAATCTGCCCACAAGGCAGGCTTGGGTTGTATCCCCGAGTCAGGAAGATTCCCTGGAGGAGGGCATGGCAACACATGCCAGTATTCTTACCTGGAGAATCCTATGGACAGAGGAGCCTGGCAGGCTAGAGTCCAAAGGGTCACAAAGAGTTGGACACAACTGATGTGACTGAGCATGCATACATGTACCCAGTGTTCATTGCAGCACTTTTAACAATGGCTAGGGCATGCAAGTGATAGCTCAAAGTGAATGATGTCAGATTCATGATCTCCACAGAAGAAGACTTAGCTTCCGGACCAGGGACCAGGCTTGATCACTCAAAAGGTTTTGTATAGCAGAGTTTTCAGTTTAGTTCAGTTCAGGCACTCAGTCATATACCACTCTTTGTGACCCCATGGACTGCAGCACTCCAGGCATTCCTGTCCATCACCAACTCCCAGAGCTTGCTCAAACTCATGTCCATTGAGTTGGTGATGCCATCCATTCATCTCATCCTCTGTTGTCCCCTTATCCTTGTGCTGTCAATCTTTCCCAACAGCTGGGTCTTTCCAGTGAGTCAGTTCTTTGCATCATGTGGCCAAAGTATTGGAGCTTCAGCTTCACCATCAATCCTTCCAATGAGTATTCAGGATTGATTTCCTTTAGGATGGACTGGTTGGATCTCTTTGCACTCCAAGGGACTCTCAAGAGTCTTCTCCAACACCACAGTTCAAAAGCATCAATTCTTTGGCGCTCAGCTTGCTTATGGTCCAACTCTCACATCCATACATGACTATTGGAAAAACCATAGCTTTGACTAGATGGACTTTTGTTGGTAAAGTAATGTCTGCTTTTTAATATGCTGTCCAGGTTGATTATAGGTTTTCTTCCAAGGAGCAAGTGTCTTTTAATTTCATGGCTGCAGTCACCATCTGCAGTGATTTTGGAAACCAAAAAAATAAAGTCTGACACTGTATCCATTGTTTCCCTGTCTGTTTCCCATGACGTGATGGGACCGGATGCCATGATCTTAGTTTTTTGAATGTTGAGTTTTGAGCCAACTTTTTCACTCTCCTCTTTCACTTTCATCAAGAGGCTCTTTAGTTCCTCTTGGCTTTCTGCCATAAGGGTGGTGTCATCTGCATATCTAAGGTTCTTGATATTTCCTGAAATCTTGATTCCAACTTGTGCTTCATCCAGCCTGGCATTTCACATGATGCATGATGTCTTCTGCATATAGGTTAAATAAGCAGGGTGACAATATATAGCCTTGACGTACTCCTTTCCCAATTTGGAACCAGTCTGTTGTTCCATGTCCAGTTCTAACTGTTGCTTCTTGGCTTGCATACACATTTCTCAGGAGGCAGGTCAAGTGGTCTGGTATTCCCATCTCTTTAAGAATTTTCCACAGTTTGTTGTGATCCACACAGTCAAAGGCTTTGACATAGTCAATATAGCACAAGTAGATGTTTTTCTGGAGCTCTCTTGCTTTTTTTATGATCCAACACATGTTGGCAATTTGATCTCTGGTTTATCTGTCTTTTCTAAATCCAGCTTGAACATCTGGATATTCTCGGTTCAGGTACAGCTGAAGCCTCATTTGGAGAATTTTGAGCATTTCTTTGCTAGTGTGTGAGATGAGTTCAATTATGCGGTAGTCTGAACATTCTTTGGCGTTGCCTTTCTTGGGGATTGGAATGAAAACTGACCTTTTCCAGTCCTGTGGCCACTGCTGAGTTTTCCAAATTTGCTGGCAAATTGAGTACAGCACTTTCACAGCATCATCTTTTAAGATTTGAAATAGCTCAATTGGAATTCTATCACTTCCACTAGCTTTGTTCATAGTGACTTGACTTCGGATTCCAGGATGTCTTGCTCTAGGTGAGTGATCACACCATTGTGATTATCTGGGTTGTGAAGATCATTTTTGTATAGTTCTGTGTATTCTTGCCACCTCTTCTTCATATCTTCTGCTTCTGTTAGGTCTATACCATTTCTGTCTTTATAGTACCCATCTTTGCAAGAAATGTTTCCCTGGTATCTCTAATTTTCTTAAAGAGATTCGTCTCTCCTTGCTATAGCAGAATTTTACTAAAGTATAAAAAGGGACAGAGGAAGCTTCTGACATAGACATCAGAAGGGGGACGGAGCATGCCCCCTTTGCTAGTCTTAGCAAGAGAGCTATATACTTTTTCAATTGGTTGTTACAATAAATCAAAAGAATGTCTCAATTTTGTAAAGGTCTTACCAGACCCACTCCCATGATTTACATTTTAAGATAAGGGATTAGAGCTAACAATAGAAAGATCTTACTAGACCCACTGCCATAATATACATTTAAAGATGACGGAATTAGCCAGAAGGGTCATAAGAAGTAGAAACATGTCTTGGAGCAGGATACATTGTTGTTATATAATCACTGGTACAGAGTTTAAGCTGAGTTGTTTGTTTTGTAATCATCAGCTCTAGGCTTAAAGAAAAAAGCCATTTTATAAGATGAAGGAATGTAGAAAACAAGTTCATCCTTTTCTCCTTCTCAAGAGCCCCAGACCCCTTTCAACTCCTCTGAGACCCCAGACTTCTCATCAACCTGCCTAAGAATTGACTCTCTCAGATGCAACCAGATACCCATCAACAGATGAATGGATACAGAAATTGTGGTACATATATACAATGGAATATTACTCAACTGTTAAAAAGAATGCATTTGAGTCAGTCCTAATGAGGTGGATGAACCTAGGGCCTATTAGAGTGAAGTAAGTCAGAAAGAGACAAATGTTGTATATTAACACATGTACGGAATCTAGGAAGATGGGCCTGATGAACCTATTTGCAGGGCAGCAATGGAGATGCAAACCTAGGGAACAGACTTGTGGACACAGTGGGAAAGAGAGGGTGGGATGAATTGAGAGCATAGCATGGAAACATATATATTACCATATATAAAATAGGTAGCAAGTGGAAATTTCCTGTGTGACACAGGGAGCTCATCCCAGTGCTCTATGACAACTTAAAGGGGTGGGTTGGAGAGGGAGATGGGAGAGGGATTCAGGAAGGAGGGGATATATGCATACTTGTGGCTGATTCATGTTGACATATGGCAGAAACCAACACAATTAGTGTAAAGCAATTATCCTCCAATTAAAAAAAATGCTAAGATAAAGGAAAAAACAATATACCAAATAGCAGTGCCACTAATATTTGTGGGATTAATCAGATGAATTTTTCTATGCAACGTTATAAATGGAGACCAAATTTTCCTCATTTATATCTGACATTGTTTTGGTCAGCCAAGTAGTTCATGTTTTAAATGTTTAATCAATGACTGCTATTTGGCCAGGAGTTTTTAACCCTTCCTGCTCATGGGAAAGTGAAGAGAGTAATTCAGAGAGTTTTTCATAAAAGTATTTGTCTTTTTAAAAGTTTATTTATTTTTTGACGGTGCCATGAAGCATGCAAGATCTTAGTTCCACAACCAAGGATTGAACCTGTGCCCCTTGTATTAAGAGTGCAGTTTTAAATAAAGATATATGTCCTTGATTAAAAATAAAAAAAACTATTTCTTTTCATGAGCCTATATGCCTTGTGCCTTTTTAAGGATAGAAATTTTATTAGTGTATGAAATCTCAAAATCCACGAACCATTGGTTAAGTACATTTCTCCAAACTCCTCTCAGTCATTTTATTAAAAGCAATTTTTCTTCTGAAGCTGTGTACTTCCATTCACTTACACATTTAAATTCCTGGAGGGAAATATTTTGCAAAAGAACTATGCTCTTGAAAAAGGATACTTGGTACAACTGTACACATTGAAATAGAAAATCAAATAGCAATATCGTATATCTCTATCTCATGTACACTTGACCTTCATATTTTCCTAAGGCCCAAATATCACATTTGTTCCTCATTTCATTTCCTTTGAAGGTGGTTTTATGTTTCTCCCAAGTTTCCCTCTGAGTCCAGGGGAATTCACATTTAACATCATTCATTTATAAATTAATAAGCCTTCTATAATGTATCTACTTCTTTTGTTTTAACTCCCCCAGATTCATGTCTTTACTGGTCAAATGACAAAATGATGGCGCGATAAGCACCAATTTAGAATCATCAAGAAAGCTTTCGTATTTGCTTTCTTCACATATGTTTTTGATTATGTAGTCCACGATTTAAGAGTAAGAGAAAAAAGTCCAAAAATGTTGTATTGAAGAATTCTCATCTTGAATATGGCTTTACATCTATTTCCCTAATTCTAAGGCAGTTTCAGATAACAAAAACCAAGCCAGACAGGCTGTAGGCTTCCCCAAAGGCATGGGTGTCGGACAGTCTGCTCAAGCTTAAAACAAAATTTGCTATTTTAAACACGTAAATATTCTGATACATTAAAAATGTATATCTTAAAGACTCAGTTTCAATCACTAGATAGACTACTGGCAACCTCACTATCTTTTGGCTTTTTAAGCTATGAATTTATTCAAGTAGAAACAACGTTGAAATAGGCACCAAAGACTATTCTTGCCTTGTTGACTAAATTAATCCTTCATATCAATTGGTTTGTATTTAAGAGCCACACATTCAGAAACTCAGGCCCATCAATGTTGTTACTCAAAGGAAAAAGGCACTTTTTATTTTTTTAAACTAGAGGAAACCATAGTCACTTGTAATACACTTTTGTTAACAAAAAGAACAGTGAAAAAAACTGAAAAAGAAAAAAAAAAATCCCTGAGCCCCTAAAATGAAAGCAATCCTCTTAATGGAAGGGAAAGACTACATTTCAGTACTTTACTGACAGAAAGAGCCCTGTTTGGAGATTTGCCATGAGCAGAAGGGAATGACACGTCTGATTACAATCACCTTTTACGCAGGTTTGGGAAATTTGATCTGACAGGTGAACCCCGTTAAAAGCACTGACTAGAAGACGGTCCTGTAGCAGCAGTGAACAATTTCCATCCTCAGCACAGACGGCTAAGAATAGAGCTGCCTCTCAGCCGGAACCACCCACTGCAGCCACCAGAGTCTGACTAGTATGCAAATTCCCCAGAGGGTGCTTTTCCTTCTTCTTCTTTAAAAAAATTAAATATAAATATATATAGTTTTTTTTTTTTTTTAAGCTGAGTATAATAGAGCCTATATTTTGCTTGCTACCTATTCATCTGCTTTCCCTAGCAGGGGCTGAAAAATGCTTGACATTCATGGCAAATTCTAAGTTTTCTAAATAACACATGCACACACAGACACACACATGCACTAGTAAAAACAACGAAACCAAAAATAACATAATTAGAAGACAAAAAAGAGTTGCTTACATTTCTGATGCTAGCCAGAATTTCATTATAACTTTTTAAAATCTTTTATTTCCTCTCTTCCTCTGCATTTTGTCTTTCCCATCAAGTTTCCTACTTCTATTTTTTTTTTTTGATCAGCTAATAAAATTCTAAAAAGATATTGTCACTGTCTCCTTCCTCCTCTCCTTCCTTCCTTCCTTCCTTCTGCCCACTGAATTCACACTGAGGCAAATACATACCCCGGGTAAAAAATTTAAAAAGTATATACATCGTTAAGTGTGTACTTTCTACGTACACAACAAATGTACTGTTTTGTGTTCTACTTTGCACAACACATTATTCATTTGTTCTTTGCTCAGGAAGAACAATGTACTTTTCTTGGAATTCATCTGTACTTTATTTACTTTCCCCCTCAACCCACTTATCTATAAGAATAACAGGGAGATTAGTCCAGTTCAGTCACTCAGTCGTGTCCGACTCATTGTGACTCCATGAATTACAGCATGCCAGGCCTCTCTGTCCATCACCAACTCCCAGAGGTCACTCAAACTCATGTCCATTGAGTCGGTGATGCCATCCAGCCATCTCATCCTCTGTCGTCCCCTTCTCCTCCTGTCCCTAATTCCTCCCAGCATCAGGGTATTTTCCAATGAGTCGATTCTTCGCATGAGGTGGCCAAAGTACTGGACTTTCAGCCTCAACATCAGTCCTTCCAAAGAAGACCCAGGACTGATCTCCTTTAGCATGGACTGGTTGGATCTCTTTGCAGTCCAAGGGACTCTCAAGAATTTTCTCCAACACCACAGTTGAAAAGCATCAATTCTTCGACGCTCAGCTTTTTTCACAGTCCAACTCTCACATCCATACATGACCACTGGGAAAACCACAGCCTTGACTAGACGGACCTTTGTTGGCAAAGTAACATCTCTGCTTTTCAATATGCTGTCTAGTTTGGTCATAACTTTCCTTCCAAGGCATAAGCGTCTTTTAATTTCATGGCTGCAGTCACCATCTGCAGTGATTTTGGAGCCCCCCAAAATAAAGTCTGACACTGTTTCCACTGTTGCCCCATCTATCTGCCATGAAGTGATGGGACCAGATGCCATGATCTTTGCATTCTGAATGTTGAGCTTTAAGCCAACTTTTTTACTCTCCACTTTCACTTTCATCAAGAGGCTGTTTAGTTCCTCTTCACTTTCTGCCATAAGGGTGGTGTTATCTGCACATCTGAGGTTATTGATATTTCTCCCAGCAATCTTGATTCCAGCTTGTGTTTCGTCCAGCCCAGTGTTTCTCATGATGTACTCTGCATATAAGTTAAATAAGCAGGGTGGCAATATACAGCCTTGACGTACTCCTTTTCCTATTTGGAACCAGTCTGTTGTTCCATGTCCAGTTCTAACTGTTGCTTCCTGACCTGCATATAGGGTTCTCAAGAGGCAGGTCAGGTGGTCTGGTATTCCCATCTCTTTCAGAATTTTCCATAGTTTATTGTGATTCACACAGTGAAAGGCTTTGGCATAGTCAATAAAGCAGAAGTAGATGTTTTTCTAGAACTCTCTTGCTTTTTCCATGATCCAGCGGATGTTGGTAACAGGGAGATTAAGGGAGGATTAAATCAGAATCTAACATAATTTGAAATGGTCTTTGATGTGAAGTTCTCATTAAAAGGCCATCCTAAAGGTTTCACATCAAGAAACTCTTCCAGAAGGCAGGGCAGTGGTTCTGAAATGCCATAAAACCTGATTACATAAAAACTTGTAGGATATTGAAGTAAACACAATCCAGGCACCAAGCCATGATTTTGAACCAGCAGTTCCTATCGAAGGCAGAGGGAGGGGAAGAGTATCACAAAGCCCTTCTTTCGGAGTTCACTGAGATAGTGTGACTTTCATACAATTTTCAAAGAGCCTTGGATTAGAATCTGTTTTTCAGGATAATTTGATCTTAAGTAAATTACTTAACATCTCTGAGGTTACTTACCTCATTAGGAAAAAAGGGAATAATAATAAGCTGCAGTGAATATTTTTTAGCAAGAGCCAGAAGTAACCAACTCTTGACATATACTCAATGAATCACAGCAAAGGTTTCAGTTTCTAAAAGAGGCTGAGATTGTAAGCTCTGGCTTGTCTTTAAATTGCAAAGGAAAATGTAATGGGAAGACATTTCTTAATGTTTCCTTGGACATACAAAGATAATGACTATGAACTTGAGACCCAAGTTATCCTAGACGAAACAGCCTAGTTTGTAGTGCTGGGAGAGTGTGTAATTTCCTTGGTTTTGTCTTGCTGCAGCAAGAGGCATGAGGGCAGGCCAACCCCAAAGGAGGAGCCTCAACAAGTCTTGGCTCCCTCTTTTTATACCTTTTGTCTCCTCCCCCTTGAGCCTGCCCTATGCAAATGAGAACTAGCCAGCAGGGGAGCATGTTTGTTTCACCTGAGGTTCTCACTCAGGTCCAAGGATATTTCCTTTGCTCCGTTTTTGCGGGCCTTTTCCTTTCTTTCACTGTCTTTTAGCCACTGCCATTTTGGATTCCTTTTTCCTATTCTAACTACTTAACAGTAGGAAAAAAATAAAACACACATGCAAAGCATGAAAACCACTTGGTGTGGGGAGGTGGGGAAGGTCAAAATCCAAGATGGCCTTCCTGAGAATGTTCATATTAGGTTACTGAGGTATCTAAGATATGAATCAATGAGGGAGAATGAATGCCCTTTGTGTATGGCAGGTGAAGACCTTGGAATCCTACCTCTATTGTGTAATTAACTTTGTGAACTGAGGACAGCATTAACTTCTTAGAGCTTCAATATGCTAATCTGAAAATTAGAGAACATGCCTGTCTTGGGATGGGGGTGGGGGATTGTGGCGAGAATCAAAGGATGTGTTTAGCACAGTGCATAACTGTGCCGAGACTGTTGCTGCAGAATCATACCCCTGTCTCTCCCTGATGGAAACCAACTACTCTTATCTAAGTTTCAGGAGGAAGCTACAGAGAAAACAAAACAACACTGGATAGAACCTGCTAGGTCCAAGATGGTGGAAGTCTTGACTTCCAGTAGACCTTGAACCTCCTTATACACTCATTGTAATACATTAGAACGCCAAAGACACACCCACCAGGGCTATGATTGCCACGATAACAGCCAGAAAAGCCCCCAGAGTGCAGGTGGACTCCATGGTGTCCAACTCTGTTTGATCCCATGTACTGTAACCCTCCAGACTCCCCTATCCATGGGATTTCCCAGGCAATAATACTGGAGTTGGTAGCCATTCATTTCTCCAGGGGATCTTCCCCTTCCAGGAATCACACCCAAGTCTCTTGCAATACAGGCAGATTGTTTACTGCCTGAGCCACCAGGAAAGCCCATAGAACTACTGAAAATGAATGTAGCATCGGTTCCACTTACAGTCACACCCCTGTTCTCAGATAAGTCATGACTATTCCTGTGAGGAAAGAGTATTTACTGTGACTGAGGCAGACCAGTTGGAGTGCTGGGCAGATAGCTTGGTAGGAAACCTAAAGATGAGGAAGAAGGAATATCTGCAAGATGACCTCCAAGTTTAGTAAGGTGGCGATGGCAACCCACTCCAGTAATCTTGCCTGGAAAATCCCATGGATGGAGGAGCCTGGTAGGCTGCAGTCCACGGGGTCACAAAGAGTTGGACATGACTGAGCGACTTCACTTTCAATTTTCACTTTCCACTTTCATGCATTGGAGAAAGAAATGGCAACCCACTCCAGTGTTCTTGCCTGGAGAATCCCAGGGATGGGGGAGCCTGGCGGGCTGCCGTCTCTGGGATCGCACAGAGTCGGACACGACTGAAGCAACTTAGCAGCAGCAAGATACACTTGAGAAGAGAACTGGCAACCCACTCCAGTATCCTTGCCTGGAGAATTTCATGGACAGAGAAGCCTGACAGGCTATGGTACATGGAGTCAAAGAGTCAGACACGACTGAGTGGCTAACTCTTTTAAAACACACTCGAGGGCCCATCGGAGATGGCTTATCTTGACTAACAAATCATGATTCTCTGTTGCTTGTTCTTCCTCAGAGTTCCTTGACTACTTGGGTATAGACATATAAAAAGAGCACAGTTGGGGCCTTCAGGGTTGGACTTTTCCAGTGCATGTGACAGAAACACAGGCCTCAAAATCCAATTAGAGAACTGGCAAGATTTTTGTTGATATGGTGGCCATCACATGACAATAAGACCAAGGGGGTGTGAACAACAGGAGACTGGTGGGTGGGGAGAAAGGAAAGCAGGGAGTGGGAGAATGCATCGAGAAAGCTGAACCCCAGTCGTGATAAGAGTGGCTGGAAAAGCATGTGTGAGAAATGGAGGAGGACACTGGAATAGGAAGTTTTGGAGGTGGAGATGTTTTGCATAGTGACAATTTTCCTTGTGACTGAGGAAGAAGGTTGCTGAGGAGATGAATATGTTATTGAATAAGAGGAAGTGAAGCCATCAAGAGCCAGGACTTGAGCTAAGCTGTTCATGTGAAAGGTGACACCATGCACAAGGCTGGTGGCCAAGACGTGGGGAAAGAGCATTAAACAGGAACCCATGAAAATGTGAGGAGGAGGGAATGCTTTGACCAAAGGGCATAAACTTCAAAGAAGATGGTGCTGTTTTTCACAGAAAGGGAACATGTTAGTCACACAGTCATCTCTGACTCTTTGTGACCCCACGGAATGCAATACACCAGGCTCTTCTGTCCATGGAATTCTCCGGGCAAGAATTCTGGAGTGAGTTGCCATTTCCTTCTCCAGGGGCTCTCTCCCACCCAGGAATCGAATCCGGGTCTCCTCCACTGCAGACTTTTCACAGAAGCATTGCCCAATACACTTCTGGAGTTTGCTGTAGGAGGCAAAGAGTTCACCAGCCTCACGTGAGAGGTCTCTGAGGAGTTTATCCTCATGGCTTCAGTTAAGGCAGGGAGGGGAAGGGATGTTCCAGAAAGAGGATGGAGGGTAAAAGGCATTTCCTTGCTCTGAAGCTGTGCTTCTGCAGCAGAGGCCGGGCAGGGAAGCAGTGCATTATGGGAATGATGGTCTTGCACCAAATAGGTGACCCCAGTAACTTACACTTGTGTGTTGGCCAATAGTAATCAGAGATGAGAGGTGTGGAGATTAAGCTTTAATGCTCCCTTTGAGGACAGTGAATTCTGGCCCTAATGGGCAAAGCTGTATTCTCCACTGTGCTTCAGTGGACCCTGCAGGCTGGACCTCAGACCAAGCACATGTCTGTGTGGGTGAACCTGCTTTACACTTAGGCTCAGCACTCACTGCTCTGATCACCTCAGATCTCTCCAAAGACCTCCCACGTCTCCATTCTCGTGGACCTTTCCTCTCTCACTCCCTACACCGGAAAGATGTTAGCAGATTCGCTGGTTTGAAGCTTGTCTCTGAGACTTTCTGAGTTCAGCAACCTCGGGCAAATTACTTCACCTCTTTATGCACTGTCGTCCGTATCTGTAAAATGGGAGCAATACTCTCACTCAGCTTGCAGGGTTGTCACCAAGATCAGTGCTATCATGGACCTGATGCACAGTACCCGGAATCCAATTTTCACTTTCACTGGAGCCCAGTGACAGACTAAAGAAAACCTGAGGGTTTCTCTCTCTCGACTTCTCCAAATATTTCCTAAAATCCAGCCTTATTGGACTTTTTCAAATCCTTTCTGTCATAGAGGTCCTTTATGAGCTGGGAGTGATTGAGGGCAGAAATATAACTTCTCCTTTTCTTATCTCTAGTCTTTTGAATGTTGCCTCACACTATTTTTAAAATATTTATTGAGATGTAAGTGGCTTATGTAATATCATTTCTTATGTCTTCTCCCAGACTTATTTGCTTTATTAGATAAGACAAATGGTTTAAGTCAAAATGACTTTCAATTGTCCAGTTTCAGGTAGATGGTTAGGCATAGGAGAGGTATTTGTTTGGGAAAGATTGAGGTGACATTGGGTGGGCAAACAATATTGCTGATGAGGATCTTCCTAGAACTAATAAAATTGCATCATAGGTGGCTGGATTTGACTTTCTCAACTAATAAAGGCAAATCTGTATCTGGTATTTGTTACAAATACATGATATGAAAGCAAGATAGTTTGTTTTCTTATTAAGGAATTTAAAATATAGCAGTCTCTAGTGTTTGGAAAAGAAGAGACGTGAGTGCTTGTCCTAAATTAAATATAAATCAAAAACATGCATCTGTGAATCACAAATTGAAGCCAGTCATTTTTATTTTATAAAGATGTTGAATGGAATTACCGCATATACTTCCTATCTCAGAATAGATTCCAGTGGCTCTCCAATAGTTTTCCTATGGAACTGGGTGGTAATGAGCAGATGAGCTTACTGTGATCTTGCTAAAAATACTGTATTTTTCAACTTAAATTTGGAGAAAATAAAAGAAATTAGAAAGCAATTAGAATAACAATCTGTTTTGCTTGATATTCTTTGGAGAAAGTAACATTTATTATTGAGTTTTTCATGGGTTGCTGGAAGTCTGAAGTCTGTTGCATAGTCTTGGAGTTTCAGCCTTTTCCTGAAAGTTCCATAGGAAGTTCAGTCAGAAGAGCTGATATTAATTTACGTAATTCTCTAAGTCTCTCTAAAGACCACTAATAATCATTGAATAGCTTTATCTTTTTAAAACAAGAAACTAGGAATTCACACACTAAGTCTATAATCAATCCTTCAGAGTTATTAAGTAACTAGAGAGTGAATTTATTCTGGCAAAGCCCTTACAGTAAACTAACATACAAGTTATCTTCTCTCTCTACGTAATGGATGATCGTTTGGTAACTTCTAGTGGAAATGTACATAATTCTCTTCTAGATTTTCTTTTTATGGCCATGGTACTTTCTTTTTCTTATGGAAACATTAAGTGTTCATGATTTCCACCAATCATATCAGGCTACTATGCATATACCTATATTCTCATTGATGGTGGTTTAATAATCACTAACTCATTAAGTCATGTCCAACTCTTGCGATCCCATGGAGAGTGGCCTGCCAGGCTCCTCTGTCCATGGGATTCTCCAGACAAAAAGGCTAGAGTGGATTACCATTTCCTTCTCCAGGGGATCTTCCCAACCCAGGAAATGAACCTGGATCTCCTGCATTGCAGGCAGGAGCGACAAGGGAAGACTTATATCCTCATTATATTTCAATAATTAAAAGATAACATTATTCTTCACTTACAGAGAGCATACAAAAAGATACTGCAATCATGATGCACCTTTAAAAAGAAAAAAAAAACCTACTATTTTCCTTAAATTTGTTCAGTTAACCAATTTATAATACAATGAAAATCTGTATAAGGTTATAGACATATAGATTATTATATTTATTATAAAATGCATTCACGTTGGTAGTTTATCCTGGGTATCTGATTTTAGGGAGAAATTCTGGGTAGTCACGCTACCTTTTTTGGCTGATATACTTTCTTATAATCTTGGTCTTTGAAGAAACATCTGTATCTATCAATGGGTCTATCAACTGAGAAGTTGCTAGATTAAATCATGCTACTTTTTTTGAGCACCATCGTTTTGTTGGCTGCCCAATCATCTATACTCCATAGCTCAAAGTCACTCCCACACGGTCCTTCTGATGTTCTAATCAGAATTCTTCAGACTTTGCTCATCTTCCAACTCTCTGAAGCAAATACAAACTAATTCTCATCAGAGATTTCATATCAGCTACAAGCAAGCACCACACCCAAAAGGAAGAGGTGGCCAAAGTATGGGTCCTGATTCAGAAGACTTTGTTAAGTTGAGCCAAAAGATACTTTGCATTTGAATTTTGGCTCTTAAAAAAAAATCCTAGACTATTGTTCTCCAATTTGCCTTGAGATAACTTGGCTTATGGAAGAGTTAGAAGAGAGGTTTGTGTGATTTTTGAAGAAGATCACTTAGAAAAATAAAGGTATGGGAGTAATAGTTGCAGACAGAAACCTCTCTGAAAACCAACATGGCCAGGAATAAGCATATCAGCTGGGAACTAGCAAGTCAGATGAAGAAGAAGCTGGCTCTCCACTTGAGCATCCAGTCGAGAGGCAAGATCAGAAATCAGAGATTTTTGTGATTTACGAAACCAAACATCCAACCGTGTGTGCATTTACCATAGATGATCCATGCTTTCAATTTCTCTCCAGTCTATCTCTTCAGCCTTTTGTCTTCTCTCCAGTCCTCCCAGGGCTTTTCCTGAATGTGTGGACTTCCTTTCTGCTACTCACACCATTCCTCATTCCACTTGTGTTTCTGATAAGTTTGCGGAGTATAAGGGAGTTTTCACCATTTGAAAATGGTTGAGGTGGAGAGTGGAGATAGGAAGTAGTTCCTTAGTATATTTATTTTCACCAATTAAGAGCTATATTTAAAGGTAACAATTGGTAACTTCATTTCCCTATTGGTTCAGTTGGTAAAGATTCCGCCTGCCAATCCAGGAGATGTGGGTTTGATCCCTGGGTCAGGAAGAAACCTGGAGAAGGAAATGACAACTCCCTCCAGTATTCTTCCCTGGGAAATCTCATGGACAGAGGAGCCTAGCAGGCTACAGTCCATGGGTTATCAAAAAGTCGGACACAACTTACGGACCAAATGACACAAACAGAAAATGGTAACTATGATGGAAAGTTTTCTGCATAAGAAATGAACGTAATTTTCTAAATTTTCTTTATTGCACATACTGAAATGGCGAAGGTACTAGTAAATATCTCAGAGTATTTCTCAAACATAGCATGCATATGAATCACCTGGAACCCTCATTAAATCGAAGATTCTGATTCAGTAGGTCTAGGCTGAAGCAAAGGCTCATCATTTCTAAAAAGCCCCCAAGGGATGCCCAAGCTGCTGGTCCTTGCTGCACACATCAATAGCTAGGTCTTAAGGGATTTCAAATAATTAATGATATTTATTCTATGCAGTTGGAAACTGTCTATTTCTCAAATGTATGTCATAGGTGTGTATCTAATTTTTTTCCAGTCTGGTACTAAAAAAAATAATAATAATAATTCCTAGGCTCTCTGCTTTGCTGTCTATATCTGAATGATTGCTAAACTTAGCTCATGAAATGTTGAACAGACATTGCTCTGCCTCCAACAAGAGACTGCTAAATGACAGTTTCTGTGTCTTTAAATACTTAGAGAGGTTTTGTTTTCTTTTTCTCAAGGAAGAAGCTTCCCAGCATACCCTCCACTCCCACATCACAGAGGGCTAAAATAGAAATAAGCTTAAATTGGGACTTCTGTGGGGGTCCAGTGGTTAGGACTTCATGCTTTCACTGCTGAGAGATCCCACAAGCCACACTGTGTGACCCCCCCCCCCCCGCCCCACCCCAAGAAAGATTAAATTAAGACTGTATAACTGATTTGTTCATAGCAGAGATTTATAGGATGCTGGGGCATGTAAGAATTCTCATCACTGAGTGATCTTCTCAAAGAGAATAGACCCATGTCATCCCTGCCCCCAGTACTCTTGCCTGGAAAATCCCATGGACAGAGGATTCTGATTCAGTAGGTCTAGGCTGAAGCCCATGGGGTCGCTAAGAGTTGGACATGACTGAGTGACTTCGCTTTCACTTTTCACTTTCATGCATTGGAGAAGGAAATGGCAACCCACTCCAGTGCTCTTGCCTGGAGAATCCCAGGGATGGGAGAGCCTGGTGGGCTGCCATCTATGGGGTTGCATAGAGTCAGACACGACTGAAGCGACTTAGCAGCAGCAGCAGCATCCCTGCCTCTGGACGAGAACCATTGATTCAGAGTATTGTTGCCATTTCACTAAGTTGTGTCCAACTCTTTGTGACCCCAGGGACTGTAGCCCTCCAGCCTCCTCTGTCCATGGGATTTTCCAGGCAAGAATACTGGAGTGGGGAGCCAGTCCCTTCTCCAGGGGATCTTCCAGACCAGGGGATCAAACCAGAGTCTCCTGCATTGGCAGGCAGATTCTTTACCACTGAGCTGCCTTTGAAGCATACCTACCAAATTTGCTTTCACTGCTTTCCCTGGTGGCTCAGAGGTTAAAGTGTCTGCCTGGAATGCGGGAGACCAGGGTTCGATCCCTGGGTTGGGAAGATCCCCTGGAGAAGGAAATGGCAACCCACTCCAATACTCTTGCCTGGAGAATCCCATGGAGGGAGAAGCCTGGTAGGCTACAGTCCATGGGGTCACAAAGAGTCAGACACGACTGAGCGACTTCACATAATCACATAATAATACCAAATTTAGAAGGCAGGACTGCTGATGCTCACAGGTCATGATTTCTCCAAATAATCACAGAAAGATCACACCATCACCTTCCATTATGTGCACAGCCCTTGCCTGATTCTCATCCTCTGAATTCCTCTTCTTCCTGCCTCTGGGGAAGACTTCACTTGCACATGAAGATTCATCTTTACCTCCCAGATAGAGGACCATTTCTTGACCTCAGTCCCATCAGGGGACTTAGGAAGCCTTAGCCCAACATTGAGGCTAATGATCCAGTACCACCTAGGGTTTGGGACCCAGCCTACCCATGGACCTACTTAGGATAAGAGGATCAGCGGCATATCCTGGAATCTATGCCTTCGTAAACTGTGCTCCTCCAGAACTGAGGTTCTTCCTAGATCTTGCCAGTCCTCCTTGTGACTGGGAGGCCAGGTCCTGAGCTCACTGCTAGTGGCAAGATCCCAGCAGCTGCTAATAGAGGCTTGCCACAGACTAGATGCTGCCTGCAGGATTTCTGAATTTTGCGTTTTGCCTGGATCCCCTGACTCTCTGGTGGCTCATATGGTAGAGAATCTGCCTGCAGTGCAGGAGATCCAGGTTTGATTCCTGGATTGGGAAGATCCCCTGAAGGAGGAAATGGCAACCGACTCCAGTATTCTTGCCTGGAGAATTTCATGGGCAGGGGAGCCTGGAAGGCTACAGTCCATGGGGTCGTTAAGAGTCAGACATGACTGAGCGACTCATACTTTCACTTTCCTGACCCTCTTACCAGTACAGATAATCCTGTGACTGTTATTCCATCTTATACATACTAACCCTGACCATTTGCCTAGACTGGTCAACATTTGCCAAATTCTCTGAATTCTGAGTTTTTCCTGAATTGGCAGGAATTGGAGCATTCACCACATTAAGGAGCATACCTATTTCTGGGTCCACCTCCTCTGGCCTAATCTTTACACCACAATGACTCTGACTTTGCCTGACAATGTTCTGAGATGGATGGAACCTGGGCACCAGGAAGGGTGAATGCTCCTGATGGTTCTGAGTGTTTGGTGGTGGTCATCCAATAGAAGAACCGTGTGCTGAAATTTTGAGACAAAAGTGTTACAGAAAGTTTGGGGGAAGAGTCTTTTTGCCTAATCTCTGGACAGGAATTCAGACTCTATGAACCACATATATTCCATTACCAAGAAGAATAAAGCTTACTGCCTTCCGTTACCATTTCATCTCTAGAAATGATTATAGAGTACTCATTGGTTACCTACTATGTAAACTCTTAGTTAGGAAAAAGCATTCTTTAGTGAAATAGATGTTTACCCTTGGTCCTATCACTGGAAATTGGCAACTTTTTTTTTTTTTTTAATAGGCACAGGGCTTCCCTGGCAGTCCAGATGGTAAAGAATCTGCCTGCAATGCAGGAGACACAGGTTTGATCCCTGCATTGGGAAGATCCCCTGGAGAAGGGAATGGCAACTCATTCCAGTATTCTTGCCTGGAGAATTTCATGGACAGAGGAGCCTGGTGGGCTATAGTCCATGGGATTGCAAAGAGTTGGATATGAATTAGCGACTACTACATAGATTCTTTTTAGTTCCTTTTCAGGTTTTTTAAGGATATTCTTTGTCAGACAAGGAGATATGAAACTAATCAGGATGTATATATATGTAATAAATGTACACATATGCACACACACATACACATACATAAAAAATGTCTCTAACTCAGTGTTTTCTTTTTCAGCCTATCACCTACAAAACTGATAGTTTTGCTATCTTTATGTAACACCTGGACTTGTTTACTTAAGTGTTTGCTTCAAGTTTGTTCACTGGTTTATTTCTACTGAGTCACATTTATTTAAATAGGAACCTTTATTTCACCACCAAAATGGAAAACCACTATCATTTGGCATGAATAGGAGATACCTGAGGACTTGAATGCTAGCCAGATGGCCTGGGCTGCCACAGCCTCTCGATGGTGGGTACACTGACTCCAGCGAGGAGATTAGTCAGTGCAAGAGTGGAGATAAAGAACTTAGTAGATCAAACTGAGACTTTAACCTGGCTTTCGTTAGGACTGAAGAATGCTGCAAAGGAAACCACTGTGTGTTTTTATTTATTTACGTTGGTTTCTGGCACTACCTAACATCATCTTACCAGTCCCCAGGATAGACATCACACTGCATGGAAATCAATGATCCAGCTGTGCCCGTGCTCAACAGAAACCATCTGTCCTCATGCTGTTTTGAACATAGTTCCTATTGCACCTAAGCTGCTAACACTGTCAACTAACAAGAGAAAGGTAAATCCGATCAAATACAGTCCTCTTTTAAATAGTATTGAAGAGCTCCTTCAACTGACTTTGTCATTAGCTTATTGCTACTTCATATGTATTAATAAATAATAGTTAAGAAGTGGAAATCATTTGCTACGTCTCTGCCCTTGAGGGGTTTCCCTCTAGGGTTTGCTTGGAGCTGCCTCTAGCCTACCCTTCAAATAATTTTTTTCATTCAGCTTCCGGGTGCTAAACTCTCCACTTTTTTCTCATCTCTCTTCTTCTGGTTTTCTCCATACTCCTCCACCTGCGGTGTAAAGCCTGAAAATTAAGGCTCACTGGGGCCTTGACAACTAGGGGAAATTGGGAGGGGCTTGGGGCTTTCTTGATGGCTCACATGGTGAAGAGTCTGCCTGGACTGCAGGAGACCCGGTTCAGTCCCTGGGTTGGGAAGATCCCCTGGAGAAGAAAATGGCAACCCACTCCAACATTCTTGCCTGGAGAATTCCATGGACAGAGGAACCAGGCAGGCTACAGTCCATGGATCACAAATGAGTAGCAACTAAACAGCAACCACGCTTCATCTTTTATTTTGCATTTCAGAGTCCTTCCAGAATGCCACGTCATCAGGTCAAAAGAAAAAAATTACTTCTCTTGCTCATTGGTACCATGGTAATGGATGGTATAGTTTCTTTTTTTTTTTTTTTTAGGAGTTATTTATTTATTTTTGACTGCCCTAGGTCTTCATTGCTGTGAGTGGGCTTTCTCTAACTGCATCAAGTGGGGGCCACTTTCTGTTGCAGTGAGCGGGCTTCTTATTGCGGTGGCCTCTCTCATTGCAGAGCACAGACCCCAGAGCTCGAGGGCTTCTTTAGTTGCGGCTTGTGGGCTCTAGAGCTTGGGCTCAGCAGTTGTGGCGCATGGCGGGCTTAGCTGCTCCATGGCAGGTGGGTTCATCCCCAACCAAGGATCCAACCCTTGTCTTCTGCATTTGCAGGAAGAATCCCAACCACTAGACCACCCCAGGGAAGCCCAGTGTAGTTTGTTACAGACTCAGAGGTTTCATCTCCCGTGACTCGACATCTAGTTCTGACTCTAACCGAGGATAATCCTGGCTGAGTGACTTACCCTCAGCCACATCTGT
Source organism: Capricornis sumatraensis (assembly GCF_032405125.1). Lineage (NCBI taxonomy): Eukaryota > Metazoa > Chordata > Mammalia > Artiodactyla > Bovidae > Capricornis > Capricornis sumatraensis. The sequence goes on along the minus strand of NC_091086.1, from coordinate 62,280,296 downwards.
AAAATGGGTACCTATGCTTTGGGGTTCTTGTGGGGGTGGATGGGGTTAATAATGTCAGGCCCTTGGAAAATTTTATACTATATAGAAATCTCAATCTCAAATGCATGCTTTACAGCATCCATGTGTTCTTACACTGCTATTTTCTAATATCCTGACTTTCTGTGGATTTATGGCTAGTGTCTTAGTTTAAATCTGTCTTAAAGCCTTACTTGTTCTTGATTGAATTGCCGTTTTATTTGACAGTAATTTTTTCTCTGATCTGAATTATTGCAAGGGGGAAGCAATGAGCACAGGGCATAAACATGCTTGGTGCATACTCAGCAAGCAGCTGGCTAAATAAATGCAACGTTAGGCATACTTTATGATTTAATGACCTGGATTTTTTCCACACTCATGCCTAACTTACTTCTGCACTCATATTTGTGTTCAAGATGGCTAGATTTCCCCAAAGCTTGACTTCTAGAATAAAAGAGATGTTGTTCAATTGTCGCCTTGAGGCGTTATGCTTTGGTCACTGTAAGTGAAATTCACTATTTTCATCAGAGAAAAATCATGATTTAAAACAAAAGTTATTCTTCATGCTGGAAATGAGGCTGGAGCGTCATGCCTTGTTGGCTAGTTAAATAGACCACTAGCAGTATAATATGGTTTGGGAAAGGCTATTATTTACAGATAGTGGGTTCAGATGAAGGTGTGGCTGGCAGACCATATTTATTAGAGGGTGAAAGAGGGAAAAAGAAGTTAAACCTAAACATTGCAGATTCAGACACAGTTTTTTGGTTATTTTAAGTTTAGACATGGACAAAGTGACAATTGGTAGAAAACGTGTCTGTGTATGTATGTTGGTGTGTGCACGTAGGTGCAGCTAAGCAGGTGGAAAGCGAACACACTGAAGAAACAGATAATAATCACGGAACACCAGTGATCATTTCAAAGCTCTATTGACACTCATGCGTTATAGGAAGAGTGGCATCACTGCCGTAACTCTCCTGAGATTGCAGGATCTAAGAATTACTGCTGCATTAAGGGCAATTTCTAGAAGAACTAGTTCACTTTTTTCTTTTTCTGTCAGACCAGAGCAGAACTAAGAATGGAAAATAAAAAAATTAGACCTTCCAAAGTTGTTTTTATTACACATTTTCTAGCCTTTGATAAATGTTTATTTGTTACCTTGTATCACTCATAAGTTAGGGAAACATCCTTCATGAGTAGGTATTTGGAGTTAAAATCATAAACAGTTAAGAACTGAAGCTGTTTGGTAAGCACAGCCATACACATTTTGAACAATAAAAATGAACTTTTTGTTTTGAAGAAATATAACTTTTTTAACAAATGAAATATTTTAAGTGTTTTTTATGAAGACCCAACAGTTCAATCTGTGGACACACAAGTGCCGTGACCTTCCTCTTACCTTACCTTATGGAAGCTCATGAGATGCAAACCCCAAAATAAGCCAAAGAAAACCATGAGCAGAAATCAAAGAAAATTCTTGTTATGAACTTATTAGTCATTGCTCTCCAGAAGTTCTCAGTCTCTTGCTTAGATAGTAGCCTGCAAATAAGGTAGTGGATGAGAAAAATGGCAAGTTATGTAATAATGGTTCTCTGTAGAGAGAGGAGACAGAGAATCAGTAAAAGTTGGGCCAAAGTACCACAGTCTGAGTCCATCAAGCCTGGGGCAAGTGATGCCACAGGTCAGAGGGACTCATTTATTTTTATTTTTGCTGTTCTATTTTCTCATATCTTCTCTAAACAATTGAAATATGGTTGATTTACAGTGTTTCAGGTGAACAACAAAATGATTCAGTTATACTGTATATATATATATGTAAGTCCTTTTTAAAAAATCTATTTTATATACAGTATTGTGTATTTGTTAATCTCATAATTCCTTACGTATACCCCCCTTTCCACTTCAGTTCAGTTCAGTTCAGTTCAGTTCAGTTGCTCAGTTGTGTCCGACTCTTTGCGACCCATGAATTGCAGCACGCCAGGCCTCCCTGTCCATCACCAACTCCTGGAGTTCACTCAGACTCATGTCCAGTGATGCCATCCAGCCATCTCATCCTCTGTCGTCCCCTTCTCCTCCTGCCCCCAATCCCTCCCAGCATCAGAGTCTTTTCCAATGAGTCAACTCTTCACATGAGGTGGCCAAAGTACTGGAGTTCCAGCTTTAGCATCATTCCTTCCAATGAACACCCAGGACTGATCTCCTTTAGGATGGACTGGTTGGATCTCCTTTTCCCTTAGGTAACTGTAATTTTACTGTGTCTGTGAGTCTACTTCTGTTTTGTAAAATAAGTTCATTCATATTCTTTTTTAGATTCCACATACAAGTGATGTATGATATTTATCTTTGTCTGACTTACTTCACTTAGTAGCATGATAATCGATAATCTCTAGGTCCATCAGTGTTGCTGAAAGTGGCATTATTTCATTCTTTACAATAGGCGAGTAATATTTGATTGTATATAGATACCATAACTTCTTTATCCATTCATCAATCAGTGGACATTTAGGTTGCTTTCATGTCTTGGTTATTGTAAATGGTGCTGCTATGAATAGAGAGGTGCCTGTATTTTTTTTGAATTTGAAAAACTCCTTTTTTTTTTTGCTTGTTTAAAATATGTTTAGTTCTCATCACACCCACAAAATTTCTGTAACTGTTTATGGTCACAGATGTTAACTAGACATGGTGGTAATTATTTCACAATATATAAAATATCAAATAATTATGTTGTACACCTGAAATGTATATAATGTTGTATCTATTATACCTCAATAAAAAAATAAAAGCTAGTATTATATTATACTGAAGTGACAAGGGCAGAAGAATTGAAAATTAATTTAAGGAATATCTGCCAACATTTCTCAAGAGCCCTTGAAGTACACACACAAAAATTTGATGTGTATGGAGATGACCAAGGGCTTCCCTGGTGGCTCAGCCATAAGGAACCCACCTGCTAACGCAAGAGATGTGGGTTTGATCCCTGGATCAGGAAGATCCCCCGGAGTAGGAAATAGCAACCCACTCCAGTGTTTTTGCCTGGGAAATCCCATGGACAGAGGAGTCTGGTGGGCTGTAGTCCATAGGGTTACAAAAGAGTCGGACACAACTTAATGACTAAATAGCAGCAGCAGGGATGACCGAATCACAAAGAAAAGCTTAAATTATGCTCAGGGTCCTTCCTGACTCAGTTTCTTTCATTTCCTCCCCCAATGTTCATTCTCCTTGGTTATGCTGTGAGGAGGAATGGCTGCTTCCTCCTCCTTGGCCTCTTCTTCAGAGGCTTCTCTGGTGGCTCAGATGGTAAAGAGTTTGCTTGCAATGCAGGAGACCCGGGTTCTATCCCTGGGTCGGGAAGATCCCCTGGAGGAGAACATGGCCACCCACTCCAGTATTCTTGCCTGGAGAACCCCATGGACAGAGGAGCCTGGCGGGCTACAGTTCACTGGGTCGCAAAGCGTCAGACCAAACCGAGTGACTAATGCCCACGACTGAGCGGCTAACACTGGCTGCCTTCTCTTCCTTTGTCTCTTCTTCACGTCTCTAAGTACAAGGACAGAGTCGCAAAGAGCCTTCAGCATTAAGCAGAGCATTCTGGTGTCATAACAAATTGTAGAGTCATGTGCCTTACTGCCTTACAGTGCCTTACACTGTATGTGTATAGTCAACAGAATGGGGACCATCATCCTCGCCTTCCTCCCATCACAGCTCTTACCCTGTCTCACCCCTCCTTGCTCCCTCACATTGCTTCATCCTCAGCGCAGAGGCTGCAAATTCAGGAGCTGTGAACCCAGGGGCCTATGGGAGCCATGTAGGGCCAAGTGCTCAGTTCCCACAGATGGTTGTTATAAGCGAAGGCAGGCAAAGAGAGGTCAGGCCTCTTTCTCACCAGAAGCCCCCAGTTATAGTTTTTATGTGAGATTTTAGCAATTTTTAAAAATTAATGCAACATTTTAAAATATATGGGATAAAAATAAGTTTTTAGGATGAGTCTAGTCCATAGGCTCAAGCCTTCAGCTTCAACCATCTCTGAAATTCACTTCATTTCTGAGTCTTCCCCACACCTGACCTGTGTCTAATCAAATATGTGTAAAGGACAAAGATGTGTATTAATATATGACTTCAAGCTAGATTATAACAGTAATCTTGTGTAATGATATGCTGTAATATATAATAATAATAATAATAATAATAGTGTGTTGTAGTACTATAACCTTGGACAGCAATGTATTTCCCAAAGAATTTTATATCCTTTAGTTATAAATTACACATCAGGGGAAAGAAAGCTTATATATAATTTACTTTTTAGAAAACCTGAATTCATGATAGAACAAAAGAAAGTTTTAATTAATATTCTTTAGTAGCTGTAAATCTCCCTAAACTATTAAGATGTGTCCTGGGGTATATTTAGGATTTAGGAATAGAATTCAGATTAAGTAAAATGTACTTATGATCATGCCTACAGTACAACAAACATGAATTTTAGTTCAAAAAAAAAACAGGAAACAGGTAAGTCGGAATGGATTATATAATTTATAAGATACACTTTATTGAACATTTCATTTGGTCTAATAAGTTTCTGTTGGTAGATATACATTTGTCATATGGACCCCTTTGCAAAGTTCTTGCCTTCAATAAACACTGGACAGTCCCACTGCTCCTAATAATTTCATCTCCTCTGATGTTGGTTTTGTATCCCCCAAATTTAGCCTTGGGTAATAAAATTCTCAGGCTAATTCAGGGATCTTTTATCAGCTTTGAGATGGCTTTGTGGCACTAAGCTTCATGCCAAATTAGTTGAATTACACAGGGTTGAAGGGAGGAGAGGAAAGCAAAACATTTCATTCCCTTGATGGGAACTCTCAGGTGTTCCTGAGGATGCTCATCACCTGCATGATGGTGGTCATTGCCGAGTCCCACCACCCGGCGCCTGGCAGTGCCATCCTCAGGGAGGCCCTCGTTCACCACGGATATACTGCCCTGGCTTCTCTTTTGGACCCCTCTCAACCTTGAATCTTCGCATTCACACCAGCCTTGCAGTTCTGAGGATTTCAGACTTCACCATTGCTCTGCTAAGCAACCAATTAGTTGCTTGAGCCACTGCCTCGAGGTCCCCATTGCAATGTCACTTTTTCCACCTGAGACATGATTTCTGTGGCCCCCGACTTCTGTGGAAACCCCCAGCACCACCCCCCCACCCCCGGCCTCTGCTGCTGCCCCAGGGTTTCTGCTGAAGTCTGCTGGACACTTCCTTTTCTCTGCTCAGTCTTCCAGCTCTGAGTTGTTTGTCTGCCTCCAGGTTTTTTCTTGCTGACGGTTCCTCTGTTCTTGTTATTACTCTATGGCACCTAGCTGGAGTAAATTGCTCCCTGGAGGAGCGGACTCCTCTGGGGCTCCTCCCATGTGTGCTAGCTAGAGGATTTCTTGCTCTAGAGACACAGCCCAGAGTTCTGCAGAGAGCTGCTCGAGGAGCACTCTGGAGTTGGTTTTCATAGCCCTGCACCTTAATTATGCTGGAGGGTGGGGCAGGCAAGTGACTGTGGATTCCAGTGGGGCAGAGGGGGAGGGCATAGAACTTTTCCTTTCTTGATTGAGAAGCCCTGGCCCTGGGGAACCTTGGTTTGATACTGTACAGGCTGATACATGGGACAGTTTGGTACTCAGCGATGACCTAGATGGGTGGGATGGGGGGTGGGGGTGGGGAGGGAGGGAGGCCTAACAGGGAAGGATTTTATATATATGGCTGATTCGCTCCGTTGTATAGCAGAAACCAACATGACATTGTAAACCAGTTATACTCCAATTAAAAAAAAAGTCAGGTTTATTTTACACTTAACAATATGTCTTGGGATCATGCCATATCAAGTCATCTTCTATCCCAGGGAACCCCTGGGATAACTGATTTCATCACTCTTCTCCTGATGAGCTGCCAAACATTTTGATCCCAGACACTCCAGGGCAGAAATCCCTGTACCCATGCCCTTTCATCCAGGTGTGAATCAATCTTTCACAGAAATGTTCAGTAGGCACAACTCTAAGGAATATGAAGGAAGAAAGATACTGTAGTCTCTGTAGCAGAAAGACTATGGAACCAGGAATCAGGAGACTTGGGTTCAAGCCTCAGCTCCACTCCTTGTGAGAGTTAGACCAAATAGCCTCTCTGAGGCTCAGTCTCCTCACTAGTAAAGTGGACATAACGCCCCTGCCTTGCCTTGCTCATAAGGTTTCGATGAGCACCAGACCTCTGGACACCCACCCCCTCTTTCCTGTCCCCTCTTTCTTCCTTCTTTCCATTGTGCTTTCTTCCTTTCTTTCCCCTGGGTGTTCTTTCTACTATTCCACAACTTTTGGAAAATTCACTCATTCACATTTCCAAAGGAATTTCCCCCCACATCTTGGAGTCCCTCTTTCTCTGAAGCCCTTACCACTCCCAAAACTCCCACAGAGCCTAGATGCCTTGAGAGTGGTCCAATACCCTAAGCTGGGGGAATGGTGGAAGGGGTGGGTTTGTATAGAAAATCTTTCTGTAGGTAACATCCTCTGTCTCAGAAATCCTAACTTTATGATGAAAGATTCCTAACAGATGCTCTTGCACTTAAGGAAATGTATTTACATTTCAAGGGAAAGCAGTGGAATTTCATCAAGGAACCTCAATTCCATGGAGAAATCAATGCAGGGCATAATGTCTCCGAGCTGGCGCACCACGGAGACAGGACTGGGGAAAGACGGCATTTCTAAATTAGAGTGGCCAAAATCCACTGGCCACTGCTAGCCAAAACCTAGGCCCTCTCCCTTGCACTTATATCAATACTGGATGGACGAGAGTTTCCTCAACAATAAATTCAATGGCCCATGGTTGCCCCTGTGCAGAATTCTCAGTCTAGTGGTGATTGGTTTTAGAAGTGGGGCCTCCATCCCATCTTACTGACTTATTCCATAATTAGCCTCTTAAGGATTCAGTTTAACAGTAACCGAAATTATTAAGGAAATAGAAATTCTAGAAATTATTATGGAACTAATGATAGGCAGTATGTTAGCTGGTATAGTTATATACATGAGTAAGATAGAGTTTCTTCCATGAAACAATTTATTGTCCAGTGGAGGAGAAAGACAGATAGTGGAGCAAATTTGAAATAAACAAAAGTGATTCTTTCTAACAAAATGATTGGCTTTATTTTTCCAGAACAATCTATTCAATACATCCAAATAAAGGAGTAATATACTTCTAACAGACTTGGCAATACCCACTGTCTGTTCCTTGAGTTTTCAAGCTCTAGGAAGAGGATTTTTTTCTTACTGAAAATTACTGTATTTTATTGATTTTTTAAAGAAAAAAATTTTATTGGCATATAGTTGATTTACAACATTGTATTAGTTTCAAGCATACAGCAAAATGAATCAGATGTACATACACATATATGTACAGGAAGAGGAATTTATTGAAACTATTTGCCCAACAACTAACATAAATTAAATACCTATTCATTTCCAAATTTGTTTAGCATCACTGTAGTAATTACCAGGCACCAGAGATACAAATCCTTGTTCCTAAAGACATTCTAGTAAGAAGATGGAGATTGTAGCATCAGAATCTCATTTTGCACCTTTGTCTGTCTGCCTTGTATAGTTTACTGAGTCAATGACAATGAAGTTTCAAAGTTGCAAAATATTTTCCTTGCAGAGAAATTTTGCTTACAATGATATTTGTTTTGTTTGGAGTTTGGCCTTAGCTGTGATGATAAGTCTGTTGGGTCACTCAGCCCTGAAACAGTGAAGGCATCTTGTTGCTGTGTTTTTCTTTTAGTGTTTGCAGAGGATTTTCTGAAAGCTTCCTTCTGTCTGCAATATGGGACATGGAAAATGTAGATAGCTACAGAGTGACTAAAAACAGAGCCAGTAGTGATTTCTGTAAGTAGAGGAGCTCTAAGTACAAATCTAGGAACAGGCATCTTGGTTATTGTAAAGAGGACTCTTTTATTTGCTCAAGAAGGACCTGGTTTTCTTAAAATTGCCACTTCTGTGATGATATTAAGTTGACTTTGGCCAGGAACTCCAATTACAGAGTTGGTCCGATTGCCACAATTTTCGTTCATTGACATTATTAATATTGTAGTGCACAAAAGGCCGTCCTTGTTAGTATGGTGGTGAGTGTCCCAGCCTGTCACTCAAGACTGAGGTTTGATTCCCCAGTGGGGAAGGAAAACGCCCTTTTGGGGTTTACCTGGTGGCTCAGTGGTAGAGAATCTGCCTGCCAGTGCAAGGGATGCAGGTTCGATCTCTGGGTCAGGAAGATCCCCTGGAGAAGGAAATGACAACCTACTCCAGTATTCTTGCCCGGAAAATTGCATGGACAGAGGAGCCTGGCTGGCTACAATCCATGGGGTTGTGAAGAGTTGAACTCAACTTAGCAACTAAACAGTAACAATGTATAAAAGAAACTTCAGATGAAATTTTAAAATAGAAGGCAAAATTGATGTTAAATGACTTGTAAAACTCATAACCATGTTGAAGGAATTGACTGGACTAGATAAACAAAAATATAGACTCAGTCTTGCAACCTTTGGTGAAGTACATAGCACCAGATAAAATAACCTTGACATAATGAGGAAGTAGAATAGAGAAAAGATTATATTCTTGGTGGTCAAAACAAGTCACAGAAGCACTAGAAATATCTCAAGATCACGTAAATTCTAGGGCATCTCCAAAGTCCTAGCCCTTCAAAAGACTGAGTGATTATTTGAGCAGTTATTTAGCCCAAGATAAAAATGGAATTTCTATTGTCACAATTCATGTAGATGGTGTTGACTTTGGGTGGCAAACAAGTTGGAATCAGACCGGCTTGATATGCTTCAGGCAATGTCAGCAGTTGTGTGTTAAATAAATGAATTAGAGATTCAGTTCATGCCAAGGTACACAGTCAGAAACACAAGAATCTCTTTCCATTTGTTTTTCACAACAAGGTTTGTGTAACTACAGGGCAAAACCCAGAGGAAGTCCACTGGCAAATCTGGAGCCTAGTGAACATCTTAGAATATGGCAGATAAATGACTTGAGTGCTGAGAAAAATTCCAGCCCATTTCTCCAACTACTGAGAAGTAGATGAGGTGGCTGAAGAGTGTAGGGATAGGCTGTAAAAAGCTTGACTCTCCACAAGGATCTGGTCCCCTAGTGACTTCTACCCTCCAAATTGTAAGAATTCTCTGGGAGGTTTGCACTCACTGTGTACTATTTAACACTGTGTTCTTTTAATTATTATTATTGAAAACAACAGCTTCCACAAATATATATATATATATATATATATATATATTCTTTTAAACTTTTATTTTGTTTTGGGGTATAGGTGGCTCGTCTAGTAAAGAATTCGCCTGCAATGCAGGAGACCTCGATTTGATTCCTGGACTGGAAAGACCCCTGGAGAATGGATAGGCTACCCACTCCAGTATTCCTGGGCTTCCCTGTTGTCTCAGATGATACAGAATCCGCCTGCAATGCGAGAGACCTGGATTTGATCACTGCGTTGGGAAGATCCCCTGGAAGAGGGCGTGGCAACCCACTCCAGTATTCTTGCCTGGAGGACAAGAGGACAGAGGAGCCTAGAGGGCTACAGTCTGTTGGGTCACAAAGAGTCAGACACTACTGAGTGACTAAGCACGGCACAGCATAGCCGATTAACAATGATGTGATAGTTTCAGGTGAACAGAGAAGGGACTCAGCCATACATATACATATATCATATACATGTATCCATCATCTCCCAGACTCCCCTCCCATCCAGGCTGCCACATCAGAGTCCCATGTGCGATATGGTAGGTCCTTGTTGGTTATCCATTTTAACTATAACAACTGCCATTTATTGAAGTCTTCTTATGTGCCAGGCATTCATTTAGAGGCTTCAAGTATACTTGTTCCATCACCACTGTGGCATCATTTTAAACATTTTTTCAGTTTCAAAGATGGTTTGTGAATAGATTCAGAAATGGATTAAAGAGGGGCAATCCATTATTAAATTGGAAAATAGGTGCTCAAATACTTGTACAAAAGTTTCCCAGGAGCCTTATTCACAATAGCCAAAAGGTAGAAACAGCCCAGTACTGATCTGTGGAGAGTCTATAAACTGTGGCTTATACAATCAATGGAAAATTATTCAGCTATAACAGGAAGGAAGTACTGACATGTGCCACAAAGTCAATGAACTTTGAAAACATGATGTAAAGAGAAAAAAGCCCAAGACAAAATGTTTCACATATTGTACTGTCAACTTAAAAAAATGCACGATGTGAGAGTTGCAAGTTCAGTTTTATTTGGGGGCAAATTGAGGACTGCAGTGGGACACAGCATTTCAGAGAGCTCTGAGAAACTGCTCCAAAGAGGTAGGGGAAAGGTCAATACATATGCGATTTTGTTGAAGGGGGAATACATGCAGTCAAGCTCATATATATTTTTTTTAAGAAGGTTTCTGCTAGTCATGAGAAGCAGTCATCACCATGAATGATTTTAGTGCTTTTCTAGATATGAGGAGATACAAGAATTAAGCTCATAAAATCAGCTCCTGAGCTTCCCTGGTAGCTCAGATGGTAAAGCATCTGCTGCAATGCAGGAGAGGTGGGTTTGATGCCTGGGTTAGGAAAGTCCCCTGGAGAAGGAAATGGCAACCCACTCCAGTACTCTTGCCTGGAAAAGTCCATGGATGGAGGAGCCTGGTAGGCTACAGTCCATGGGATTGCAAAGAGTCGGACACGACTGAGCAACTTCACTGGTTCACTAGAAAATATCTAACTATCTGAAGACATGTTCTGCCAGTCCCTGCCCCCACTACACTGAGCACAGAGTGCCTCATTTCTGCTCTCCACCCTGAACGGCTTTCAGGGGGTGTTGAAGGTCAGCAGCTGCAGCAGCACGTGATTTAATCCTTGTAGAGTTTAGATGACAAGTGCCAATTTGTAGTTGACAGTATAACTCTCTTTACATGAAGTATCCAGAAGATAAATCTAGAGGAACAAAAAGTAGATGGAGGAGGTTACTTGGAGTTTCTGGGAGTGGAGACTGGCTGCTAATGCAAATGGAGTTTTCTCTGGGGGTGATGACAGTCTTTCAGAAACAGAGGTGATGGTTGTACAATGTGTGAACACATAAAATGCCAGCCAATTGTATACATCAAATAGTTCATTCTATGTGAGGTGGATTTAATCTCAATTAATAAGTTAAAAAGATTAAACCTAGAATAAAACCAAAAGACCCTAATTTTCTATACCTCTTATGGACACACCTTTTCATTCCCAACTGTAACCCTTCTGATGGGCCCAACAGAAACCAGCAAAACAGCTGAATTTGTCTAACTTACTTGAGATCTTGACTCAAAGGTCATCTTATCAGAAAGGACTTTCTGGCCTATTTATAACAGGGCCTTCATCATTTTGGTCCTCTCATCCGTTGTTTGTCTTTATAGCACTTTTCACCAACAGGCATATGTATTTATTTGTTAATCTCCTGCCTCGCCTTCCAATTGAATATTAATCTACAAGGGCAAGAATTTTTATTATTTTTATTCACTGTTGTATATAAAAAGAATATCTGTCAGAGTACAGTGCTCAATACATATTTGGTGAAGGAGTGCATGAATCAGTACTGCGTCCTGATTTTCTTCAACATTCATCATCACAGGGGCTATAAAGGCAAACATTCTCGGGTGAAGGATAGGTATCACTTTCCTTCTACTTCCAAGATCTAGGATGCCATTGAGAACAGAATAACGCTCATTGAGTAGCTTTGGAACTAAACGAAGGACAATCTCTAAACAAAAAGTTAAATGACAATGCAAAAGAATAACATGTTGTTAGAGCAGAGGAAAGAATCATCTAGGAGGCATTAGACTTCATTTCTAATTCTGGCTCTTTTCTTCCTCTCAGGAGAGGATTTTAATCTCCTGGGCCTCAATTTTCTCATCAGTGAATTTAGGACCAGATGGCCTCTCTGACCCATTCTAAACTATAATTATTATGCACATGTGCGTGGCAAAGGAAAAGAGTCCTATGTATTTAAATAAATGGAAAATCACCCAAGATAGGAAAGTTATCAGGTCAGTCACTCTCCCCCTGCTAGCCCCCCACCCCCTCATCATGGGATAAGTTTAAAGAAGAAAATTTCCTTCAAATGTGAAATTTTGTTGCTTATATATATAATTTTGTGAAATGTGAGTGGGAGTGAGTTCTAAGTTGTATTCTAGGCCTTTTGAGACAACAATCCTAATTTGGAAAATGATACATTTGTGAAGTTTGGCTTATTCATGATGTCAACTTTTCAGGGAAATTTAACCCTGTACTAGAAAAACGAAATTCTTAAAGGTTAATAGGATCTTCAGTGGATCTTTAAGGCTACCCACCAGAGAAAGCTCTGACTGCAATGATTTCTCCAACTGAAATTCTAAAGTTCCCCAGATATTTTTCTTGTTTACAATAGTATATCCATAAACTCTAAATAAACACAAACATGGCATTGAAGTCCAAGCAAAAATGCTGTTCTCTAGCTGGGATGGTTGAAATGGAACAAGGGCAGCAATATCATACAAGCAAAAATCAGGGTTCAGCTGGCTCTTTGAATAAAGGAGTTGGCTTCAAGTCCCTTAATATGTTTCCTGGGATCTCTGAAATTTGACAGTAGGGACTTGGCAAGTGAAAGTCTGTCTTATTTGCAGTTTTAGTGCCAGAGGAGAGAAGGAAATTACAACAGGCCAAAAGCAAAATATTAGAGTCTAACAAAGGAAAATCCTCAAGTGGGCCAGCACTATAGAATCGTTTATAAAAGGTGGTTTAAAAATCCATCTAACGATTTTTCCCTCAGAGCACTATGAAAAAGAAATTATCTTGCTAAACTAGAGTAATTTAAATTCAATTCAACAAACATTTACTGAGTACCTATTCTGGGACACATACTGTTTTGCAGTGAAAACAAAAACGAGGTTGAATTTTTTTAACAATCTAAAGGTTATTGTATAAATGTGACCCAATATATGACTAATTTCTTGCTTTTAGTTCTTTTTCCCTTTTGGGAACATTTCTGCCTTAATTTCAGGTAGAATATAATTTTCTTTCTTTTTCCTCTATTCCTTGAAATATGCCTGATTACCTTTTCACCATACTTTATCTTGTTCTTTTATTTTGTTTCGTATTATTGATGCCCAGCTCTTTGCAACCCTATGGACTGTAGCCCACCAGGCTCCACTGTCCATGGGATTCTCCAGGCAAGAACACTGGAGTGGGCTGCCATACCCTCCTCCAGGGTCATACTATTTATAATTACATATATTTAGGTATATACTGGGTGGCTCAGATGGTGAAGAATCTGCCTGCAATGTAGGAGACCTGGGTTCAGTCCCTGGGTCAGGAAGATACCCTGGAGAAGGGAATGGCTTATATATGTATTTAACTTTTTCCCTTTTTCCCTAAAACTAGAATTTCCTTCCTTCCCTCTGCCCCATTTCCTGCCTATATGGACTCTGGCTGAATATACTTGATATGGTTCTTTGATGAAATAAACAGAAAGAGAGTAAGAACTGTGTTATAATGCTTGTAAGTATCATTCCATCATACAAATTAGTCAAATTCCCTAGGCCTCAATTTTCTTTTCTGTGAAATATGCAGGCAGTAAAATATGGAAAAGTAATCTCTTCAATGCATCACTGGAAACCTTGAGTTGTAATTCATAGATGTCAGGAAGAATGATGGCAATATGGCCCAGATGGCTACTGTGTGGCAGGCTATTAAGCTGACCTTATATTAAGCATAAGCCAAATGTTTATTTAAGTTGCACAGACATGCAAGACGTAGCTGAAGAATTGTAATAGATGTCTTAGATTAACGATCAATCTGAGATAGTCTAAGATAAAATATTCAACTAGGAAGTATTTTGCATATTACCAAGTAATGAAGATGATAAAGACATGAGCTTGCTAGGTTGCATACACCCTAACAATAGACTGACACAGGGGACAAATCCAGAATGCTTCACTAACTCTACTGGGAGATTGACAGAGAGGATGTCTGCTACTGAAGACTGAATTGGAGACCAAGCAACACACGTAAGGACAGAGTGTTTGGGGAAGCAACACGTATAAGGACAGAGAATCTTGGGTATTCTCCTGGGGAAGATGTATAGGAAAGTTCAGAATGAGAGTTCTCTGCTAGTTTTGTGATATTGTAAACCATTCTTTGGGAGTATTTTTAAATTGAGAGTGGGGTCAAATGAAAGGGATAGCATATTTAGCAAAATCTGGTTTAGTGATGTACTCATGATTATACTAGAATAGATGAAAGCATTCGTGATTTGAAATAACAGTAGTTCCATCCCTAATTGTTCTCTTGAACTGGGTGAGGCCCCATACACTCTCTGTCGCTCCTGATTTCCTTTTCTTTTCTGCAAACATTCGTGAACCACCTACCATATATAAAAAGCTACATACTGGAAAGTGTGCCAAGTTTATCATTTATAAGAGTCATCTTAAAAGCAGGTGGTTCTCAACTATCTTGGATTTTAATCTGAATCTGTTTAAAAACATTCTTAAGATGTTACATTTTATTTTTAAATATTTACCATATAAAAATAATTGAATAAATTGATATTTTGGCTGAGTTCACAGAGTAACCTGGTGTTTTTTGCTCCTTCTTCCAAATATGGTCGACAGATCCACAGCATCAGCACCTCCTGGGAGCTTGTGAGAAATGCACACTCATGGACCCGAATCTCCAGGGGTGGGCCCAGCAGTCTGTGTTTTAACAAGTTTTCCAGGTATTCTGAGAAGCCCTGCTTCAAGTGAAACTATGAGATCATGTACTAATGATTTGTTCTAATTAGTAGTTTTAAATTTCAATAATGAGAGGAACAAGTGTAGTGTATATGGGAGCGTAGACAAAAAAGATCAAACATATTTTTCATGAAATTGAAAATATTGCCAATTGATGATCTTTCACATATGGAAAGACTTATGTGTGCATGCGTGCTAAGTCACTTCAGTCTTGTCTGACCCTTTGCGACCCTATAGACTGCAGCCCGCCAGGCTCCTCCGTCCATGGGATTCTCCAGGCAAGAATATACTTGAGTGGGTTGTCATGCCCTCCTCCAGTGGCTCTTCTCCAACCCGTCTCTTATGTCTCTTGCATTGGTGGGTAGGTTCTTTATTGCTGGTGCCACTTCTAGTGCTTTTACTAGTGAAAGCCTGGAAAGACTTATAACAAGTGGAATATGAAGAGTTGGGGAAAAACATTGGGAATGATATTTAATAATTGTTTCATTTCAAAAGGCTTTGGATTGAGTTTTTATGTTGAAATTATCTATCATTTAATTTGAATAGATTGTCTCATGGATGCAATAATCGCATAGGACAGATTTTATTTTTTAAAGAATTTAAACCTAGAACACACTGAGAAAAATTAACTTACATTTTAAGTTGTTCAAGCTACAGCTTTAATAATTGTCTATGAAAAACTGTTGTGTTTCTGCTAGCTTTTTTTTTTTAAATTTCAAATCCGTTCTGGGCTGTGACTTCTATAAAATGCAATTAAGTGAAGTACTCAGATCATGAACTCCTTACTGCCTAATTCTATTGGCAATAGATCGGTATCACTTATTCATTCATTCATTCAAGAAGATTTAAGTGTTTGCACACTGCTAGGTGTGGGTTCTCCACCCTTGGGACCCGGACCTTTGTCTTACTCTGTTCAGACTGTTAGAACAAAGTGCCATAACCTGGCAAATGATCAAGGATGGAATATAAATGGTTTTTACATTTGAAAATGGTGTTTCAAAAAGGGAACGCTACTTCATGATGTGTAAAAATAATGAAGAATTCAGGTTTCAGTGTCCGTAAATGGTTCCACCGGGACATGGTCACACCCATTCATTTATAGATCACTTCTGGCAGCTTTCACACTCCAAGGGGCAGAGGTAGAGAGTTGCTGCAGAAACGCAGGGGCCCACGCAGCCTAAAAATATACTATCTGACCCTTTCCAGAAAGAGTGTGCTCTAAATCCCCGCTCTAAACCCTTAGTTCCTTTATTGTCTTCCTTCCACCCTCTGTCCGCCCCAAGTCTGAGGTCAGCTTGTGTCATTCCGTGTCACTAATAGTCTCCTATCTGCCAGTCAAGGTCAAAGAAATTGTTAACCTTTGTTTCAGCATGATGTGCCTAGCAAAGCAACCTCGATTTCCATACAGAAACGAGATTTACACAGCGCTGCTCCCGGAGAAGCTTCTTTTCATATAATTTGCATTCACATTTTTGTTTCAGGGTTTAGGGCACATATTTTCTTAGTATTTGGTTAGGTACCTGGTTTTAGCGGAAAAGGCTGTGGGCCAGAAGACCAGCCCGCTACTGCGGGTTCTGTCCAGAATGCTTTGGCATGCGCAGGGTCGATGGTTGCAAATTGTGGAAATGAATACTTGTGGTTTAGGAACCAGGCAGTTGTCATCCTAGATGAGATGAGATGTCAAGTTCAGACTTTCACTTCCTGAAAAGGGTCCTCTCCTAATATGTCACAAGTGGAAGGCTTGCATACAGGCAAGTACGCAAGCTGCAAACGGAAATGAGGAGTACGAACGCCATTGTACTGCCTGTGGCAAAACTAGATGATTCTGTTCTTTGCCTTCTTTCAGAGGCTGGATGCTGCTTTGCTCAATGCTAGCCTCATAACTCCTGAAACTGTGATTTCTGTTAAAATTAATCTTTTCAGTCACCTATTCATGTGCAGCAGGAGCACTCAATGGCACATGGACTGCTTAAGCGAACTACTTTTAACACAAAGAGGAAGATTTCATTTTGGCCTTAATTTTATATGATTTTAATTATGTGCGTGTCTGAGAATGACACAATTTTGCTTTACTTTTCCTTGGGGGGACATCAAGGAATTCTCAGCTCCTTCCAGGGATCAGTCTCTATATACTGTGTGCTCTGCTTCATCACCTCTCTGTTCAATTCTCATAGGGCCAGCTGGACTTTAATTTGATGTAGCGGAAAAGGTGTGTGTGTGTGAGAGAGAGTGTGTATGTGTTTATGTGTGTGTGTGTGTATGTGTGTATATGTGTGTGTGTGTGTGTGTGTGTGTGTGTATACACATGTGCCCTCTTGTAAGGAGGGAAAGACACAGAATTCTAGACTTAGCACTGAAGAATGAAGGAGTATGACCTTTAAAATTTGTGTCACTATGTGGTGTACCTGTAACCTATATAACATTAGATGTCAACTATGTCTCAATAAATAAAATAAAATAATGAAGGGGAATCATCATGGAAATTTGCAAAGTCAATAAATACGAAAGGATTTATATTTCATTATTAATAAAAATTTCATTTTAAACAACCTTGTTCTATTTCCCTGTAAAGAACAGCTTTCCAGAAGTGCCCACTGATTAGGTAGGAAACTGCATTTTTCTTCTCTACTGTCTGGGAAGAAAAGAATAGGGCAGCCTTAGGTGAAGAGTGACAGGGGAATTTTAGAAGGAGAAAAGACTCCAGGACTGAGAAGGAGGTCTTTGTTTTATTCATACAGATTTTTTTTTTTTTTTGGCAACTTTTGTTTTGAAAAATTTCAAGATGCGGAAGGGTAGAAAAAATAGTTCAGTGAACACCTGTATATCCACCCAGCTAGATTAAACAAATTGTTCAGATGTCCCTATTTTTGCTTTATTCCCCCATCAATTTATCCATCTGTTCAGCTATCACTTGGCCCTCTTGTCTCCTCATCTCTCTACTCCATGCATCCATTCAACCACCCACTTACTGATATGTCTTCCTATCTGTCTCTCTTTCTAGAGCCTTTGGAAAATAAGTAGCAGATATCATCAACTTTGATTCATAAATACTTTGGCATGCATTGCTTCAAAATAAGGACTGCTGCTGGTGCTGCTAAGTCACTTCAGTCGTGTCCGACTCCGTGCGACCCCATAGACGGCAGCCCACCAGGCTCCCCCGTCCCTGGGATTCTCCAGGCAAGAACACTGGAGTGAGTTGCCATTTCCTTCTGCAATGCATGAAAGTGAAAAGTGAAAGTGAAGTCGTTCAGTTGTGTCCGACTCTTAGCGACCCCATGGACTGCAGCCCACCAGGCTCCTCCATCCATGGGATTTTCCAGGCGAGAGTACTGGAGTGGAGTGCCATCGCCTTCTCCAAAATAAGGACATCCCCCAGTATACATCCCCCAGTATATTATTATCACACTTATAATCATTAAAAATAATTCCTTTGATATTATAAAATATTCATGTTTGCTGAGTTTTTATTTCAGTTACTAATATTATATTTATCATTTTGAGATTTAAAAAAAATCTGCCTGTTTCCTACTTATATATTAAAGCTTCTTTCAAAAAACATCTTTCAAAAACTATTAAATATAGTTATCTACATTGTGCCTAATAATTCCAGTATCTAAAATTTAGTATGTCTGTTTCAGATGTTTCCTCTTTTTGCTGAATTTCATTGAGATGTCTGTTTCTTGTGTGTTCCCTGAAGTTTGAATGAGAGCTGCCCATTTCCCTTGGGAGTTTATTAGTGGCAGTTCTTTGAGGTTTGGTTTGAACTGAAATCTTTGGCAGAGGATGTATCTTGACTCTGTTTGCAATGAAACCGAGACTCCTTTAATGTAACTCTCTGCTGAGATGTTTTAGATCACATGGCCAGTGTACATTTAGACTGAAGATTCATTTAAAGGCCAGACTACCATCATAAAATCCTAAAGGAAGTTTCCTTTCCATTCACCCAACACCAGCTTTGAGATGAATATATAGTTTTTGTTTTGTTTCATTTTGGTTTTGGTTTCCTTTTGTGCAAGATATATTTATTTCCCTTTGGGGTCTCAGCTTAAGATAAAGGTTTTCCTGTTGGTTTCAGCTTGGATGTACCTGGACTTCATCATATTCCCAGGGTTCAGCCCAACTCTCCCAGTATCAGAATAGAGCCAGTTTGGGACTGGCTTGCTTTTTAGGTTTTCAAGTTCCCCTTTGGGGGTACACTCAGTAGTACGGTGATGATACTTCCAGAAGGAGGTATCCTGTAAATTATTCCTTAAGGTCAGAGGGGAGAATATTAAAAAAAATGACTTTCTCTTCAGTTTAGTTCAGTCGCTCAGTCGTGTCCGACTCTACGACCCCATGGACTGCAACATGCTGGGCCTCCCTGTCTATCAACAACTCCTAGAGTTTACCCGAACTCATGTCCATCGAGTCGGTGATTCCATCCAACCATCTCATCCTCTGTCATCCCTTTCTCCTTCTGTCCTCAGTCTTTCCCACCATCAGGGTCTTTTCAAATGAGTCAGCTCTTCACATCAGGTGGCCAAAGTATTGGAGCTTCAGCCTCAGCATCAATCCTTCCAGTGAACACCCAGGACTGATCTCCTTTAGAATGGACTGGTTGGATCTCCTTGCAGTCTAAGGGACTCTCAAGAATCTTCTCCAACACCACAGTTCAAAAGCATCAATTCTTCTGCACTCAGCCTTCTTCACAGTCCAACTCTCACATCCATACATGACCACTGGGAAAACCATAGCCTTGACTAGATGGAACTTTGTTGCAAAGTAACGTCTCTGCTTTTGAATATGCTGTCTAGGTTGGTCATAACTTTCCTTCCAAGGAGTAAGTGTCTTTTTAATTTCATGGCTGCAGTCATCATTTGCAGTGATTTTGGAGCCCCCCAAAATAAAGCCAGCCACTGTTTCTACTGTTTCCCTATCTATTTCCCATGAAGTGATGGGACCAGATGTCATGATCTTCGTTTTCTGAATGTTGAGCTTTAAGACAACTTTTTCACTCTCCTCTTTCACTTTCATCAAGAGGCTCTTCAGTTCTTCTTCACTTGCTGCCATAAGGGTGGTGTCATCTGCATATCTAAGGTTATTGATATTTCTCCCAGCAATCTTGATTTCAGCTTGTGCTTCTTCCAGTCCAGCGTTTCTCATGATGTACTCTGCATAGAAGTTAAGTAAGCAGGGTGACAATATACAGCCTTGAGGTACTCCTTTTCCTATTTGGAACCAGTCTGTTGTTCCACGTCCAGTTCTAACTGCTGCTTCCTGACTGCATACTGGTTTCTCAGGAGGCAGGTCAGGTGGTCTGATATTCCCATCACTTTCAGAATTTTCCACAGTTTATTGTGATCCACACAGTCAAAGGCTTTGCCATAGTCAATAAAGCAGAAACAGATGTTTTTCTGGAACTCTCTTGCTTTTTCGATGATCCATCAGATGTTGGCAATTTGATCTCTGGTTCCTCTGCCTTTTCTAAAATGAGCTTGAACATCTGGAAGTTCATGGTTCACATATTACTGAAGCCTGGCTTGAAGAATTTTAAGCATTACTTTGATAGCATGTGAGATGAGTTTGATTGAGCAGTAGTTTGAGCATTCTTTGGCATTGCGTTTCTTTGCGACTAGAATGAAAACTGACCTTTTCCAGTCCCATAGCCACTGCTGAGTTTTCCAAATTTGCTGGCATATTGAGTTTCTCCTAGGGAAAGACAATTTCAACACGAGTTTAATGTCTTGTCTTGAAGTAGTCTAGAATACTGATAGCATACAAACCTTTGCGATGAGGTTTTCTATTTTACTGCAATAAAAAACATTAAACAGGGCTTCTGTGGTAGCTCACTGGTAAAGAATACACCTGCCAGTGTGGGAGACATTGGTTCAATCCCTGGTCTGGGAAGATCTCACATGCCGCAGAGCAACTAAGCCTGTGTGCCACTCTTGAGTGTGTGCTCTAGAGCCTGGGAACCGCAACTGAGGAGCCCACCCACCACAGCTACTGAAGCCTGTGTGTCCCAGAGCCCATGCTCCACTGCAGTGAGAAGCCCGCACACCAGAATAGAGGGTAGCCCCCGCTCGCAGCAACTAGAGATAAGCCCATGCAAATGCAAAGATCCAGCACAGCCAAAAATAGATAAATAAATACAATTCAAAACAGAAAACATTAAACAAACCATCGACTTCATCTGATCATGTACCAGATGCTCGCTTTGTTTTGTTTTTTATTTCCTACAGCAAATGGGGGTGACACTAAAAATGAATGCTTTGCCCGCTTAAAACCAAGGAAACTAAATAATGACCAAATAATGATCAAACTAAATAAGAAGATGTGGTTTCTACTCTTAATCTCAGGAAAATGTTTCTTTAGACACCCCCAAGAGGCAATCCCATAAAGGAGGTGAGAGCAAAAGGTGACTTTGATGGTTGTGATCTTTAGAATAGACTCTGTAACAAGCCAAATGTCTAGCCAGTAAACTACTCAGATGAAGTTCTACAATTTGAGTGACCATCACCATGAACCAACCCGAAAATTCAAAAATGTTGGAAAGTGAAAAAATAAATCTGGTAGATAATTTGATCTTAAAATTTGATACCAGATGACATAGAAAACAATATCTTTTTTCTGTTGCCTTTTTTTTTTTTCCCCCAGTTTGCTTCACTAATGAAATCCAAACCTTGAGTTTGGATGTAAAGTGAAAGTCTCTCAGTCATGTCCAACCCTTTGCAACCCCATGGACTGTAGGCTGCCAGTCGCCTCTATCTATGGAATTCTCCAGGCCAGAATACTGGAGTGGGTAGCCATTTCCTTCTCCAGGGGATCTTCTCAACCCAGGGATCAAACCCAGGTCTCCCACATTGTAGGCAGATTCTTTACCATCTGAGCCACCTAGAAAGCAGAAGAATGCTGGAGTGGGTAGCCTACCCCTTCTCCAGTGGATCTTCCCAACCCAGGAATTGAACCAGGGCCTTCTGCATTTCAGGTAGATTCTTTACCAGCTGAGATACTAGGGAAGCCCTTGGATGTAAATACATATGCAAATAAGAAAATAGAATATTAGGACAAACTTCCAAGTCCATTTCCTCCAGAATGATTCCATAGTGATGATAGAAATGCATGGATGAACTATTAACATTTTTTTTCCCCCTCAAGATGTACAAATTATTGTGTCTCTTTTGGTTACTTGATTATAGCCTCCAAGGCTTATCAGAACATGTAAATATCAAGTTCCTGAAAATCAGCCTTGTTTCTCCCAGGGAAGCTGGAGTTAGTTGTTAACCACAATGTACCCAAATCAACTGGATAAGGACTTTATGGATCTTTTAATTCTTTAAAGTGAAAGTGAAAGTGAAGTCACTCAGTCGTGTCTGACTCTTTGTGATCCCATGGACTGTAGGATTCTCCATCCATGGGATTTTGCAGGCAAGAGTACTGGAGTGGGTTGCCATTTCCTTCTCCATTTTAATTCTTGAGTCTTCTTTAAAAAATCCCTCAAGTATGGATGTAGAGGAAGTATCCCTTTTCAAAGTAAGATGATTTTATTTAGTACTTAAAAAAAATATCGATGACATGCCCGTAAGTCCTTTCCTCTGTCTCTTCTCTTTGAGAAGCAATGAAGCAGGATTGAAGAGGTGGGAACGTTTTGAACTGGACAAGATAGAGCACCTTTGGCTCTTGGGCCTGCTCCAAAGTGCTCCGGGCCACGCGGCCAGTCCAGAGGTGCCCAGTGGAGCCTGAGCTTGTAGAGTATCTTTGTGTACTTCATTTGAACTTGCCCTCTGGCCTGGTGTTAGAGAGTTTTTGGCACCGGGATTTATGAACTCTAACATCACCATCAGTTCAATTCAGTTCAGTTGCTCAGTCGTGTCCGACTTTCTGTGACTGCATGAACTGCAGCATGCCAGGCCTCCCTGTCCATCACCAACTCCCGGAGTTTACTCAAACTCATCTCCATTGGGTCGGTGATGCCATCCAACCATCTCATTCTCTGTCGTCCCCTTCTCCTCCTGTTCCCAATCCCTCCCAGCATCAGAGTCTTTTCCAATGTGTCAACTCTTCGCATAAGGTGGCCAAAGTACTGGAGTTTCAGCCTCAACATCAGTCCTTCCAAAGAATACCCAGGATTGATCTCCTTTAGGATGGACTGGTTGGATCTCCTTGCAGTCTGAGGGACTCTCAAGAGTCTTCTCCAACACCACAGTTCTAAAGCATCAGTTCTTCAGTGCTCAGCTTTCTTCACAGTCCAACTCTCACATCCATACATGACTAACTGGAAAAACCATAGCCTTGACTAGACGGACCTTTGTTGACAAAGTAATGTCTCTGCTTTTGAATATGCTGTCTAGGTTGGTCCTAATTTTCCTTCCAAGGAGTAGGTGTCTTTTAATTTCATGGCTGCAATCACCATCTGTAGTGATTTCCTGCCCATAGAGTAGATATAATGGTCATCTGAGTTAAATTCACCCATTCCAGTCCATTTTAGTTCGCTGATTCCTAAAATGTTGATGTTCACTCTTGCCATCTCCTGTTTGACCACTTCCAATTTGTCTTGACTCATGGAACAGTCCAGGTTCCCATGGAATATTGCTCTTTACAGCATTGGACCTAGCTTCTATCACCAGTCACAAACATCACCATCAGCCATCTAGAAATTCTTCACTTTATCTCTTCTCTTCCTTCTGTTCTCAGTGCCACCATCTGAACTAGACCCTCAGTTCCAGCCTGCACTGGACTGCTTACTGTTAAAATTCTAACACTTTAAAATACCACCTCTCAACTCTCCCCACACTTGTCCACAGTGTGTACGCCACTCTGTCAAGTCCAATATGGCAAACACAACTCAACTTGCCCTGTGCTCAAAAATATTCAGTGGTCCCCATGATGGATGGCTACACAGAAAAAGTCCAAACTCCATAATTTTAAGTCCCGTCAGGACCTGGCCCTCACTTCCTCATCCAGCTTTAGCTGTCTCTTACAACTCACTAATAAGAACTCTACGTCTTGGTTATATTCACTTATTGTTTATAACTCCCTCTGAGAATCACATCATAAACATCCAAGCCAACAAAGATCATTATTTTTGTATTGTGAAATCTCAGAGGAAAAGGTTAAGGGAAAACACCAATGGATGAAGGAAACTTATTTAAGGATGTAAATTTCCTGAACCAGAAACTTGGCACGTTCTTTTTTATACTTTGGTCACAATAGGTGGTTTAGAAAGAGTGATGTGACTAAATCCATCCCACCTGGAAGCAAAATTTCACCCTGCATAGGGAGCTTCCTCTTCGCACGAATCCTTCCTGCAACTTCCTTTCTCTGCTATTTTCTTTTGAACTCTCCTCTTTGACGTTTGTTATTAACACTCCTGCTGTTCCACGTTCCTAAATATTTGCCATCCTCGGAACAGCTGGATTTATTTCAATGGATGTTTCATTGTTCATTATGCAAACACAGCATCACTTTGGACAAGATTTTTCAGTTGATGAATATTCTGAGAGTTTATTATGCGTGGACGGTCTTGTCCATCACAGGATCCCCAGTCAATTTCGGCAGCCTCTGGCACTCACATGTTTATTACTCTAGAATTCACTTTGTTCACTAATTCTAACCCTTAGTTTCCTTTCCTTTTAAAAATCTTGTGATCAAACCAATAATTTTGCATTAAAATATTACCCGGTTATATGTTTTGAATCTTTTCTTCTTTTAGCTTTATTTTGGGGGCATATTCTACCATTTATACAGTATATCAACACATTACTTCATTATTTGTTAAGAAATAAATGCACATAAGGCCTTCCCTGGTGGCTCAGAAGGTAAAGAATCCACCTGCAGTGTGGGAGACCTGGGTTCGATTCTTAGGTTGGGAAGATCCCCTGGAGGAGGGCAGGGCAACCCACTCCAGTATTCTTGACTGGAGAATCTCCATGGATAGAGGAGCCTGGTAGGCTACAGTCCATGGGGTCACAAAGAGTTGGACATGACTGAGTGACTAAGCACACAAATGCATATAAATTGATGATGGACACTTTTTTAATGAGAGGGATGCGTGATCAGAGGATATTAGAAGTTTGGAGACCATTGTTTTCAAACCATTGGTTTGACATTTATCATGTTTCAGCATATGTGATTATCTTTTTTTAAACAGATTTGTGGAAGTAAAATATACCCTACTTGCAGTCATGAAGACTATCAACACCATTCAATGTTAGCATATTTCTGTGATCTCAGAAAGCTCCTGGGTGTCTGTTCACAGGCATTCCTTGTCCCCACCTTCAGCCCTAGGCAACTAATGCTCTTTCTGTCCCTGTAGATCTGCCTTTTTTAGACTCTGGATATAAATGGGATCATATGATTTGTGCTCTTTTGTAACTGGCTTCTTTCACTTAGCATGTGTTTTTGAGGTTCATTGTGTTACAGTTTGTATTAATGCTTCATTCATCTGTGTTTCAGAGCAACACATACAGATATCCTGTACAAATAGCCTACATTTTGCTTATCCATTTACCAGTTCATGGTTATTTGGATTGCTTCCACTGGTTTGGCTGTTATGATATAGAAGTACTGCTAGGAACATTCATGTAGACATGTTTTTATTTCTCTTGAATAATTTCCTAAGAGGGAATTGCTGGGTCATATAGCAACTTCATGTTTAACTTTTTAACAAACAGACACACTGTTTTCCAAAGTAGCTGTACTATGTTACATCTCATCAGCCAGGGGTGAGGATTCCAGTTTTTCCACATCCTTCTCACCAACACTTGTTACTGTTTTTTTTTGGATTATAACCATCCTGATGGGTGTGAAGTGACATCTCATTGCGGTTTTCATTAGCTTTTCTCCAATGACTGATGTATGGATGTGAGAGTTGGACTGTGAAGAAGGCTGAGCACCGAAGAATTGATGTTTTTCAACTGTGGTGTTGGAGAAGACTCTTGAGAGTCCCTTGGACTGCAAGGAGATCCAACCAGTCCATTCAGAAAGAGATCAGCCCTGGGATTTCTTTGGAAGGAATGACGCTAAAGCTGAAACTCCAGTACTTTGGCCACCTCATGTGAAGAGTTGACTCATTGGAAAAGACCTTGATGCTGGGAGGGATTGGGGGCAGGAGGAGAAGGGGATGACAGAGGATGAGATGGCTGGATGGTATCAATGGCTCGATGAACGTGAATCTGTGTGAACTCTGGGAGTTGGTGATGAACAGGGAGGCCTGGCGTGCTGCGATTCATGGGGTTGCAAAGAGTCAGACATGACTGAGCGACTGAACTGAACTGAACTGAATGACTGATAATGTGGAGCTTGTTTTCAATGTGGAGCTTCTGATGTGGAGCTTCTATTCACTGGGGAAAGTTTTATTCAAATCTTTTGCTGATTGTCTTTTTATACCTTTTCCAAAAAAGTGAACTTTCTGTGGAGATAGGAGCAATACTTCATACTTCTTTGAACCCCAAATGCCTGCCTAGTACATTATAGGGTCACTCATATAATGGTGGTCCAAATGTCCAAAAGAATGATGATGATTTTATAGATTAAATGGAAAAAAATAATCTCATGTTTTATCTCAGAGGTTCACAAACTCAAGTGCCCACAGTCACCATGCTGGTAACATAAATGGGCAAATTGGGCTGACTATATATAGGAAAGTGGGGAGTGATGGAGACAGCAAGCCTTACTTTAAAAAGACATCTCTTGAGAGCATAGCACTGAAACATATATGTTACCATATGCAAATAGATAACCATAGCAAGTTTGATGAATGACACAGGGCACCCAAAGCCACTGCTCTGTGACAGCCTGGAGGGATGAGGTGTGGAGGGACTTGGGAGGCAGAGCTCAGGATGGAGGGGATATGTGTATACCTATGGCCAATTCATATTAATGTATGGCTAACACCATCACAATGTTGTAAAGTAATTATCCTCCAATTAAAATAAATAAGTCAATTTAAAAAAGAAAATAAAATTATAAAAAGACATTAAAGTTCATTTAAAAAAAGTCACTGTAACAATAGCCAAGATGTGGAAACCATGTAATGTCCATTGACAGATGAATGGATCAAGAAGATGTGGTGTATGTACACAAAGGAATACTACTGAGCCATAAAAAGAACAAAATAATGCCATTTGCAGCAACAGAGATGGAACTGGAGCTTGTCATACGAAGTGCAGTAAGTCAAAAAGAGAAAGACAAACATCATATGATGTCACTTTGTATGTGGAATCTAAAATAGGCCACAAATGAACTTCTATGAAACTGAAACAGACTCATAGGCACAGAGAACAGACTTCTAATTGTCAAAGGGGAAGGGAAGGTAGGAGAGGGATGGATTGGCAGCTTGGGGTTAACAGGTGCAAACTTTTATATATAGAACAGATAAACATCAGGATCCTACTGCATAGCACAGGGAGCTACAGTCAATATTCTGTGATAAACCATAACAAAAAAAGAACAGGTATGTATGTAACTGAATCACGTTGCTATATGGCAGAAATGAACACATTGTAAATCAAATACATTTCAATGAAAAAAAATCACTGTGCAGCCAAGAAATTTATTTATCACTGTATTTGACCTGCAGGGACACCAGACTGATACATCTGATAGGCGTACACCAGATCCTTCCTCACTGAGCCTAATTCAGGAGAAGGCAGCCTACCATTCAGACTGTGTTTCCCCATCACTCCGTTGCTATGAGAGTCTTCTATGAGTGATTCCACAGCCTTCTAATAAGTCTTCTGTTCTCAAGCTTTCCATGGCCCATTAGGCGACAACCAGAGGTATATTTTTTGAAACCCTGTGGATGATACTGGCACACTGCAAACCCTTCAGAGACTCCTCACTACTCTTTGGATCAACGTGAAATGCTCCATCGTGGCCCCTGAGGGGAACTGACCTGAGCTGGTTTCAGTGGTGCCAATGCTCAGCGCACGTGTTCATCATTGGCTCTCTTCTCCTGCAATTTTATCTTCCTGTGGGATGCCCCCTGCACCTTGTACTTCCGCTTTCAGCTGATAACTCCCACTTATCCTTCTCAGCTTGTATGTGATGCAGTCCCCTCCTATAAACGCCCATGTTGTTGTTCAGTTGCTAAGTCATGTCTGACTCGCTGTGACCCCATGGACTGCAGCAAGCCAAGCTTCCCTGTCCTTCACTATCTCCCTGAGTTTGTTAAACTCATGTTCATTGAGTCAGAGATGCCATCCAACCATCTCACCCTCTGTTGCCCCCTTCTCCTCTTGCCCTCCATCTTTCCCAGCATCAGAGTCTTTTCCAATGAGTTGGCTCCCATAGGATCCTATATTTCTCTTGTCAGGGTACTCTTCACATTTTATACTTTCCTGTTTTCTTGCTCAATTTCTCTGCTATTTGAGGCCAAGGGCTATACGACACTTGTTCACTGATGGATTATCAGTGACCAGAACTTTTGGTTGCAAAGAAGAATCCAAAAAGCCTTAGAAAGGCGGAGAGGGTTGAGCGGGGATAGGGATAGATTGGACAGATTTCAATGCTATATTGAAAATAGATAACCAACAAGGACCTACTGTTATGTCAAATGAAATCATGTATAAGGGGCTCTCCACGATCTTCACCAGGGCTTCCCTGGTGGGTAGGATAGTAAAGAATCCACCTGCAATGCAGGAGACCTGGATTTGATCCTGGGTCAGGAAGATCCCCTGGAGAAGGAAAAGGCAATTCACTCCAGCATTCTTGCCTAGAGAATTCCATGGACAGAGGAGCCTGGCGGGCTACAGTCCATGGGGTCGCAAAGAGTCAGACATAACTGAACAACTTTCATTTTCACTTTTCTTTCTTTCCCGGGATCATCTTGGGGGATGACATGATGCGATGGGGAAGTCTGTAAGCCTGAAGAGAAATGATGTAATAAAATTCCTGCATGTATGCACACAAAGTTGATATCTGATTTTTCACTCATACTCTCCTCTGAGTCTGAAGCTTGAAAAATAGCATTTCCACACACCCCCCACCCCGCGCCCCCTCCCCCCAGCTTTGGGTTTACTGTAGCTGCTCAAGGAGATAAGATATGGAGCCTGGTGATGAGGAACTAGATGGTGCGATTCTGAGCTGTAGAGCCATCCACATTGTTGTCTGATGGGTCTTTTCATTCTGGTTTATCGCTGTGCCCCTAACAACCCATTTCCTTCCTGCAACAGAGTCCTGGGGGAATAGTAAGCACTTACTTAAGGCACCATTTGCTACAATATGCAAAGTGTGTGCGTGTGTGCTCAGTGGGGTCCAACTCATTGCAACCCTATGAACTGTAGCCCTCCAAGTTCCTCTGTCTGTGGGATTCTCCAGGCCAGCATACTGGAGTGGGTAGCCATTTCCTTCTCCAGGGGGTCTTCCCGGCCCGGGGATTGAACCGACATTTCCTGCATCTTCTGCATTGGCAGATTCTTTACCACTGTGCTACCTGGCTGATGGTTACCAAATCATGGGCTTAATCCTCACCCAAGGAAACTCGGTGCTAGAGGTGGTGGAGATCTGTCGATGACCCAAATATGACTATTTTCTTGATTGGAAGGGTTTAGGTCTTCTGCGAACCTAGCTTAGCAGGATGAAAGCTGCTTGAAAGCTAGCAACTTTCAAGAAAGATACACTTGGGTAGAAGTTTTTTCAAGTGACTTTTAAAAACTTGACTTTAACTGACATCTCTGCACCCCACTGATGATTCAATCTTGGGTTCCAAGTCTTGAGAGTCTCAGGAAATGTGAATTGAAGATGGAAGTACTTTGTGCTATACCTTTCCCCCATCCTTCGTGGGCAGGATCAGATCTCTTTTATAGAGTGTGACAGGTAAATTCTCCAGATTCTAGGATGAGTAAAATCTGGTTTGCGAAGTCGCTCTTTCAAATTGTCTCTTGTGAAGCTGTTGGCAATACCACAAAGGTGATAATTTGGGTGTGGGGTTGGGTGGGCGGTGGTGGAGGCGGTGGCTTGCTTTTGGTGTTAGGATTTCCTCAATCTTTAAAACTCTTGAGTCAAAAATAAAAAAGGGAGGGAGAGTAAGAGGACTTCTGATTTCTCAGTATTACTAATTATCATGGACTAAATTTAAGACTATTTTAGCACTTTACTTATTTGGCATAGTTGGAGAATGAAAGGCTTCCTATTAAGTGAGTTATTATATTAAGGGATCTTACCCTATTCAACATATAATTAATTATATTTATAATTATATAGAGTATATATATTCTATATAATATATATATATATTCTATATATTATATACTTTGTATAGAAGCCATGATGGAACGGCATACTGATAACTTAGTTTCATCATTAAAAACACCAGATTTAATGCATTTATGTGTCCAGAGCCTCAGTTGAGGCTTAGGTCTAGCCAATCCTTCAATAAATGGGTCCTGGCCATTTTTTGTTTTCTTTCTAAATTCCAGAGTCTCTTTTTTAAGAATTTTTATGTTTCATTTGTGTTATCAGGCTGTGGTCTCTCCCTTCTTTCTGCAAATACCAGGTCTCTTAGCAAACCACTCCCATTCCAAATTTTGAGCCTGTGGCTTCAGATTTTACCATGGGCTAGACAATCAGATCACTGAGCTTGGTTAATCTTACGTAAGAGCAATTAGGCCCAGGGATACTCTCCTAGGGGTGAGACAGAGGAAATTTCCTATATGGAATGTGTTATATCTAATTTGGCTAATTTTTAAAATTCTGGGCTTCTTTTCTGTTATAGGTGATTGAAGACAGGAAAACTCTGTAGAAGTGATGTGTTTTTTCATTACTTCTGAATGTCTGACTGCTTAAAGGACACAATTCTAGAATTGATTGCTACATTCTATTTTCCCTCCCCCCTCTTCGGGCTGTAAGGATGCTCATGATGAGAGAGACAGAGGAAAGGGAAAGTGAGAAAGTGAGGGGAGACAGTGAACATTACAGAGGCTCATCACAGGCCCGTGGCCCAGTTTTCGCCTTTGAGAAATCCAGTTTTTCAATTCTTCTAGAGGTTATCAGATTGTAAAATAAATCACACCAACTGTGTTAGCTTCTTATTGCTGCCGTAACAAATTACCACAAATTCAGAGGCTGAAAAACACAAGTTTAGAGACTTCCCTGGTGGTCCAGTGGTTAAGACTTTGCCTTCTAATGCAGGGGGTGTAGGGTTCGATCCCTGGTTGGGGAGCTAAGATCCACGTGCCTCCAGGCTGGAAAAAGTTAAAACATCAAGGAGAAGCAATATTGTAAGAAATTCAATAAAAACTTTAAAAATGATTCACACGGTGGCTCAGAAGGTAGAGAGCCTGCCTGCCAGTGCAGCAAGTTCAGTTCAGTCTCTCAGTCGTGTCCGGCTCTTTGCAACCCCATGAACCGCAGCATGCGAGGCCTCTCTGTCCATCACCAACTCCTGGAGTCCACCCAAACCCATGTCCATTGAGTCGGTGATGCCATCCAACCATCCCATCCTCTGTCGTCCCCTTCCCCTCCTGCCCTCAGTCTTTCCCAGACGGACCTCTTCTTCCATGATTGAAGTAACTTCTCCGACATTGGCCCTCCCAGCTCCCTCTTGTAAGGACCATTGTGATTACATTGAACCCATCCATATAATCCAGGCTAATTTTCTCACTTGGAGATTGTTCATTTCACCACATCTGCGAAATCTCTTTCCACATAAGGCAACCTGTTCACCGGTTCTGGAATAAGGACTTGGGCATCTTTGGTGAGGGGAGGGGGAAACATTACTGAGCCCACCACACTAACAAACCCACAATATGCTTATTTCAAAACCAGATGGCAGTTTATAATGTATAATCTTAAGATATCTGCTAAGATAAGTGGAATCATCTTTCTACACAGGACGCTCACTTCTGACAGGATGCTGGTCATGTGAAGAGACTAAATTATAGGGGCTTGCTTGATGAACTTAGAACTACGCCAATGGATGTTGTCAAAAAACGACAGTAGCTTGACAAATTGCCCTTTGTAATATACAAATATTTCTACTCAGCTAGGCAGTACTGTCTGTTAGAAGTGGTTTTTAAAAGAATGTTTCTTGAGTTTGATACCCTGACACTCAGATTCCTTGTTTCTTCTCTAACAAAGAATCCATAATTGTTATAATAATGTCTCCTAGTGTACAAACAATGTGATGCAAATTGTGTTAAATTTGTCTTTAATCTACACCTTACAGGCAGTGGGGCTTCCCTGGTGGCTCAGATGGTAAAGAATCTGCCTGCAAAGTGGGAGACCCAGATTCAATCCCTGGGTGGGAAAGATCCCCTGGAGAAG
Source organism: Capricornis sumatraensis (assembly GCF_032405125.1). NCBI lineage: Eukaryota > Metazoa > Chordata > Mammalia > Artiodactyla > Bovidae > Capricornis > Capricornis sumatraensis. The sequence continues at coordinate 62,248,246 of NC_091086.1, read as the reverse complement.
GAAATGGCAACCCACTCCAGTCTTAGTGCCTGGAGAATCCCATGGACAGAGGAGCCTGGTGGGCTACAGTCCACAGGGTCGAAAGGAGTCACACGACTGAGAGATTAACACTCTTACAGGTAGTTGAAATGCCTTAGTCAGAACCCATATTCTAGGGTAAAGAGCTAGCATTTGAAGTGTCATAATAAGGTACTAACTCTTCCATTACTTACTATTTCAAGTCTCTGGAAATCTCTGCTGAGAGATTCATCAATTAGCAACTGGGATGTAGGAAATAATTTTTCACTGGTGCAACGAGTGATTTGCAAGGTAAGTGAAATCTTGGCTGGGTCCTAGTGCCTTAGGTGAACGAGACAGAAGATCCCAGAAGTCCAGCGGGCTGGCACGGGCAGTGTGGAGTCAAGGTCTAGAGTCATCTTAGTCCTTCATCACTTTGCTTTGTGGAGGATGCTGATGGCACACCAGGACCTGGATGGTCCAGCCTGCAAATGAGCTTTCTACTGGCCTGAGAGTGAAACTTCCATGTAAGGTATTGTAGAGAGCCTGGGGGCAGGGAGGGGACTTTCTGAGCTTTGAGAATATGTCTCATGTTTTTTTGACACCTGCTAGTTAGTAAATACTCCTATATATTGTTTGGAAATTGGACCAAGACTTGCTTTGCTTGAAACCTATCACCTAGTATCGATCTTTTGGAAAGCTGTGTGGCCAGAAGGATGAATTAGCAGGTGCTTGGTTTTCCAGCTTTATTAGCGCTGACATCACCCAGAGAGCTGGTTAAAACACAGATGGCTGCGCCCCAGCCTCTGAGTCAGTAGGTCTTGGGTAGAGGGTTGAGAATTTGCATTTCCTACAGGGTCCAAGTTATGTTGCTTCTGCTGGTTGGGGGTGACTCTTTGAGAACCTCTGAACTGGGTTTTGCTATGGCTTCAAACAACAGAGGTCTATCTCTTGCTCACACTACATGTCCCTGTGAGTTGGTTGGAGGCTGTGCTCTGCATCATGGCTGAGCTCATTTTACAACCACGGCTGATGGAACATTACTGCTTGTGGTATATATGTGAAAGAGTTCTGATGGATATCACACTGGTGATTAAAAGACACCTCCAAATTCATTAGCTGGAGACTACCCTGGTTGTCCAGTGGCTAAGACTCTACTCTTCTGTCGCAGGGGGTCTGAGTTTGATTCCTGGTTAAGGAACTAGATCCCACGTGCTGCAACTAAAAATCCCACCTGCCTCAGCTAAGACCTGGTGCAGCCAAATATAAATGCGTGCATGCTCAGTCATAGGCTAAGACCTGGTGCAGCCAAATAAATAAATGTGTGCCTGCTCAGTCGTTTCAGTCGTGTCTGACTCTTTGCGACCCCATGGACTGTAGCCCACCAGGTTCCTCTGTCCGTGGGGATTCTCCAGGTAAGAATACTAGAGTGGGTTGCATGCCCTCCTCCAAGGGATCTTCCTGACCCAGTGATCAAAGCCGCATGTCTTATGTCTCCTGCATCGGCAGGCACGTTCTTTACCTTTAGCGCCACCTGGGAAGCCCAAATCAGTAAATTAAAAAAAATTAATTGGCCAGGACTAATCACATGGCTCTCCCTCCATGTGAGTGCCAGGAAGTACAATTTTACCTCGTGTCCCAGAGGAGGGTTTCTGAATATTTGTAAAATAGTACTAAAAATTACTGCAAATACTACCCAACTTTGACCAATGGGACCTGGTAACAGGTGATGAGTCAAAATGATTTGTCAATTCACTCTGTCTGGGCACCATGTAGCTGGTGCCCTCACTGACCTTGGTTATTGTTTAGTCTCCTCAAGTAGAATTTAAAATGATACTAAACATGTTGGTGCAATACCTACAAGGCATCTCTAACTTGGTTTCTCTTAGGTATAGGGTTGATCCATTTCTCTCTCTCCACCCATTTTTTTATTCTTAGATTTTATTGCAGATATGATCTTTTCTGACTTTCTTCTTGAATTTTGGAGATAGACTTGGCCTTGTGGGCCTGCTACCCTGATGGGCTGACTGCAACCATAGGACAACAAAGTTTGAGAAAATTCGAGTCATCAGCAATACTTGCTTTGTGGCTCTCCGTCCCTCCTTCTCTCCCTCTCTTCTTTCCTTCTTCCTTTCCTTTCTTTCTCAGGCAGCTTTGCAATCAGTTTAACCATCTATGAAACTCCAGCAATATCATATATCACTTGAGCAAAATTTTAAAATTTTGACTCCAAAATTACTTTTCAAGACCACTTTTCCTGCTTCAAACAATATTCCTGTTAAACACTGCCCTCTTACTGGTTCTTAATTTTTTTGGAGCCAGTCAGAAACAGTGGTTATATCTTTACCAAAGGACAAATTAAGAGGGTGCTTGTTTTGCATTCTTCGCTTCAATCACTTCAGTTCATTAGGGAAATAAACCTGTCAGCACAACGTCTCTGGGTACAGAGGACATGAGTAGGTATATGATTCAAAGGATTGCCCAAGGCTAAGGCCACAGTTAAGCTTTAATTAACTGGGACAGTCAGGGGCAGGTGCTGTAGAAGGAAACGCTACTGCTATTAATATTAATTTTTTATGTGAATACAGGGAGACTCCTGGATGCATTGTTTCATAATTAATTTCCTTAAAAGTTATGAATGTCTTAAATATTCCCTAAAGGAAGGCAAGAGAGATCAATTCATTTAAAGCAGTTTAATTGTTAGAGTCTCTGCTTATGCCACATATATATACACGACTGGAAGTTTCACTTTCTTGTGTGGGTTTTTGGAGCTAAGAATAGTTCTGCTTTTGAGATGGAAATAGTTAATGATCACTACTATGCTTTTCAGAATAGTTTCAGGGCCTTGGTGGCATTTTTAGGTTGTAGCCTGAAGCAAGGTGAACAAAACCTGTGATTGCTCTGGGGTTTTGATATTTAAATTAGTCATTGCAGGAAATATACAGGTATTTGTCAATCAAATAGTGTTTGCTTTTTTTTTTTTTAAGTTGAGGTCATCCTGCAAATTGGTTTTAGTAAGTCCAAGTATTTTGCTTCATGCAAAATGTTATATGTGTTCTATTATCTTATTCTCTTCAAAGCCGAATTTGTTTCTCTACCTATTGTTAACATTGATATCTTTATTGTCCTTTACCACAAATCGTTAAGTGGGAACAGGTAAGGCCAAATTATTTGTGTTTGCCCCTTGGCTTAGACACAGGCGGATAAATCACTTTCCGTTGAACCAGATTTTCAGGTAGGACAGAATACACTGGAAGCTCTAGGCAATGCTGAACTCCACCTGGGGTGAGTGGGAAGGGGCAGTGAGGCAAAGAAGCAAATTTTCCTTAGAGAATGTGCTCCTTTTCATAAAACGGGGATCATAAGAGAATCTATCTTATGAGATACTGAGAAGATTAAATGATATAAAATGCAAGCAGTAGCGTGAAGAGTAAGTACCTGGCAGATAGCACACACTGTGTATCTCTTGCCTTTACTATTGTATTTCTTTCCTATCCCTTCTTCCACAAACAAACAAGCAATCAAGCAACAGATCTTGTCATCCTCCCAGTTGTAAGACAGTGTTGAGCTTGGCAAGATGTATGAGACAAAGTCTTCTCTAAAAGGATTTAAAATGATTGGCAAGATGAATCATAAACAAGTGATGATTTAGAAAATTTGTAAGAGAAAGAAATTCTCATAAGTTTCCAAATGAGTTTGGCAGAGGGCGTGTGCATCAGAGAAATTCAGGGACTAGAGATAATCATGAGTGGAGTAAACCAGACAGAGAAAGATAATCATTATATGATATGCTTATATGTGGAATCTAAAAAAAAAAAGGTACGAATGAACTTATATACAAAACAGAAAGGGACCAAACTTGTGGTCACCAAAGGCAACATATAAAACAAACTATGGTCACCAGAGGAAAAAGGGAAAGGGATAAATTAGGAATCTGAGGTTAGCAGATATATACTACTATACATAAATTAGCTAACCAATAGGGACCTACTGTATAGCACAGAGAACTATATTCAATATTTTATAATAACATATAATGGAAAAGAATCACACACACGTATGTATAACATACACATATATGTATGTAAACTGAATCACTTTGCTATACACCTGAAACTAATACGACATTGTAAATCAACTGTACTTAAAATAAAAAAAAGAAATTCACGAGGGAGGAAGTGACTGTGGAGGGTAGTGGTCCGGAAGGCATCACAGCGGGGCAGTCATGTGGATGGGTACAAAATGTGGAGGTGGAGGTGAAGGTGGGAAGAACATGGAGAGAGTATTTGTGTATTTGGCAGAAAAAAAAAGAAAAAAGACTGAAAGCACCCAGGCAAGAAAGTGCAAGTTGTGTTTGAGGAATAGTAAATCACTTAGTTTGTTGGCAGGAAAGTACTCTGTTGGTGAATATTGAATGAGAAAAACATGTGTAGAGTCACTTCAGGGAGGAAACCTGTTGGTATATGTATGTTTTTGTTAGCACCATCTTGTGAGATAAAAAAATACATGTCTGCTGACATTTCATATCTAATTAGGATTAGATATGCTGGGAACACATATCTAATTCTTCCTGCTAGTCCTAACATGATTATTAACATGCTGCTGCTGCTGCTAAGTTGCTTCAGTCGTGTCCGACTCTGTGCGACCCCATAGACGGCAGCCCACCAGGCTCCCCCGTCCCCGGGAATCTCCAGGCAAGAACACTGGCGTGGGTTGCCATTTCCTTCTCCAATGCAGGAAAGTGAAAAGTGAAAGTGAAGTCACTCAGTCGTGTCCGACTCTTTGCAGCCCCATGGACTGCAGCCTACCAGGCTCCTCCATCCCTGGGATTTTCCAGGCAAGAGTACTGGAGTGGGGTGCCCTTGCCTTCTCCGGTTATTAACATGAGCCACTCATAAACATGGCTTCCCTGGTGGCTCAGCAGTAAAGAATCTACCTGCCAGTACAGGAGACCAGGGTTCAATCTCTGGGTCTGGAAGATCCCCTGGAAGAGGGCATGGCAGCCCATGCCCTCTACTATTCTTGCCTGGAGAATCTCATGGACAATAGAACCTGGCTACAGCCCATGGGGTCACGAATCAGGCACAACTTAATGACTAAACAACCATGATACACCTATAATCAGGGCAATGTAAAGCCATGATCATGTTAAATTTTCCTCGGAGAACACTTTCACTCTTTTGCTCACAGGTTTTTTTTTTTTTTAATAAATGGCACTCCAAGCTAATCAGATGTCATACAGTATTTACTGACATCATAAAGTATTTATCTGTTTTGATAGATTGCTTTTCTTGGCACTATCCATTTTAGGCCCATGAGACCTACTTATTGACCTGGCAATAGAGTACATTCAGTCTAGGATCAATAGATAAATATTATATCATATTAAATTTGATTATCTATTAAAACATACCTGCTGTTTTCACAGCTTATCATTTTCTGTGGTGCAGGTGCTGAAATGTATTGAACAGCTTAAATAATTAATGCTTTTGTCACAACTTTCATCAAAGCCCTGAATTTATTTAAAATCAGTTTTACCTCTAGTATGGAATTATTTTAGGTAGACAGATTGTTTTAACAAAGTATCTGGGAACATATATAGCCCAAGTGTCCAAGCTGATGTTTTGTACAATTAAAATAAGGCCTTCCTAAAATATCCAACTAAGCTCAGATCTAGGAGACATATTGTTGTTACCAGAAGCTCGGCCTCTCTGTATACAGATGCCAAAACTACTCTCAGAGAGAATTTTGGATGAAGTAGAAAAGGATAGCTTTATTATTTTGCCAGGCAAAAGGAGACACACCAGATTTTTGCCGTGAAAAACAATGTGTCCCAACTGCAGAGGATTTGATGAAGTGTTTTATGACAATGATTCAAAGGTGGGGTCTCTGATAAGATTACGGTTAGAGCAGGTCAGTCCTGGGTGTTCATTGGAAGGACTGATGTTGAAGCTGAAACTCCAATACTTCGTCGGCCACCTGATAAGAAGAGCTGACTCATTTGAAAAGACTCTGATGCTGGGAAAGATTGAGGGCAGGAGGAGAAGGGGATGACAGAGGATGAGATGGTTGGATGACATCACCGACTTGATGCACATGAGTTTGGGTAAACTCCGGGAGTTGGTGATGGACAGGGAGGCCTGGCGTGCTGTGGTTCATGGGGTCGCAGAGTTAAGACACAACTGAGCGACTGAACTGAACTGAACTGTGCTCCCTTCATCTCTTCTCAAGTAGTCTGACTAATTTTGATGAGTTTTTTTGGTCCCTTTAACTTGGAGGTGGTTTCTTAGCTGATCCTTCCTTGATTCAGTTCAGTTCAGTCTCTCAGGTGTGTCTGACTCTTTGCGACCCCATGGACTGCAGTACGCCAGGCCTCCCTGTCCATCACCAACTCCTGGAGCTTACTCAAACTCATGTCCATTTCTTTGACTAGCAACTGTTTGAATCCACCCTTTGAAACTCAGGGAACGTCATGGTGGCTGGAGTCTTGCCTACAAGAAATGGGGGACCAGAAGGCCTCCATGCACGGGAGCCCCACGGGTCCCACTTGGCTTCATTATTCATGACAGATGCTTCTTCTTTTAAGACTTTTTTTTAAAGTGACCATAATCAAGAGGGTCTAGGATAAAAGAAGGCTTCCCTCGTAGCTAAGTCAGTAATGCAGGAGACCCAGGTTTGATCCCTGGGTTGGTAAGATCCTCTGGAGAAGGAAATGGCAACCCACTAGCGCCACACGGGAAGCCCTCTGAAACCACAGAGCTATCTACAAAAGCAGGCTCTTGTACTGGACACTCTTGGCTGCAGAAGCAGATACACACGCAGGCACGCCAGCTCTGCACACGGCTCCAAGGCCACATGGCCAAAAAAGAATAAAAAAAAAAAAAAAAGGAAAAAGAAAGAGAGGACAGGAGACTCAGGACCAGAAAACATAAGAGGGAGTATGATGAGGACATATGGGGGTGAAGTCTCTGCTGAGGAGGTGCCAAGTTGGTGGGTTTTGGAGGGTGTCAAATACAATAGGTAGAAAATTTCAATTATTGAAAACATTTTAAAGACAAGCCTTGAAGGTCTCTAGCCCTTGCCTTAGCAGTAAATGACCCACTGACCATAAGGTGTAACTTTCTGTTGTAATGTTTGGTAGACATGCACACTCAATACAAAGTTTAGTGGGGACCAGAGCAAACCATTCCAATCCTAGGGGGACACATTCTTCTGCATTCTGGTTGCTCATGCCCTTCAGGGTTTTAGATACTTGCCAGTCTGAGCCCCTGAAACCTCAGAGGTCTTCTCTTACTTTGGTATTGATCTCCTGGCTCCAAATACCTTGTTTGGCTCATAGCAAAAATGGCATTGGGATTTTCCATTTTCAGTCATTGCCAAAACCTCTGGCACCTATCTTTTCATTATTCTTTCATTATTCCTGTTTTGTGTGTTTTTTCCTCTCTGGTTCTCGTTGTCAACCCTGACAACCGAGGCCGTGGAATCCCTAGGGCTGCATCATCTTGGATTTCCCTGGATCCTTACCTCACTCATGGGATCATGGAAGCTGTATTAGGTGACACAGTGGTAAAGAATCTGCCAGCCAATGCAGGAAACTCACAGGAGACTCAGGTTCAATCCCTGGGTCGAGAAGTTCCCCTGGAGCAGGAAATGGCAACCCACTCCAGTATTCTTGCCTGGAGAATTCCAGGGACAGAGGAGCCTAGTGGGCTACAGTCCACGGGGTTGCAAAGAAGCATTTGTCATGAATAATGAAACTGAGCAACTAAGCACACTCACACATACACCCCTAAACTTAGCTGCTTAAAACAAAAGTCATTTATAATTTCCCAGCTTCTGAGGGTCAGTAATTTCGCAGAGGCTTAGCTCAAGGGTTCTGGCTTAGGAAGGCTTACAGGGTTGCAGCCACTGTATTGGTCAGGGCTACAGTCACCTCAGAACTTGACTAGGGCCAAAGGATCCATGTCTAAGTCCCCTGATGGGATGGCAGCAAGCCCCAGTTTCTTTTCTGCAGAGCCAGTGATACCCCAGAAAGCTGGCCAGAAAGCCAGGGAGCACTTATGATTGAAGATGCTTTTTATAGGGGGCTTCCCTTGTGGCTCAGATGCTAAAGAATCTGCCTGCAATGCAGGAGACCTGAGTCTGAACCCTGGGTTGGGAAGATCCCCTGGAGGAGGGAATGGCTAACCCACTCCAGTATTCTTGTTTTGAGATTCTCATGGACAGAGGAGCCTGGAAGGCTAAAATGGTCCATGGGGTTGCAAAGAGTCGGACACGACTGACTGACTAACATACAGCAGTTTTGGCTTTTATAACGAAATGTCAGAAGGGTCATTGCTTCACTCTGCTGCGAACTTTCTGTCACGTAGACCATCCGTGGCACAAGGCAGGAGGGAACTATGCAAGATATGAATGTCAGAGGCAGGGGTCACTGGGGGTCTCCATGGAGGCTGGCCACTGTAGGAGCTTTCACCCCAGTTTTGTGCAGTGCTTTCCCAGCTCCATGCCTGTCTAGCTGTTTCCTCCATCATCTGTCCTGCTCCAACACGGCGCTGAGAGACACAGCATATTTTCTGGAAAGCACTAGTCTGCTGACTCAGTGCTTTTTGTGTACCAAATTCCATACTGTATACCACAGAGGCTTCTGAAACAAGAAGACATAAGCTCTAAGACCTTCATTATATCTGAGAAAACACAACACACACCAGGACCCTTAGAACCCTTCTCATGGAGAATATAGAAAATGAGCTCAGCTATAGCTTAGGCAAAACGGGGGATTCCCTGAAAGACCCATGTAGCCACAGGAAGGAGAGTGGTGTGGACACAGCAGGATGCAAGACGCAAATCCCAGCAGGACTCTCCCCAGACTGGCTTCAGACTCACTCAGACTGGCTTCTTTCTCATGCCAAGCACCAAAGATCTGGCAGCTCAGGGGCTGTGTATTGAAGCTGCACTGTGTAGGAGATAGGTTTCCCTGGTGGCTCAGACGTTAAAGAGTCTGCCTGCAGGGTGGGAGACCCAGGTTCGATCCCTGGGTCAGGAAGATCTTCTGGAGAAGGAAATGGCAACCCACTCCAGTATTCCTCCCATGGACAGAGGTACCTGGCAGGCTACAGTCCGTGGGGTAGCAGAGTCGTACACGACCGAGCAGTTTCAAATTCTAAAATTTAAAGGAAGGGGTTTGATTGGATCAGTCTGATTCCTGGATTAGCCAGTCAGCATCCATCTTTTACTCTGTCCAACCCTCATCAGATGTCGACATCACGGCGGTCATTGGGGTGGCTGTGGGGATTACAAAGATAAAACTACAAAGCAGATTCCTGGTTATATGGGGGTGATAGGGAGGCGGGGGAGGGAAGGTTAAGAAACTCCTGTGTAGACTTGAACCCATCCCAAAGAGAAGACCCTGCCTGCAAGAAGTTCTGCATATTAGAGAAAGGGCCCATGAGAGTAGGGATGAGCCTGTAGACTGTGTGAAACTGTGTCTCATTTCTAGTATATTCCAAGATTCCGTTCTTTTCCTCTCCCTCTGTTCAGTTGGGTCTACCTAATTCTGTCCAGGTTGTCTTTTTCAGATGCCAGTTACATTCATAAAGAAGCCCTTCCCAGACTGTGTTCTGAGTAGTTGGTAGTTTGCTGGAAGCCTTAGATTTCTAACAAGTCATAATAGTTTCTGACAGGATCTTTCTTCGGAAAGAAAATGTGAGAAAGCAAGAGGGATAAAAATGTCTTTGTTTTCACGGAGACACAGTCGGGATGAATAATTAAGAAATTGATACTGAATTCGGCAGCATGATCTGAGCTGTTCGTTTTCAAAAGAAGGTGGATGAGGGTGTGGGTGTGTTTGTGTTTCCAGATGACAGGTGGAATTTCCTGAGTTTTCTTGTGTTTCTGTTAATGATTCCATCCAACCAGCTGATGGGGCTGAACTCTCTCCTGGATGAGTAGAGCTGTTTTTCCAAAACGACACACTTAGAATCACTACATGGCTACTCAACTGACATGATCTCAGAAAGAGCTAGGGCGTTAAGTGCAAAACGACACCTTCAGCTTTGTGTTCAATATCAAAATGTCTTTGTCAGAGAGACAAAATTTTGATTTCTATGGCTTAAAAAAGAGACAGGACTTCCCTGGTGTTCCAGGGGTTAAGGCCCTTGCAGAGAGTGCAGGTTTGATCGCTGGTTGGGGAACTGGGTTTCTACACGCCACATCACATGGCCCAAAAATTAAAGAAAAAAAAAATTTACAGGTCTTCCCTGGTGGCTCAGTGGTAAAGAATCAGCCAGCCAATGCAGGGGACATGGGTTCTGTCCCTGGTCTGAGAAGATGGCACAGGGCATGGAGCCACGAAGCCCGTGGGCCACAGCTACTGAGCCGTGCTCTAGAGCTTGAGAGCCGCAGCTTCTGAAGCCCAAGTGCGCTACAGCTTGCAGCAACAGGGGAGACCACCGCAGTGAGAAGCCCGAGCACGGCGGCTAGAGAGTAGCCCCCACTAGCCACAGCCAGAGAGTAGCCCCCTCTAGCCGCAACCAGAGAGTAGCCCCCTCTAGCCGCAACCAGAGAGTAGCCCCCTCTAGCCGCAACAGAGTAGCCCCCTCTAGCCGCAACCAGAGAGTAGCCCCCGCTAGCCACAACTGGAGGAAGCCAGAGCGAGGCAACGAAGACCCAGCACAGTCAAAAATAAATACATAGACTTATAAAAATAAGCAAAAATAAAAAAAAGGCAGGTATAAATATTTCTGAAAGAGGATACTGACGAGGATACTGATACCTTGTACTAAATGTTAATAAATCCTTTCCAATACCCTCCTGGATTTTAAAAAATTGAATGAGGCATGTGCACGTGTAAGCATGTGTGTGTGTGTGAGAGAGAGAATTAGGTTAGGGATTTGGATTTCTAACTCTGCCTAATACAGCAGTTTGCTTAGAGCTGAGCATCATGAATTTTCATTGCGCTTCACACCGCAAACAAATTGATGATTTTGAATGGGAATTCTGTCTGCAACATAATAACCTAGGGTCTGACACTGGACTCTCTCAGAATATTTATGTCTTTGATGATTTATTTTAACAATCTGTCTGAATATTAACATTCCAATGAGCCTAGTTTTTTTTTCAAAACTGAATTCTTTCAATAGGCACATGTGAGTTAACATTTTTCCCTCAAATGTCTCATTGAGGAGCAGAGAATAGTTCAATATTCTTTTCCCAGTGTGGTATCACTAGCACATTATCTCCTTCAAATGACAACCTTTGGCAACAATTCAGATCAGATAAGGCCTGTTATTTATTTAAGGTCCTTTAAGAGCGCAGCCAATTAGAGACTTTTGAATAGTGCTCCCATCACTGAGGTTTCCTAGAAAGGGCTCAGTAATGGGGTTTTAGAGCTCCCGTTACAAGGCATGGCAGGTTGCCTGTTCTCAAAGGGATGTTTATTTTTGGAAATCTGTGATTCTCTTGTTAGACTCACACTCCTTTGATTGTAGGTGTTTGAAAGAAACCTGAGCCCTTGTCCAGCTATTTCTATAAAACCACCTACTTCCCCCCACCCCCTCCCTGACAGAGGTGGCTGGCAAGAAAGAATTCAGTAAAAATAGGTTTAATAAAACTACTCTGCTTGATTCAACTGACCTCATATAAATAATTCATCAAATTTCTATTAATGAAGTACTCCATTAATTCATTCATTCAGCCAGTTTGTTGAGGGCTCACTGCAGTCAAGGCAATAAGTAAGTTCTCTACTTTGATTTGATAGCAAGCAAATGGACAGTGAGCACACATATATGTATAAACATATGTATGTCAACAACATCAGATAGCAGGCAAAGGCCAGGCTGAAAATCCCCCCAATGTGATGGGCTAGACAGTGATGGAGCCAGTACCCTAGCTGAAGGAGTTTACGTGTCTCATTTAGGAGTCATTTATGTGAGGTCCATGTGATCAGAAGGAGTTAAGCTGGTGATGACCTAGGGACGAGTATTCAAGGTTGAGAGAAGAACTGCTTCAAAACCCCCACAGTTGGATGGGCTTGGCATGTTGGAGGAAGAGAAAAAAAGTCCACGTGATGAAGTTCAGGCAGAGGGCTTTGGAGAAGTGGGCAGGGTCTCCATCATGGACAACTGTTGGTCAGAAGAAGTTTGGATCTTATTTTAAGTGCTGCTGCTGCTAAGTCGCTTCAGTCATGTTAGACTCTGTGCGACCCCATAGACTGGTTATTGAAGAGTTGTAATTGGAAGAATGTCAAGACCTAATTTAACTTTTCTGCGGCAAATGAATGAAAGGAAACAAGAGAGGAAGTAGGGAGATCAATTAAGAGGCAATTATAGTAGACTAGGAGAAGGAAATGGCAACCCACTCTATTATTCTTGCCTAGAGAATCCTGTGGACAGAGAAGCCTGGTGGGCTGCTGTCCATAGGGTAGAACAGAGTCAGACATGACTGCAGTGACTTAGCATGCATGCATGCATTGAAGAAGAAAATGGCAACCCACGCCAGTATTCTTGCCTGGAGAGTTGCAGGGACAGAGGAGCCTGGTGGGCTTCCGTCTATGGGGTCGCACAGAGTCGGAAGCAGCAGCATAGTAGACTAGGCCAGTGGCTCCAGTTGTAGAGAATGCTGAGCCTGGAGAGTGAGGGAGGGGGCACTGGAGAAAAGAAAATATTTATGTTTATATACATATATATATACATATGAATGTCTGTATATGCATATACATCTATATATGATTTAAATTTTTTCCTTTAAACTTTCTGTTTCTATATTATATGTTTCTATACAATGGCACCCCACTCCAACACTTTTGCCTGGAAAATCCCATGGACAGAGGAGCCTGGAAAGCTGCAGTCCATGGGGTTGCTGAGGGTCGGACACGACTGAGCAATTTCACTTTCACTTTTCACTTTCATGCATTGGAGAAGGAAATGGCAACCCACTCCAGTGTTCTTGCCTGGAGAATCCCGGGGACGGGGGAGCCTGGTGGGCTGCCATCTATGGGGCCGCACAGAGTCGGACACAACTGAAGCAACTTAGCAGCAGCATACTGTAATATGCGTATCTACCATTGTAGATATGTTATTCATAAAGAAATCAACATACAAGGACTTTTCTGGTGATCCAGTGGTTAAGACTTTGATTTCTAATGCAGGGGGTGCAGGTTCGATCCCTGGACAGGCAGCTAAGATCCCACATGCCTTGTAGCCAAAAAACGAAACCACAAAACAAAAGCAATATTGCAACAAATTCAATTAAGACTTTAAAACTGGTCCACATTAAAAAAAAAAAAAAAAAGAAATCATACCTAATGATGAGTGTGTGTGCTCAAAAAGATATTTTTTCTATGTCACTATGAGCCAAAGGTTTTGGAAGTCTTCGGTCAAGGGGTCAAATGATAATGACTTAGATTTGGTGGTGATGGTGACTTGGATTTAGTGGTAATAGTGGAGGTAAAAGGCAGTAGATGCGTTTGGGATAAGGTGGGAAGATAAAGTTAAAAGAATTTGTTGATGATTGAGTTGTGCTCGTGGAGAAGGAAATGGCAACCCACTCCAGTGTTCTTGCCTGGAGAATCCCAGGGACGGGGGAGCCTGGTGGGCTGCTGTCTATGGGGTCACACAGAGTTGGACATGACTGAAGCGACTTAGCAGCAGCAGCAGCAGCAGCAGCAGGGTTGCACTAGATTCAGGATGGGGCCATGAGAACATCTGTGGCTCAAGACACAGCCCAGCCCTCAGGGAGCCCTGTAGGATATTCCTGACTCAGGAATGAGGATGCAACAATTTTTGAGTTTTTGTTTCCTTATCACTTTCACCTATGATGTGACTCACATTTCCCTGAGTGAAAATAAATTTCTCTTCATGTCCAGGTGACCTCTTTGCACAGCTCTCGGGGCCACCATTAGCAGTATATTCTCTGGGGTTGTGTTTCATGAAGTTGTCCTCCAGGACAGAACATTCAGTATTATACATTGAGAAGATGTTCCGTGCGTGTGTATGTGTAATCTTTGAGAATCTTTTCCAGTAGCGTGTCTCTAATTTAGGTTTATTCCACCCCTACCCTCTCCATCTCCTACTGCCAAATGAGAGTCTTTCCTTGAGACTATGGAAATGAATGAATAATTTGAGATTGACCAACTACTTTATGGCTGAGAGTTCAGGTCTCAAGGAAGAGCAACAACCTTAAGGTGGGACTTGGGGCCCTGAGCGGAGGCTCTCATTTGTTCTTAGTGAATTTGCTTATAAAAGAGTATAGGAACTTCCCTGGTGGTCCAGCGATTTTAAGACTTTGCCTTTCCACTGCAGGGGCTGTGGGTTCAATCCCTGGTTGGGGAACTAAGATCCCAGATGCACATGGCCCCCAAACCAAAACATAAAATATAAATAATATTGTAACAAATTCAATAAAGGCTTTAAAAATGGTCTACATAAAAAAAAAAAAAAAAGTAACCCTGGGGTTTCCACATGTGATCTGTTTTTGCCCTTGGTCAGGCTGGATATCACTCATAATACACACCTGCTCACTTCATCCCATCCCCAGCCTCCAAATAACTTACCCACACTAATGGCATTAGTGAACTAGATGAAATCTTGAACATTGTGTCCCCAGAATATGTTTGTCCTTTCCTGAGTCACTCTCATCTCTGCATTCAGAGAATCTTTTCCTCAGGCAGCCCTGGGCCTGTCTTCATTCCGTTCAGCCTCCTTTATCACACAAAGCTGTTCCTTTCTTCAGGGCACAGGTTACTATGCGCTCTTCAAATTATGTTCTGGACAAACCAGATCCCTCACTGAGATGGAATTCGTGTAACAACTTCTACAAAGATACAATTTTATGTTGTTACAGGGAGATTGCAATAATTGTTGTATGTTAACAATGGTATGCAGATGACACCACCCTTATGGCAGAAAGTGAAGAGGAACTAAACAGCCTCTTGATGAAAGTGAAAGTGGAGAGTGAAAAAGCTGGCTTAAAGCTCAACATTCAGAAAACGAAGATCATGGCATCTGGTCCCATCACTTCGTGGGAAATAGATGGGGAAACAGTGGAAACAGTGTCAGACTTTATTTTTCTGGTCTCCAAAATCACTGCAGATGGTGACTGCAGCCATGAAATTAAAAGACGCTTACTCCTTGGAAGAAAAGTTATGACCAACCTAGATAGCATATTCAAAAGCAGAGACATTACTTTGCCAACAAAGGTCTGTCTAGTCAAGGCTGTGGTTTTCCTAGTGGTCATGTATGGATGTGAGAGTTGGACTGTGAAGAAGGCTGAGCACCGAAGAATTGATGCTTTTGAACTGTGGTGTTGGAGAAGACTCTTGAGAGTCCCTTGGACTGCAAGGAGATCCAGCTAGTCCATCCTAAAGGAGACCAGTCCTGGGTGTTCATCGGAAGGACTGATGCTGAGGCTGAAACTCCAGCACTTTGGCCACCTCATGCGAAGAGTTGACTCATTGGAAAAGACCATGATGCTGGGAGGGATTGGGGGCAGGAGAGAAAGGGGACAACAGAGGATGAGATGGCTGGATGGCATCATCAACTCGATGCACATGAGTTTTCTGTGATCTCCAGGAGTTGGTGATGGAAAGAGAGGCCCGGTGTGCTGCGATTCATGGGGTCGCAAAGAGTTGGACACGACTGAGCGACAGAACTGAAATGAACTGAACTGAATTCTGGTATTGTTGCTATGTTGAAATGAACTCTAGATAACTGGCTGATGGATGAACTCTCAGAATAGAATTTATATTTATATTAGAGATCCCCTTATCTATTAAATTTGCAAACGGAACCTTCACTTTGTTCTGATAGCGCAGTGTACTCTATTTATCCTGAGGTGAAGAGCACACAAGTCTTTTTTCCTAAGAAGCAGGAAAAGTATCTTTTATAATGTTACAATGTTTTAGTTTTTCATGGAAACCAAAGCACTACGCAAGCAGTTAAAAGACTTTGTTGTTGTTACTATGACAGTAGGGAGGCTTACATTATAGTGGATTAAAGCCATTTTTTAAGAAGGACAGAAAGTCATTATTTTCTAATGAAAAACAGGAAAAAAACTACTTGCCATTTTGTTCCTATTGCTGTTTTGGGGGAGAAACTAAAGGCTTAGACTGTGTTTTGGTCTTGAATGCTTGAAAAGCAGTAGAAACAAGACTCCTGCACTCTCACAACTGCAAACCACCATAGGCTAATTGAACATATATGCAGGAAATAGCTCAAGATACTTGGTGAATTGATAGAAGCCAAGTGGACAATTCATCATTTCATTTGGCAAATACCGTTAGTAGCCCTGTTGTAAGAACAGCCGTATGTCAGTATTGGCGTTTGAGTAAAAGATGAAAATATACGTTGAAAATATAAAACTTTCACGTGTTGGGCAGTTGTCAACTGCCTCGTGCATTTTGAGCATCCTCATAATGTCTGGAGAATTCACCGCCTATATTAGTTTTCTGTTGCTGTTATTTAAAAATTACTACAAACAGTGATTTCACAAGAGTCAGACACAACTTAGTGACTAAACCACAGTGATTTAAAAAACACAAATCGGTTGTCTTACAGTTTTGGAGATTGGCAGTCCAAGATCAGTGTCTCTGAGTTAAAACTAACGCACCACAGGCCAGCGTTCCTTCTAGTCTTTAGAGTCTGTTTCCTTGTCTTTTCCCGCTTCTAGAGCCTGCCTGTACTCCTTCAGCTGATGCTCCATCCTCCGTTATCAAAGCCAGCACAGGATCGCCAGCTCCCTCTGTGCTGCTTCCATCACCACACCTCCTCGTCTGTTCCTCAGAATCTCCTGTCTTCATCCCATAAAGATGCTTGGGATTAGACAGTGCTTGTTGCTCAGTCGTGTCTGACTCTGTGACTCCATGGACTGGAGCCCATCAGGCTCTTCTGTCCATGGGATTCCCCAGGCAAGAATAGTGGAGTGGGTTGGCATTCCCTTCTCCAGGGGATCTTCGTGACCCAGGGGTCTAACCTGGGTCTCCTGTATTGCAGGCAGATTCTTTACTGTCTGAGCCACCAGGAAGAACTAAGGCCCACCCAAATAATCCAGGATGATTTTCTCATCATGAGAGCCTTAATCACATCTTCAAATTCTCTTTTACTTTGGAAGGTAACACATTCTTGGGTTCTGGGGATTAGAAGATGGATGTCCTTGGGGACTGTCATTCTGTGGGCCATGTCACCTTTACGTTCACTATCTGGACCTTTATGTAGGAGCTTTCTCTCCCTGCTTTCTTTGTCAGTTCACGTGTGTGCTAAGTTGCTTCAGTGTGTCCAGCTCTTTGCGATCCCATGGGCCATAGCCTGCCAGGCTCCTCTGTCCATGAGATTCTCCAGGCAAGAATACTGGAGTGGGTTGTCATTTCCTTCTCCAGGGGATCTTCTTGACCCAGGGATCGAACCCACATCTCCTGCATTGGCAGGTGGGTTCTTTACCAACAGAGCCCCCTGGAAAAGCCTGGTACCAAACTAAGGAGAGGCATAGGAAGATCCTCGGAGGAGGGAATGGCTCCCCATGCCCGTATTCTTGCCTGGGAAATCCCATGGGCAAAGGAGCATGGTGGGCTAAAGGCCATGGGGTTGCATGGGACTCGGACACGACTGAATCTCCTTAGCACAGAGGCACCCACGTGACCAAGGAGATACAAATGAGATGCGCTTGTGCTGAAGTTGGATTTACAGTGAATCCCCCAAAGAAATGGAGGTCTTGCATGTGGTTTTCATCCTGACTTGGCTGGGAAGCTGACAGTTGGAAGAGAATAGATGGAAAGTATGGCTGGTCTCTGGGGAGTGACCTGCTATGTTGGGTCCTTGCTTTGGGATAATGTCAGCAGCCTCTAGGTCATAGATGGTATAACTTGGGTTTTGTGCTTGGTCACTTAACTAACCTATAAACCTATTCTTTGACTCATCTGAAGATTCTGAGAGCTACGTATTATCCTGGACTAAATTCCTTTTCTGCTTAAACAGCCAGTTTCCTGTTGTTAGGAGTTAACAACCCTGAGTAATGTAATTTATCACAATAAGGACCGTCTAATGTGGTCCAAGTTAGAGCCACAGGCATGCATCAGTGTTTAAAAAGCAGCATGGTAGTGCCCTAATCAAGGAAATAAAGCATAAACACCTCATCTAAAACCCCCATCCTAATATTCTCTGGAATCTAAAAATAAAATCTTTGCTTCTCAGTTCCTCAGCTGGATACTTCCCCTGTTCCAGATTAGTAGCTTATTTGTGGCTTTATTAGTAACATGAAGATATTGACTTTTTCTCTGCTCACTGAGTAAACAAATCAATTCTTTCTAATATAAGTTTCTTTCTCTCTCCTAAAACTGGAGTAGAATTGTTTGTATTTCTAAATTTCTAGATCTACCCTCTGGTTGTTTCTTTTAAAAAGATTTTACTGAAGGTCTTTATAGAGCAACATCCAGACTCCAAATCTAGTGGCCAAGGAGACCCTATTATGCTGTGAGTGCTGGCTGGGGCATGGCAGGTAGCTCTGGCTTTCCACCCTTCTCTTCTGAGGTAGGGGTGGTGGGCAGTATTTCATCTTTGGGTTCCAGACTGTTGATGTGATCAGGCAGAGGCTTCTTGCATGCATACATGCTGAGTCGCTTCAGTCATGTCCGACTGGTTGTGACCCTATGGACTGTAGCCCACCAGTCTCTTCTGTCCATGGGATTCTCCAGGCAAGAATACTGGTGTGGTTGCCATCCCCTCCTCCAGGGGATCTTCCCAATCCAAGGATTGAACCTCTGTCTCTTAAGTCTCCTGCATTAGCAGGCTGGTTCTTTACCACTAGCACCACCGGGGAAGCCCTAGGGACTTCTAAGGGCCAGTCTTATCAGTTGAGTCCTAAGGCAGCATGATCTTCATCTTGATGTCCAGCACAATCTGTCTGAGCAGCACAGGGCACAGAGTGGTGTCAACATCACCGTTAACAGGGTCCTCACTGTGGACCATCAGGCCATCCACAAACTTCATGGATTTAGCTCTCTGTCCTTGGAGTTTCCCAAGCACCACGACTTCACAGTCCTTGACTCTACTCTCCGTGATGAACCACAGCATACCAGGGCAGGCTCTAGCCCTGCCAGGCCTCCTGGGAGCTTGTAACGCAGACACAATGCCTGGACAAGGATAGGCAGACCTCTTGTGGCCACCTTTCCAGCATAAAGTTCTACACTGCCCTCAGAGAAGCCAAATCTCTTCTGAACCACCAAGAACATTCTGTATCCTGGTGGCCAAGATAATGATTTCTGTCCTGGTTGATGTAACTTGGACTTCAACCCCAGAGTACCCATCTTCAGCCAGCTCTCACATGAGAAACTCGTTCAGTTAAGCTTTGAAGATGCCATCAGTGACAAACTTCCTCTTCTTGGAAATCTGCACCACCATCTTGCCTTCATGCTCTGCTGAAAGGAAAGTACCCTCTGGTTCTTAATTTAGCTGATTTTTCTTTGGAAGCTCAAAGATGGCAGTTTTGACAGTTTACTCCGAAATTCTTAGAGGTACCTGACTTGTGCAGTTCCATTTTCTTTTTAGATTTTTTTCTCTGTTAACAGCTTTCTCCCCTTATTTGTTCACATCTGTAGAACTCCGGGAGTTGGTGATGGACAGGGAGGCCTGGCGTGCTGCGATTCATGGGGTCACAAAAAGTCGGGCACAACTGAGCGACTGAACTGAACTGAACTGAACTGATAAAATACAATGAATGAAAGGCACCTGGTCATGTCCAACACTTTGTGACCCCACGGACTACACAGGCCAAGGAATTCTCCAGGCCAGAATACTGGAGTGGGTAGCTTTTCCCTTCTCCAGGGGATCTTCTCAATTGAGGGATTGAACCTAGTCTCCTGCATTGCAGATGAATTCTTTACCAGCTGAGCTACCAGGTAAGCCCCTATAGAATAGAGTTGACTAGATAATAGAATTAAACATGCATTCAGAAAGTAATTTCTTGGATCATGATAAGACACTGAAGGTTTCTGGTTCAAGAAGGCAAAGTAGGAGAAGCGTGACCTTGCCTCCTTCCATGAATGCACCAAATCAACTGCTATGCTTGGAACAACTTCCTCTTGGGGTGAAGTGGGGGGGGGGAAGGTAATAAGATATTGAGTATTGCTATCACATCACAAGTCTGTATCTAGTAGGCAATAATGGATAAAAAAATAAGCAAATATTGAGACTACTAATCAAGGTAGTTGAGGTGAAGGAAGCTATCTTCTACTTTTGTAGAAATTTGGATGGCATTCTGTGACATTTTGGCAAGTTTTAGAGGTGTAAAGCTTAGCTAAAAACAGCTTTCAGGCTCCAGTTATTAATAGACTCATCTTTAGTGAACCAAAATAATAGTTTTCACATGTAAAACCAAGGTCCCCAGCAGTTCTTCTGTGCTGAATTTTCCCCAAGCCCTTGAACTCTGCAATTACTAAGGTTTAAGGTGGTGTATGACAGTTTGATAAGTAGGACAGTAATGTACGACTGTGATCAAATCATAGCCCTTCCACACTGAAGGTAGTGTGAAAAATACCCTTTCTTTGATCTCTTTCAAGTGAAACTAATGAGTGTTTACTTATCAGACACTGACAACATGCCCGACATTGTCATAGATCTTACCAAAAATAAAAGAAAAAACTCCCAAGGTCTTGCCTTCTCAGGAATTTAAAATTTAATTGGAGAAGGAACATTTTTATTTAAGGAAAACTAAGGAATGAAATGGGCTTCCCTAGTGGCTCAGACTGTAAAAAATTCACCTGCAATGCCGGAGATGTGCGTTCAGTCTCTGGGTTGGGAAGATCTCCTGGAGAGGGGAATGGCTACCCACTCCAGTGTTCTTGTCTGGAGAATTCCATGGAAAGAAGAGCCTGATGGGCTACAGTCCATAGGGTCACAAAAAGTCAGACATGACTGAACAACAAATCACACCAGCACACAAAGAGTAAAATATGACAATGTGTGGAACTGAATGCAAAACCAAGGGCTACAGACTGTGTCTTACCTAAGTTAGGAGTTTAGACAAAGGACAGAGGAATGATGGCGAGAGGGAGCCATTTGAGAGGGCTTTCTTGAGAATGGTTATGATGTAGGCTTCTTCTCCAATTCAATTAGAATATGAATTAAGTAATATGCATGTGAATTAAATGCATGTTTAATAGAATATGAATTAAAGAAGGCTAGCACCTTCAGGATAAGAAGTAATCCAATCGGATTAAATCAAGAAAGATAAAAACCACTTAAGATATTTCCAGCAGAGAGGTATTTAATATAGGGAATTAGGTTTCAACATTATTAGAGGGAATTCGCTGGTGGTCCAGTGGCTAAGGCCCCATGCTCCCAAGGCAGGGGGCTCAGGTTCGATCCCTGGTTGGGAAACTAGATCCTATATGCGGCAACTAAGACCCAGTGCAGCCATATAAATATTTTTTTAAAGAAAGCTTAAAATAGTTATTGGAAAGGTTGAGGGAACAGAAAAGGAAGTGGTGTTCTCAGACGTAAGCAACTACAGGGAAATGCAGCCAGACCTGCAGCCCTGAATCCCTGCCTCTCAAGCGTCCTGTGACGGTCTGTTACTTCACTCTAGCCCAGGGGTAGTGCAGGCGCCAGGAAGCTTTGTAGCTACTGTAATGGCCTGAATAAGAGAGGTTCCTACTCGTCGCTGTCAACCCTCTAATCTCACGAGACAGCCTCTTGTTGGCAGAACCTTGACTGAACCTGATAGCAAAGGAGTCTGAAATGCAGCCTCTGGTCTTCTAGCCCCTGCTAAGCACCAACAACAGACACTGCCTGGTGAGATGTGGCGTGGTTGATGCAAGTGCTATTTTAGAAAGATTTCTCTGGTAGTAACTGAAGGCCCAGGTCCCCACTGATGCTCCTCCCTGCCCCCTCCCAACCCTACTCTGCATGCTAAGTTGCTTCAGTCGTGTCAGACTATTTGTGATCCTATGGACTGTAGCCCTCCAGGCTCCTCTGTCCATGGGGATTCTCCAGGCAAGTGGATTGCCGTTTCCCCCTCCAGGGGATCTTCCTGACCCAAAGATCAAACTCGCGTCTCCTGCGTTGGCAGGAAGATTCTTTACCACTAGCACCACCTGGGAAGCCCAACCCATACTCTATCCCTTTTCAATTGTCTTTGGGTTTTTGCATACTTGTTTTTACATCTTAGTTTTATCTCCTTAACTGGATTTTTAAAGTCTGGGAGCACAACTTCATTTATTAATAAATAGCAATTTACTGTACAAGAAACAAAATACCCTTTGCAATGTTGATGGCAGAGCAGTGGGCAAGATACCCATGATCTGCTCTAAGAAGGTTATGGTCTAGGGGAGGAAGCAGAAGATAAAGAAATAAATGGATATTTCACATTACGAGATGATAAGTCCTATGAAGAAAAAGTAGGGTTAAATGATAGATAAGGACAGTGGTGGGGGTGGGGAGAGGCTATTTTAAATGTGGTAGCCAGGCGATGGCACCCCACTCCAGTACTCTTGCCTGGAAAATCCCATGGACAGAGGAGCCTGGTCGGCTGCGGTCCATGAGATCGCGAAGAGTCCCTCGCGACTGAGCGACTTCCCTTTCACTTTTCACTTACATGCGTTGGAGAAGGAAATGGCAACCCACTCCAGTGTTCTTGCCTGGAGAATCCCAGGGACGGGGGAGCTTGGTGGGCTGCTGTCTATGGAGTCACACAGAGTCGGACACGACTGAAGTGACTTAGCAGCAGCAGCAGCAGCCAGGGCAGGGTTTTCTAAGAAGCCCTGTAGGATATGAGAGGGGGAGCCAGGTACATATCTAGGGAGAGAGGTTTCCAGGC
The DNA here is from genome assembly GCF_032405125.1 of Capricornis sumatraensis. NCBI lineage: Eukaryota > Metazoa > Chordata > Mammalia > Artiodactyla > Bovidae > Capricornis > Capricornis sumatraensis. The sequence goes on along the minus strand of NC_091086.1, from coordinate 62,225,449 downwards.
AGAAAAAATTGCAAAGGTAGAGTTGAGCCTGGCTGGAGGGAAGCCAAGGAGTCCAGTGATGCTGGAAGGAGGAGAGCATGGGAAGGTGGTTAGAAATAAGATCGGAGTGGGGGCAGGGATGGGAAACTATGTGTCAGACAGACATGTAGTTTTTGCATTCTTCACAGAGTTGCTTTCAATTGGGAAGACAACAGTTAACCTCAATTTTCAAATCCAACACCCACCTCTCCAACATTATCTTTTTCCCTTTTGTATTTTATTTTTCCTTCTTCTCTCTGATGCAAGTCTATAGCTATATTTATTTTTCCTTTTATTAAATTGCAAGGACCACTTGCCAGAATGAAGTATACTTGGGTTATTCCTGTGCGTACGTTGCCTTAGCAACAAGGCAAATCTTACCATTTCAGCTAAAGCTTATCAATAAAGCAGTCTCATAAGAGCCTAATGTTCGCATCATTACACGTCTGTTATGTTTTTTCCTCTGTCCCTCAACCATGGCAATTCTCAGATTAATTAAGCAAATGCAGATTGACTGAATGGCTCCACAGACGCAGTCACTCAAAAACAGTAATACTAGAATGATCGTTAAAAATCACAGTGGACAACCCCAAGTTACCATATTGTTTTTATTTCCTAGCTCCGCCACTGCAAATTCTTATCCGTTCCAGGCAGAAGCTTGAGGGTTCCATGTTGAACATCTGTCATCTATTTAGACTGGCCAGTATCCATTACTTAGAAACCTCAGGCAACAATAAAGCAGTGTTTAGAAGTAGGAAGAATTATCGAGTCTTGCCAACTGCTGTTTAAGAATTGAACAGGTATGAGCGTCCCTGAAAGTCAAAATAAAGTAAGAGAAATACATCTCAAAATTTTCATGTCAATACTTGTTACCTCACCACCCTGAAATAAATTATTTAATTTATGGTAAAAATAAGCAAATGAATGGAAACTTTTTTGTTATAATAAGTTGTGCCTCTTGTTTAAAATATTTATGAAAAATTTTAGGAAGATTTGTCTTAGCTTAGAGGAATAGTACAGTAGTACATATATCTTTCTCTCTGAAAAAGCAAAGAAAGTGAAAGTGTTAGTCACTCAGTCATGTCCCATTTTTTTCGACTCCATGGACTGTAGCCTGCCAGGCTCCTCTGTCCACAGAATCCTCCAGTCAAGAGTACTGGCGTGGATAGCCATTCCTTTTTTCAGGGTATCTTCCTAGCTCAGGGATTGAACCTGGGTCTTCTGCATTGCGGCTACTATCTGAGCCACCAGGGAAACCCATTAATTTATCTATCTAGCATCAACTTATCTATTGACTGACTGACTGGAATTAAAGGTAGACTGGAACTTCAGGTGAGAGCTGAGGTTTCACTGTTCAGTCCACACTCCTCAGGACAGCAGATCAGAAACAGGCAGTGTTTATATGTTACAGTTTTGGAAGAATTTCTTCTTCTACAAGAAACCTCTAAATGATTGAATATTTGTTGCTGTTGAGTCACTAAGTCGTGTGTGACTATTTGCGACCCCATGGACTGCAGCACACCAGGCTTCCCTGTCCTCTGCTGTCTCCCAGAATTTGCTCAAACTCATGTCCATTGAACTGAGGATGCCATCCAACCATCTTATCCTCTGTCACCCACTTCTCCTCCTGTCCTCAAACTTCCCAGCATCAGAGTCTTTTCCAGTGAGTCAGCTTTTTGCATCAGTGGCCACAGTATTGGAGCTCTAGCTTCAGCATCAGTCCTTCCAATGAATATTCAGGGCTAAATAACTTTAGGATTGACTGGCTTGATCTCCTTGATGTCCAAGGGACAATAAAGTCTTCTCCAGCACCACAATTCAAAAGCATCAATTCTTTGGCCCTTAAATTTTTTTATGGTACAGCTCTCGCATCCATATGTGACTGCTAGAAAAGCTGCAGCTTTGACTATATGAACCTTTGTCAGCAAAATGATGTCTCTGCTTTTTAATACCTTGTCTAGGCTTGTCATCGCTTTTCTCCCAACGAGCAAGAGCCTTTGAGTTTAGTGGCTGTAGTCACCATCTGCAGTGATTTTGGAACCCAAGAAAATAAAATCTGCCACTGTTTCCACTTTGATTTTGGCCCATCACATTATGAAGAATAATCTGCTTACTCAAAGCTTTTTGATTTAAATGTCAATCACATCCTCAAATACTTTGAAAACATCTAGACTAGTTTTTGATCAAAGAATTCAGTACTGGAGCCTAGCCAAGTTGACATATAAGATTAATTATCAAAAAGCTCAAAATAAGAGATCTGAGGTTGATAGTGCTAGTTTCCTAAAGGTAAATTCATTTCTTAAAATGTGAGGGAGGGAGTAAAAAAGAAGTGAAACTAAGAAGTAAAAGAAATATGGCAGATAGAATAAAAGTGATTATAATTATTCTAGCAACTTCCTTATCCTTCATTTTTTTCTCATTTCCTTAATTATAACCCTTCTATATGGTAAAACAATTAGGGAAGCATATTCTAGAAGCTGAATAAGAACTTGCTTCATAATTATTTTTATGTAGTACTGTCAAAAAATTTTTATGTAGTACTGTGAAAAAATAATCTTATTCTCTGAGAACAGAAAACTATTGCATAGCCTGGATAAAATTAAAATCTATGTATTTTGAGACTTTTTTCAGCTAAAAGAATTAATGCTTTCCATTAACGTGATATGGTTTGCTTAAAACAAACAATGCCTTGTTTTGACGATAAGAGAGTATAAATGACTAAAATCAGTCAGTTAGTGTTGGGCTTTGGCCCTACAAGATGTCTCTCAAAGGCTTATATGATTATAGCTTGTGTGATTTTTGCAATTTTCCATGATTATCAGTTTCTATCATTAGATGATCTTCTCTTGCAAAACTGGAGCTCATGCTCTTCATGTTTTGGTAACATTCTCACCCACCTGATAGAGTTATTACTGATACTGGAACTATAAAGACATTGGGGACCCAGAGGATTGCCAGGCTATGACAGTTAGTTTTATGTATCAACTTGCCTGGGCTATAGTACTCAATTATATAATTGTGAAAGGATTTTGTACGTGTGGTTAAACTCCACAATCAACTAGCCTTATTTATTTGATAAAAATGTAGAATCATTTTAATCCAAATTAAAATAAAAAATTGAATTAAAAATAAAATGAAATTTACTTAAAAATAAAAGTTAAAGTAAATTAAAAATTTCAATGGAAAGGGGATTAAGAGGTACAAACTACTATGTGAAGAATAAGTTATAAGGATATACTATACAGCATAGGAAATATAACCAATATTCTATAATAACTATAAATGAAGTATAATTTTTAGATATTATGAATCACTATGTTGCAAACCTGAAACTTAATATTGTAAATCAACTATATATCAATTAAAAAATGGACAATCAATTAAATTTAAGTAAAGGTGATTACCCTGGATAATATAAGTAGGCCTCAGCCAGCCAATAAATTGAAGCTCTTAAGACTGAAACTGGTTTCTTGCATGAAGAAGAAATTGTGCCTCAAGACTGTAAACTAGAAATCCTGCCTGAATTTTCAGCTTGCCACCTGCTCTATGCAGTTCAGATAAACTCCTCAAACGTGTAAGTCAATTTCTTGAAATAAAGTTCCCCCCAAAAAAGTATATACACATACACACACATATGTACACACACACACATATATGTATATTTACACATACATACTTATATATGTATATACTGGTTCAGTTTCTTTGTGTGTGTGTGTGTGTTCATTCGCTCAGTTGTGCCCAACTCTTTTTGGCCCCATGGACTGTAGCCCACCAGGCTCCTCTGCCCATGGAATTTTCCAGACAAGAATACTGGAGTGGATTGCCATGACCTTCTCCAGGAGATCTTCCTAATCTAGGGATCTAACCTGAGTTTCTATGTCTCCTGTATTGCCAAGGGGATTCTTATCACTAGCACCATCTGGGAAGTCTGTTTCTTTGGAGAACCCTTCAAGATACTCACCCTAATATTGCCTTTTTTTTTTTTTTTGACTCATTCATTTGCATTATTCAACTTGGAATGTATCTGTTAAAGCTCAGTGTCTATATAACATTGCCTAATCTAATGGGCATAAGAAGTCATTGAAGTCATGATGCTGTGGATATATTTGTGTAGACTAAACAGCTATTTTGAATTGTGGTGTTGGAAAAGACTCTTGAGAGTCCCTTGGACTGCAAGGAGATCAAACCAGTCCATCCTAAAGGAAATCAACCCTGACTATTCATCAGAAAAACTGATTCTGAAGCTGAAGCACCAATCCTTTGGCCACCTGATGCAAAGAACTGGCTCGCTGGAAAAGACCCTGATGCTGGGAAAGACTGAAGGCAGGAGAAGTGGTATGACAGAGGATGAGATGGTTGGATGGCATTACTGACACAATGGACATGAGTTTGAGCAAGCTCCGGGAGTTGGTGATGGACAGGGAGGCCTGGAGTGCTGCAGTCCATGGGGTTGCAATGAGTTGAACACAACTGAATGACTGAACTGAAACAGCTATTTTACTAGGAATGGCTAATAACTCACAAAATCATTTGCAAGTTGGATTAAATGTAGGTTTATTAAAACTAGACAGTGCCATCTTATAAAATTAATTTATATAAATTTGGCTGTGAGATTTAACCTTCAAAGTATTAATTATCAAATACGCCATTGAGTTGACCCTCTAGTAAAAAAAAGAAAAAAAATGATATAATGGCAATGCCTAAAACCATCCATCTGCAAATTATATAAGATCCCTCTGCAAATGGAGGCAAATCAGATGGGTGAAGTTCAAAGCTTGGTAAGGTTCCCTGTGTGAAATTTCAATACCTTAAAAATGGGTCAGAACCTGAGCTTGGTTTAAAAACAAATACCAGCTGGGGGATGTGGCTTAGTTTTCTGATGGAAAATACTAAGATAGAGAATAGCACAGATGCTCAGGGTGTGAACTAATTAAGGAACCTTCTCAAAACTACCCTCCATAGATCTATCCGAGGCGCTGGGTGTAAGAGTCATTCTTTGTACAATTCAAGACTTGCAGACACAAATATGCAGTCTCAGGAAGCTCAGCCTGCAGCCTCTTTGTGACAGAGGGCAGAAGAGTGGCAAAAGCTTCTTGAAAGTAGATTTGCTGTGTGGGGGTTAAAATACATGATTTTACAAATTATCATGAGGGCCACCAAACCCACAGATTTACTACTCATATAAAATGTTCTGCTTTCTTGAGGTAACCAGTGAAATTTGGGGAGGCTGACATATGTTTATTTACAACAAGTCAAGCAAGCTAGGTCAAGGAACTACAGGCTTAGAGGTGAGGATTCTTGGATGATGTGAATTAAATTTGGCATACCGACCTCTTTCTGCTGACAGTCCTTCTTTCGAAGGTCACCCTCTCTCTCGTTGTCAAGTCTGGTGACATTCCATTTGCTGTTTTTGTCCAGGGCTTCTGAAGTTTCTCCTCTAATACTTTGATTACTGACACTTCCTTTCTTCGATTTTTGCTTTCTCTTCTCTGTTGATTCCTGTCTTTCTCCCACTCTAATTTGCTCTGGGGCTTTATTCTTTACAGAATGAAAATTACAAGACTTTTAAGAAAGGCCTTAGCACCAAAATAAAGTCATTTTAGGGGATATTTTTTTCATCAGTGGGAATATAGATTTCCTAGTTCCAACTTTTTTGTATTCTCCCCTCCTCACTCTTTAGTGAAGAAGAGGGCATTTAAAAATCATAATAAAACATGGAATTGTGTTGCACTGAGGGTCTGGAAGAACTCTACTGAGTTCTTCTATGAGAAACAGATGGAGACCCCCAACTCAAAAGGTGGAGGTAGGGACTTGGGTCCCAGAGGCTGGGCTTGGAGCATGTGTTGGGACTCATGGGCTGTTTCAAACAGATCTGAAATGTGGGAAGAACAGAAGTGAGAAGTGAGCTGCAAGTCCTCTTCTTGAGGCTCCTGGGAGCCCCAATGTGTAGGGACTGAAGGGAAAGGGGGAAAAGGATAGGAATGCTTTCACACATCCTTCACACTTGGCATGTTTGTGAATGACTAGTTTTTCACCTGGGATAAGACAGTGCCCACCTGCTTTTCGTGCCACTGCATAGCTGGAGGAGATCTCACTTGTGCGCATGTAGCATCATCTCTTGTCTGTGGGAACCATTGGAGATGCAGTGGTTATTCTAATCTCTCACCTCTCATTTCACCAAAGCATCACCTTTATATGTCTAAGTACCTTCCGGATGGATGTCTTAGATATCCCCATGCTTGAAGGAACTCAACCCACCCCCAACTGTCCCTGTCCTTCCCATTCTCTCTAATGTGTCTCCTGCCCTGATTCTCAAAACTATGATTCTCCCAACTGAGAGGATGGAATAGATTCCCAAGCTGGAGTCTGACTCCTCTTTTCTGTTTGATGACTCATGGATTTGGTCTGCACTGAGTTCCGCAGGTTGTTGGCTTTGGCTCCTATCCTGTCTGTATATCCTCTTTTCCATTAACTTTGTGGAAACCCTCATCTAAGCCTTCTTTGCCTCGTGCCTTCTGATTGTTGTCTCCCTCATTCCTCTCCACTCCAAGCTGAATACTTTAGCCAGATTTGCTTTCTTCAAAAAAATTCCTCTTACCTTGCCATTGCTATTCACAAACATTTATATCCACCTGTCTGGTTTCCAGAGCCTCAAGTTCTAGCTATGTTGTCCAAGCATTCTTTTTTCGGCCACTTTGAGCGACATGTGGGATCTTAGTTCCCCAACCAGGGATTGAACCTGTGCCCCCTGCATTGGGAGTACAGAGTGTTATCCACTGGGTCACCAGGAAAGCCTCTATGCAAATATTCTTGTTTCTCCAGCACAACCTCTGCACTCGCCTAAAGCCTTGGGGACAAATCTTGCTTGCCCTTACCTCACTGTTTTTCTTCTTCATCTTCATCCCTGCCTGTATCAATGATGACTTTAAGTTCTCGCAATCCCCTCTCACTGCTTTCAAACCCAGCAAGCATTATTTCCTTTGCATTCTTATTGCTCGCTATTATGTATAATATGCTTTAGTACATCCTTATGTTTCCTCTTTGCTGAGTCATGTCTGACTCTTTACAGCCCCATGGACTATAGCCCACCAGGCTCCTCAGTCCATAGGATTTCCCAGGCAAGAATACTAGAGTGGGTTTCCATGCCCTCCTCCAGGGGATTTTCCAGAATGAGGGATCGAACCCACAACTCATGCATTGATAGGCAGGCTCTTTATCACTAGCACCACCTGGGAAGCCCAAATAAATTGTTACTAGAGAGGAAACCTGGGCTTCCCAAGTGGCGCTAGTAATAAAGAACCTGCCCGCCAATACAAGGGACTCAGATTTGATCCCTGGGTGGGAAAGATCCCCTGAAGGAGGGCATGGCAACCCACTCTAGTATTCTTGTTGGGAGTATTCCATGGACAGAGGAGTCTGATGGGCTAAAGTCCATAGGATCACAAAGAATCAGACACGACTGAAGTGACTTAACACACATGTACCCATTTATTTGCTGTGTATGCTGAATAGTGTTAGGCACTGGATATATGGTGATAGAAGGGTAAGAGGCTTATGGAAGCTTCCTGATAGAAGAGACTGACTGAGGGAGAAACTGGGTCTAGTTCTGATGGGCGGGGCCATGTTCAGTGAATCTTTAATCCAATTTTCTGTTGAAGGGTGGAGCTGTGTTCCTCCCCTGTTATTTACCTGGGGCCAAACTGTGGTGGAAGTAATGAAGATAATGGCGACTTCCCTCAAATGGTCCCATGCAGGCACTGCTACACTCAGTACCCCCAGCCCTACAGCAGGCCACCGCTGACCCACGCCTCTGCCGGAGACTCCTGGACACTCACAGGCAAGTCTGGGTCAGTCTCTTGTGGAGTGACTGCTCCTTCCTCCTGGGTCCTGGTGCACGTAAGGTTCTGTTTGTGCCTGCCAAGAGTTTGTTTCCCAGTCCTGTGTAAGTTCTGGTGGCTCTTTGGTGGGGTTAATGGCGACCTCCTCCAAGAGGGCTTCTGCCATACCCAGGTCTGCTGCACCCAGAGCCCCTGTACTGCGTCAGTCCACTGCTGACCTGTACCTCCTCAGGAGACACTCAAACATAGTTCTGTCTCAGTTTTTGTGAGGTCTGTGGGTCCTGGTGTGCACAAGGTTTGCATAAGCCTCTTACCCTTCTCCATCAGAGGGCAGACAGACTGAAAACCACAATCACAGGAAACTAACCAATCTGATCACCTGGACCGCAGCCTTGTCTAACTCAGTGAAACTATGAGCCATGCAGTGAAGGCCACCCAAGATGGATGGGTTATGGTGGTGAGTTATGACAAAATGTGGTCCACTGCAGAAGGGAATGGCAAACCACTTCAGTATTCTTGCCTTGAGAACCCCATGAACAGTATGAAAAGGCAAAACGATAGGACACTGAAAGATGAACTCCCCAGGTCAGTGAGGTGAGGTGAAGTCGTTCAGTCGTGTCCGACTCTTTGCGGCCCCATAGATTGTAGCCTACCAGCCTCCTCCATCCATGGGATTTTCCAGGCAAGAGTACTGGAGTGGGTTGCCATTACCTTCTCCAGAGGATCTTCCCAACCCAGGGATTGAACCCAGGTCTCCCACATTGTAGGCAGACACTTTACCGTCTGAGCCCCAGGTCAGTAGGTGCCAAATATGCTACTGGAGATCAGTGGAGAAACAACTCCAGAAAGAGTGAAGAGACAGAGCCAAAGCAAAAACAATACCCAGCTGTGGATGTCACTGGTGATGGAAGTAAAGTCGGATGCTGTAAAGAGCAATATTGCAGAGGAACTTGGAATGTTAGGTCCATGAATCAAGGCAAACTGGAAGTGGTCAAACAGGAGATGGCAAGAGTGAACATCAACATTTTAGGAATCAGTGAACTAAGATGTACTGGAATGGGTAAGTTAACTCAGATGACCATTATATCTACTACTGCGGGCAGGAATCCCTTAGAAGAAATGGAGTAGCCATCATAGTCAATAAAAGAGTCTGAAATACAGTACTTAGATGCAATCTCAAAAACAACAGAATGATCTCTGTTCATCTCCAAAGCAAATCGTTCAATTTCACAGTAATCCAAGTCTATGTCCCAAACAGGAATGCTGAATAAACTGAAGTTGAATGGTTCTATGAAGACCTACAAGACCTTCTAGAACTAACACCCCAAAAATATGCCCTTTTCATTATCGGGGACTGGAATGCAAGAGTAGGAAGTCAAGAGATACCAGGAGTAACAGGTGATTTGGCCTTGGAGTACAAAATGAAGCAGGGCAAAGCCTGACAGAATTTTGCCAAGAGAACGCACTGGTCATAGCAAACACCCTCTTCTAACAACACAAGAGAAGATGCTACATGTGGACATCCCCAGATGGTCAATACGGAAATCAGACTGATTATATTCTTTGCAGCCAAAGATGGAGAAGTTCTATACAGTCAGCAAAAACAGAACCAGGAGCTGACTGCGGCTCAGATCACGAACTCCTTATTACCAAATTCAGACTTAAATTGAAGAAAGTAGGGAAAACCACTAGGCCATGCAGGAATGACCTAAATAAAATTCTTTATGATTATACAGTGGAAGTGAGAAATAGATTCAAGGGATTAGATCTGACAGACAGAGTGCCTGAAGAACTATGGACAGAGGTTCGTGACATTGCACAGGAGGCAGGGATCAAGACTGTCCCCAAGGAAAAGAAATGGAAAAAGGAAAAATGGTTGCTGAGGAGGCCTTAAAAATTTCTGTGAATAGAAGAGAAGTGAAAGGCAAGGGAGAAAATGAAAGGTATACCCATTTGAATGCAGAGTTCCAAAGAATAGCAGGAAAAGATAAGAAAGCCTTACTGATCAATACAAAGAAATAGAGGAAAACAATAGAATGGGAAAGTCTAGAGATCTCTTCAAGAAAATTAGAGATACAAAGGGAGCTTTTCATGCAAAGATGGGCACATAAAGGACAGAAATAACCTAACAGAAGTAGAAGATATTAAGAAAAGAATGTGGCAAGAACACACAGAAGAACTACACAAAAAAGATCTTCACGATGCAGATAATGGTGATGGTGTGATCATCAACCTAGAGCCAGACATCCTGGAATGTGAAGTCAAGTGGGCCTCAGGAAGCATCACTACGAACAAAGCTAGTGGAGGTGATGGAATTCCAGTGGAGCTATTTCAAATCCTGAAAGATGATGCTGTGAAAGTGCTGCACACAATATACCAACAAATTTGGAAAATAATCTGTGGCTCCAAGACTGGAAAAGGTCAGTTTTCATTCCAATCCCAAAGAAAGGCGATGCTAAAGAATGCTCAAACTACTGCACAATTGCACCCATCTCACATGCTAATAAAGTAATGCTCAAAATTCACCAAGCCAGGCTTCAACAATATGTGAACTGTGAACTTCCAAATATTCAAGCTGGATTTAGGAAAGGCAGAGGAACCAGAGATAAGATTGCCAACATCCGCTGGATCATTGAAAAAGCAAGAGAGTTCCAGAAAAACATCTGCTTCTGCTATACTGACTAAGCCAAAGCTTTTGACTGTGTGGACCACAACAAATTTTGGAAAATTCTTAAAGAGATGTGAATTCCAGACCACCTGACCTGCCTCTTGAGAAATCTGTGTGCAAGTCAGGAAGCAACAGTTAGAACTGGACATGGAACAACAGACTGGTTCCAAATAGGGAAAGGAGTATGTCAAGGCTATGTATTGTCACCTTGCTTATTTAACTTATATGCAGAGTACATCATGAGAAACACTGGGCTGGATTAAGCACAGTGGGCTGGAATCAAGGTTGCCAGGAGAAATGTCAATAATCTCAGATATGCAGATGACACCACCCTTAAGGCATAAAGCGAAGAAGAACTAAAGAGCTTTGTGATGAAAGTGAAATAGAGTGAAAAAGTTGGCTTAAAGCTCAACATTCAGAAAGCTAAGATCATGGCATCTGGTCCCATTATTTCATGGGAAATAGATGGGGAAACAGTGGAAACAGTGAGAGACTTTATTTTTTGGGCTCCAAAATCACTGTAGATGATGATCACAGCCATGAAATTAAAAGGTGCTTACTCCTTGGAAGAAAAATTATGACCAACCTAGGCAGAGACATTACTTTGCCAATAAAAGTCCATCTAGTCAAAGCTATGGTTTTTCCAGTGGTCATGTATGGATGTGAGAGTTGGACTATAAAGAAAGCTGAGCACCAAAGAATTGATGCTTTTGAACTGTGATGTCGGAGAAGACTCTTGAGAGTCCCTTGGCCTGAAAGGAGACCCAACCAATCCATCCTAAAGGAAATCAGTCCTGAATACTCATTGGAAGGACTGATGCTGAAGCTGAAATGCCAGTACTTTGGCCACCTGATGTGAAGAACTGACTCATTTGAAAAGACCCTGATGCTGGGAAAGATTGAAGGCAGGCGGAGAAGGGGATGACAGAGGATGAGTTGGCTGGATGTCATCACCAACTCAATGGACACAAGTTTGAGTAAACTCTGGGAGTTGGTGATGGACAGGGAGGCCTGTGTGCTGCAGTCCATGGGGTCGCAAAGAGTTGGACGTGACTGAGCGACTGAAGTGAACTAAACTGAAATGTGCTAGGAGACACAGTCTACCTCCCCACAAAAGCTAGGATTCAAAAGGTAGTCTCTGATAACTGTACGAACTTGGAAACAGAGAACCATGTTTCCTTGTAGACGCCAATGGAAGCATTTTGAAAAGCCTTAGTAAGCAATGTAGACTTCACTAAAGATTTCTGAGGAGATAGCAGGAGAGGGTGTCAATTACATAGCCAGTAATTACATTTACCTCCTGTAAGGACTGAAACCAGTATCACTTCCTGTCTCTGTGTTGAACAATACTGGGCCCACACATATTTGCCTGGCTCTGTGTAACTGGGGTCAGGTATACTTTCCTGCCTGCATGGAACACCAACAGTAACCTAACAGAATGAAACAAACCAAACAAAACCCAGGAACAGAAATCTTAGTTACATGCTCCAGAGAACACTGGTTCCTGGGGAAGCAAGACTGTGAACCCTGAGGTAGCTTGTTCTTCAGGGGTCTCTTCAAAACACTCACTTCATTGTTCCATCAACCAAGGACATTATGTGATAAATTCTGGCCAGTCTCAGCCATTTTCCCACCTTGCAAGATCCACCTTAACATCATCCAGGCCTCGAAACTCCATAGGCATGTTTCCCCATTTTGAGACACTGCTAAGCTCTGTCAAGGATTGTTCTCCTTTATTACAGGAAGTCTGGTAAATTTAGCTTTGCTAGGACAGCAGGTTTTTCTGGTGACTTTTTGGGAGACTGATAAGATAGTTTAGTTCTGTCTCAAAATCCTTTATCTTCCTAGCACCCTCCTAATCCTTCATCCACATGGCTCCTAAGTGATACCCCAACCTCCACTTCATAAGCTGGTAATTTAAATAAACTTCAACTGATGAACCTGTAGGCACTAGATTGTCAACTACCAAGCAGAGTGCTGTGAGCATTTACCCAGCCAGGTGAGCCTCTATCTGAGGATATTAACATGATTGTTTCCATAATGTTAAATAGCACGACTCTATACTTAGAGTCAGGGCTTCCCAGATGGTACTAGTGGTAAAGAACCTGCCTGCTAATGCAGGAGATGTAAGAGACTTGGGTTTGATCCCCAAGTGGGGAAGATCCCCTGGAAGAGGCAGTGGCAATCCACTCCAGTATTCTTGCCCGGAGAATCCCATGGGCAGAGAAGCCTGGCAGACTACAGTTCCTAGGGCCTCAAAGAGTCAGACACCATTGAAGTGACTTAGCTTGCATAGGCACGTACTTAGAGTCTGGATGATGTGGAAGTCTCTGTAGTTTTTAGTCTTTTTTCATTCCTTCTCTCTCTACCTATCTCAGGAGGCTAGAACAGCTGTCTAGCAGCTGCTTAAGAAATAGCTTGAAAGTGTAGAATCAGCAGATGGCAGGAAGAAACACTCAGAACCCTGATTCGGCCATACTTCCTGTCTTTCAAGGACAGGAGAGTTTGTTTTCATATGCGGAGATGGATTTACACGAGGATTACCCTCCTCTCCACCCATCTTCTCCCATTTTAACACCCGGCGTGTCAACATCTCTGATTTCAAAAAAGAAGAAACAAAAGGGAAGGATATGAGGAAATCCAGAAATTCTTTGGGATTAACCAGTGTTTCTGCAAACCTCTTGGAAGGATGGTGGAATTCTTTACAGCATAAGTGTGCTTTTTAAAAGTTCCCATAAATATAATTTTTAATGACTATATAACATTCCTTCATAGGCACACTCAATATTTTTTTTTTTTTTACTGTTTCCCTATTGATGGACATTTCAGTTATTTATAATGTTTAGGGTTTTGAACATTCTTGAGAATAAATCCTTGTCTGCATTCCTTATTATTTCCCTTCAGGATGAATTTCTGGTTGTGGAATTCCTGGATAAAAGCTATAGCCATTTTGAAGTATTTAACTATACACTGTACATGGATTTCCCTTTAGAAATTTGAAATGTCCCTTGTGAGATATTAATTCATGGCAGAAATGAAATATGCAGCCTTAACTGTTGGCATTAACTGCTGGCCATATTTGTATGGAAACCACACTTTAAACATTTTTTTTTACATTGGAGTGTGTGTGATTTACTGTGTTGTGTTGGTAGTTTCAGGTGTACAGAGAAGTGATTTTAGTTACACATATGTGTGCTCAGTCGCTCAGTCATGTTTGACTCTTTGTGACCCCATGGACCGTGGCCCACCAAGTTCCTCTGTTCATGGAATTTTCCAGGCAAGAATGCTAGCGCAGGTTACCATTTCTGACTCCAGGGGATCTTGCTGACCCAGGGATCGAAACTTCATCCTTTGCGTCTCCTGGATTGGCAGGCGGATTCTTACACACTGTGCCAGCTGGGAAGCCCAGACATATACATATATCTATTCTTTTTCAGATCCTTTCCCCATGTAGGTTATTACAGAGTACTGTGTAGAGTTCCCTGTGCTGTACCTTAGGTCCTGGATTGTCTGTTTATATAGAGAACATTGTGTATATGTTCATCCCAACCTCCTAATTTACACCCCTCCCCCGTCTCCCCTTTGGTAACCAAAAGTTTGTTTTCTAAATCCATGAGTCTGTTGGAAACCACACTTTTAAATTCCAGTATGCACAAAGTTGTATCTCTGTTTGTGAACAGTGAGCAGACCCTGTGGATGGCATACAGAGTCTGTCTGTTTGAGAAAAAAACATTTCCAATGCCAGACTGAAGAAATGCCCAAATTCTCTATTTCCCACTGGAGCTGTGGGATTCTAGGCTTCCTAGTGAAGACAGAGGCTAGAGGGCTGAAGCCCCTTCCTGGTCTCAGATGGGGCGTTCCTATCCATTTAGACGCATTATCCTCCCTTGGAATGATTGGCTGTGTTTCCTTTGTATCAGAACACATTGTACTTTTGAAAAGCCAGATCCCCTCTCTTCCTTCCTTTAGCCATGTCGCGAGTGGTGCATTTTCCTAAATTGCCTAACCAAGCAGAGCAATTAGTGCCCAAGGAGACAGGAGGCTGACTGCCTTGCAAAATGAATGGTTTTCATGGGAACGACAGCAAAAGCCCTGTACTGAGCAAGGAAACTTGCCAGAACCTTGTTTAGTCCTGGCCCTCCTATTCGGTTTTATAAGGAGTTGTTTATATTTGCTGATGCTCTAATAAACAGCTCTTTTCATGGGGCAAATCCTTGAAATAGTTTCACTCCCAACGTGAGTCCTTCTTGCCAGTAAGATGCTATAGCACAGAATTAGCTGAGAGTAGTCGTGATTCTCTGCTGTTCTCTGGGAAATTAATTCAGCTTTGGGGAGCCGCTGGTCTTTCGCCGTCCATGTGATGGTTTTCTTCAACCACTCTGTCTTCAAATATTCATCAATTGGCCAAATGGGTCAGATCCTGTTTTGGACTCTGAGGAAGGAGTGATGGATGAGACAGACAAGATCCCATTTCTCATGGAACTAATATCCTCGTAGGTGTAGTCAGACAATAAACAAATAAATAAACAGAAAATGTGTCAGATGCTGATAAGGAATGCAGAGCATTAAAATTGCCTGTTGCGATGGTGAATCTCTAGCCCTGTTTGGGTGGTCCAGCGAGGCATCTCTGAGATGAATTCTGAATAATTGCTCAGATTGGCCTGTTTAGAAGAGGATTGAACATGTCAGGTGAAGAAAGAAATACGTCCAAAAGTCCCAAGATTAGAAAAGGGTTGGTGGATTTAATAACAGAAAGCTAGAAGGAAGGCTGCATGGGAGGGACTGAATGAGCTAGGGGTGTGCTGTGTGATAAGGTTAGATAAGTACGCAGGGCCCAGATCATAAAAGGCCTTGAAAGAATAAGGTGCCAGAAGCCAGTGGATGGTTTTAAGCAAAGAATGGCATGTGATTTATGTTTTTTAAAAACCCACCCTTCTGGTTGAGGGTTACGTTATTGTAGGACCAAGAGAGGAAGCAAAAAGGCTAGTGAGAAGTCTATGACACAGGGAAGTCCAGGAAAGAGATGAAGGTGGATCAGACTTAGATGGTGACAGCTGACACGTAAAGTGATGCTGAAGTCAAAATTTGAACTTATGCTTTTTTTTCCCCTTAATAATTGCCAACTCTTCAGTACCCACTGGGTGTCCAACAATTCAATTCAGTTCTGACACTAACTACCCGGATTCAGCACAGGGCTTAGTTCAACATGACTACGTGTGTGTTAGTGGCCCAGTCATGTCCAACTCTTCAAGGCCCCAAGGACTTAGGCCACCAGATTCCTCTGTCCATGGAATTCTCCTGGCAAGAATACTGGAATGGGTAGCCATTTGCTTCTCCAGGAGACTTTCCTGACTACCTCCATTTAATTTCTCTCTCTCTCTCTCTCTTTCTATCTGGCTGTGCCACTTAACTGGTGGAATCTTAGTTGCCAGACCAGGGGTCGAACCCTTGCCCCCTGCAGTGGAAGAACAGAGTCTTAATCACTGGACCACCAGGGAAGTCCCTGACTACCCCTATTTCAGACATCAGCCTCATAAGGGGTCTCCAGTCTACCTGCACTTCTGCCCAACTGAGTACAAATTCGAGGGTCCCCATGATGTCCCCCTTCAGGGTTGATACTATGTTAGAATGACTCATAGAACTCAGGAAATAGCTCTACCTGAGATTACAGTTACTATAAGGGAGACAATGAACAGAGAGATGGAGCGTTGCATAGGGTGAGGTCTGGAAGTGTTCCAAGTGCAGGAGCCTCTGTCCCTTTGGAGTTGGGATGCACAATCCTCCTGGAATATGGATGCATTCATCAACATGGAGGCTTCTTTAGCTTCACTGTTTCAGATTGTTAATTCAAGTTGCACTGCATAGGCATGACTAATTAAATCATTGGCCATTGGTGATTAAACCCAATATCCAGCTTTCTTTCTTTCCTCAGAGGTGGGAGTGGTGAGAAAGTTCCAACCCTCTGATCTCATGTTCCTCCAATGACCAGCCCTTATCTGGAAGGAAGCCTTGTAGGGTTTCTGCCTAGAGTCACTTCATTAGCATAAATCTAGGTCTGGTTGTAGGTGGTTGTTGTGAATAACAAAAGACACTATCATTCAGGAAATTCCAAGTGTTTTAGGAAATGTGTACTAGAAATGGGAACAGAGACCAAACATATATATATGAAAGTGAAGAAGTTGCTCAGGCATGTCTGACTCTTTGTCAGCCCGTGGACTATACAGTCCATGGAGTCCTCCAGGACAGAATACTGGAGTGGGTAGCCTTTCCTTTCTCCAGGGGATCTTCCCAACCCAGGGATTGAACCCTGGTCTCTTGCATTGCAGGTGGATTCTTTACCAACTGAATTATCAGAGAAGCCTATATGTGTGTGTGTGTGTGTGTGTGTGTGCATACTATATTTCAAAGGTAGAACTTGTAAGCTTGGATGTAGTTGTCAACTACAAATTGGCACTTGCTGTGGACACTTGCCACCTATCTTGACAAGGATTAAATGAAGTACTACATAGCTGCTGATTTTCAATACCCCTGAAAGGATTCAAGGTGGAGAGCAGAAATGAGGTACTCTGTGCTCTGGGGAAAAAGGAAAAAACAACTTGCATAACAGGTTTTCAGATAGTTAGATATATTCAGAAGCTGATTTTATGAGTCCAATTTTTGTACCTCCTCACAAAGCACCAAAGTCTTTCTTGGTGATGATTGCTTTTCATGACTAGCAGAAATCTTCTACAAAAAAGTATGTACTTGATTGCACATACTCCCCCATCACCAAAATCACATAAATACTGATTACTCCTCCCCACCCCCCAGCCCCTTTGGAGCAGTTTCTCAGAGTTATCTAAGGTGCTGTCTCCCAGGCTATAGTCCTCATTTTGCCACCAATAAAACTGAACTCACAACTCTCACATTGTGCATTTTTTTAAGCCCACATGGGGAAGGTAGAAAAAGAAAATACGAGTGTATTAGTGCTTTCAGATAAACAGAAACAATATAATAACATTATATATGTGTGTAAATATTCCATACAATATTATGTTATATATAATGTTAGGACTTCCCTGTAGCTCAATTGGTAAAGAACCTGCCTGTGATGCAGGAGACCAGGGTTCGACCCCTGGGTTGGGAAGTTCCCCTGGAGAAGGGAATGGCAATCCACTCCAGTATTCTTGCCTGGCGAATCCCATAGACAGAGAAACCTGGCAGGCCACAGTCTGTGGGGTCGCAAACAGTCGGACACGACTGAGTGACTTAGACACACACATAATGACATATACATAGATATTATATGTTATTTACACATCCAGAGAGATTTATTACAAGGAATCAGCTCATGCACTTGTGGAGGCTAGGAAGTCCAAAATCTCTAGTGTCAGCCAGCAGGCTCAAGACCCAGGAAAGCCGATGACGCAGGGCAAATCAGAAGGTTGCAAAATCTCTTACCAGGGAAAGCAACTCTTTTGTTCCACTTGACCTTCAGGTGGTCAGATGAGGCTCACTCACACACTATGGAGGGTAACATACTTTACCCACAGTTCATCCATATAAATGTTCATCCATTTAAATGTTGATCTCATCCAAAAACACCCTCCAAAATGGCATGTAAAATGAACCATTGCCATCGCTAACTCCAGCTTTTTTGCTTTTGTGTCACTGAGAATTCTTCTTGTCTAAACTTATCAAACAATGACATAGACCTATGACATAGTCTGGGTTTCATGGTTTCGAAAGCCTGGTTAGATCACTGTACACAATTGCATTCTCTTCTCCGCATTTTTTTTTTTTTTTTTTTTTTGGTGGAAGTGAGGACAGAGTTGGAAGAAAGGAGAGAGTTAGAAGTACTGGTTGATTTTTTTTTTAGAAACTGACTGGCAATTTCCTGCCCACTGTAGAAGAGAAGTGAAGACTGCGTAGGGCATCTGTGTGTTTGCAAAAGCCTGCAGGGTTTCCAACCTGTCTTAGCTCCAGGGATCTCGGAGCAGCTTCTATTCAGCAGCTTCTTTAACAATATGCGGGCCTCAGGGGTGGTCCCCATTTTTTTTTTTTTTTTTTTGAGCTGAACAAACAGATTGCAGAAGGTAGGTGACCCAGCTCCCTTAAAACTTCTGGGGGTCAAGCAAAGTCCCTTGCATCCTTTCCTCGGGCTTACCTGACCTCCCCGTGTCTTGCCCTTTCATCAGGAATCCCCAAATCTTTCTTTCCTTTGTGTCCCCTCACTTCCCTAGCCTAGAAGAATTGGTTTTTGAGGCTTTGGAGAGAAAGCCTTCTTCAGACATGTTTCTGCCAGGGATTCCTTCTGTCACTGTGTGCATGCTCAGCTTTTCAGTGGTGTCCAACTCTCTGAGACCTCCTGGACTGTAGCCGGCCAGACTTTTCTGTCCATGGCATTTTCCAGGCAAGAATACTGGAGTGGGTTGCCACTTCCTCCCCCAGGGGATCTTCCCCGTCCAGGAATCACACTGCCCTCTCCTGCATCTCCTGCAATGGCAGGCGGGTTCTCTACCCCGAACCACCTGGGAAGCTTTAGCGCTTCCATGCTTTCAGTCAATTTTTAGTAATTTTTTTCACAATGAGTTGAAAAGCCTTCCTTTCAACTAAAACATCTAAGAAAACTGCAGAAATGACTGAAATAAATTGAAGTCTAAAGTAATAAGAAGAAATATAAACACTAACTTCTAAGTAAAAATTTCCCCCCTCCACTGACTACCCTTGATCAGATGATTGATTTGGGGTGGGAAGAAAATATTGGGATTTACACTTGAAAAAAAAATCTCTTCCTTTACATTTTTCTACTTTCTTAAGAAAAAAGTAAAATATTAGTAACACAGTGAACATACAATATAAACGTAAGTACAGCAGCACAGTAAAAATTGTTAGGACTTCTGAGCTAGAAATCTTGCAGTTTTGCATTTCTTTTGCAAGCCTGACTTGCTATGTCATTGGTCTCCAAAGCCTGAATTGCTTAATTTTTTTTTAATTGGAGTAAAGTTGATTTACAATGTTAACATTTACAGTGCTTCATATATATGTCTATATATACATTAGAGGTTGAGATGAACAGATACACACTACTATATATAAAATATATAAACAACGAGGACCTACTGTATAGCACAAGGATCTGTGTATATGTACATAGTATATATACATATATAATATATTTACATATACTCATGCACGCTCAGTTGCTATACCATCAGATTCTTTTGTGACTCCATGGACTGTAGCCCACCAGACTCTTTTGTGCATGGGAATTCCCAGACAAGAATACTGGAGTGTGTTGCCATTTCCTTCTTCAGGGGATCTTCCCCATCCAGGGATCTAACTCATGTCTCCTGCATTGGCAGGCTGGTTCTTTACCACTAAGCCACCACGGAAGCCCTATATGTGTATATATAACTGGTTGAGCCCAGTAATCTAAATTTTAAGAAGACTCCCAAATGGTTCCAGAAAAGATGTTTGGAAAAGAACTCAAACTGCTAATTGCCAACTGCTCATAGAGTCTACTTGTGAAACACAAAACAGCATGATTTACCTGCAGATTTCGACCGAGACACCTTGCCCCAGATTATAATCCTTCACAAAATGTTTCTGAATTGAAGCAATGGCACACCATATGTTGGCCTCTGTCCTAGTTTCCAGAAGAAGAAGAGACCATTTGGGATCTTTCACTGTTGTCTTCCAAATGCTTGCCTCTCCATGATTTCATCGCTTCCTGTACAGTGAGTGAGCAGTCATATCTTTCCATTTGTCCCTTGTAATTATAACAATGTGACAATGACCTCAAATAATGCTTCCATTTGGCCTGCTTTTCTTGCCTCAAAGAATGGTACTCTATTTGTAACAGACACCTTTGACATCAGAACCTTAACAGTTACATGTAGGTGTGTTCCCAGTAACATTAGAAGGGAGTGTGCCCATGAATGAACTAAAGACATGAGTTAAAAACAAAATATTTATGTATTTTATTTTTTGGCTGTGCTGGGTCTTTGTCTCTGTGCACGTTTCTGAAACAGCCATCCCTCAAATTTTAACTTAGACCTATATAAGCACAGGGATTTATAAACACTATATAAATTTAAACATCTATACATGTTTGATTATTTATGACTGAGTGAGCAATAAAAGACATTCAGACAGAAAAATATATCATCTTATGGTAAAGTGTGTGGGAAAATGAAATGAAAATATGATTTCAGTGAATTCCCTGGTGGTCCAGTGCTTAGGAGTTGGTGCTTTCACTGCCAGGGGGAAGATGGGAGCCCAGTTCAAGCCCTGGTTGGGGAACTAAGACCCTGCAAGCTGATTGGTGTGGCCAAAAAATAAGTAAATAAAATGACTTTCTTTAAAAACTATGGTTTCAAAGAAAAAGGGGATAATGTATCATTTGTGACTTTTACACAAAAGCTTATTCATGTATTTTGAAAATGAATGATGGTAAGATCAAATGGCTCTGATCTTTAAATCAACAGTTTTGTTTTAAAAATCACAATTTAAATATGATTCCATAAATTCTATCCTTTGCAACCATTTAAGCTCACAACAACAACAAAAAATCTAGATGTCAACGTAAACCGTGGTATGTAATCAAAAGTTTGGAGTTCTAACCACATGCTAACAACTTTTATAGTTGCTGCTGGAGGTATTATATAATAGATTTACTTTTCCTTCTAATTGTTTCTAGGGTTTGGTGTAGTGGGATGTTTAAAATTGTTTTCATGAATTCTTCTTTTCCACAGAATGGAGGATTTGAATTCTTTGATGCTGATGGAAAAGAGCTAGTAACAATGAAGAGGTGGAAGCCACCGATGAGAGAAGGGAGCACTGACGGACCATGGAGAAGGGGGGCATGGTAGAGACGAAACGCACAAGCGTGTCCACCAGGAAGAAATGTGCCTTTTTTGTCTGTTTCTGGTAGGAAGGAAATGGGAGAAACATGGTGAAGGAAGTAAGGTAAACACGATGATGGTAGGGATGGAGGATTGGAGTATTGTTTAGCTAGTGAAGGCAAATTGTCTCAATTTTCTTGCTGAAAGTAGAACCAATGTTTTGAGGTTGAGGATAGCAGGAGGTGAGTAGTTGCCATTTGACACATTAAGGTTTGGATGGACCTCCTTCCCTTCCCCTCCCCACCCCCTCCAAAATCTTTTGAAATGGTGTTGAGAAT
The DNA here is from genome assembly GCF_032405125.1 of Capricornis sumatraensis. Lineage (NCBI taxonomy): Eukaryota > Metazoa > Chordata > Mammalia > Artiodactyla > Bovidae > Capricornis > Capricornis sumatraensis. Next base: position 62,203,758 of record NC_091086.1, on the reverse strand, counting down.
CAGGTTACATCCTTATCGTGGTGATTTTTATGTGAATCGAATATTGGACATACTCTTTCACAGTTAATTTTTAATGAAATTTTGCTCGTAGGAAAGAATGCTGCTGATTTGCTATTCTTTCCCCAAGCTGTTGATCTGGAAGCATTCTCACAGCATTTCATTCTCTCAGGATCTGGAGGACTTCACTGGTTTCACTTCCTTCTTTCTGTCACGATGGGAAAGAGAAAATCTATGAGTCTCATGAGTCTGGTATATATTCTTTTTTTTGTTTTGAAATTGACGTATATACACTACCGGGCTTCTCTGGTGACTCAGATGGTAAAGAATCTGCCCACATGTGGGAGACATAGGTTCAATCCCTGGATTGGGAAGATCCCCTTGAGAAGGGAGTGACAACCCGCTCCAGTATTCTTGCCTGGAGAATCCCATGGACAGAGGAGCCTGGCAGGCTACAGTCCACGGGGTCACAAAGAGTCAGACAGGATCGAGCGACTAACACTTTCGCTTTCATATACACTACTACGTATAAAACAGATAATTAAATAAGGACCTACTGTGTAGCCTGGGGAGCTCTACTCAATGCCCTCTGGTGACCTAAATAGAAAGGAAATCCAGAAAAGAGGGGATATATGTGTGTGTGTAGCTGTCTGGTGTGTATTCTCTATTGTGAGCCAACCCACAGCCTTGTCTGGGGCTTTGTGAATCCCAGGGCCCTCGGGACTCTGCAGCAGATTGTTTAAATTGGAGAACGGGGGGATCTTGGGCTTACTGAGTGGGGAACTCATGTGCACACGCTGAATGTGGCACAATGTGGCTGAAGGCTCACGGAGGCTCACACCTGTGTCTCGGAGAGAGCTGGCCGGGGGGGTCGACTGATGGTCTGCCCCCAGACATTTGATCCTGCCGGTTAGTTTCTCAAATGTGACCTTTACATCATCGTTGCCCCTATTCTTTAACACATGTAACCCCTTTTTCTGAACCATTCTCTGTGCCAAGCATTCATAACAGAATTTAACACTAAAAATAAAGTAGTTCGCACCATAGCTTCCTCAACACTCTGGGGCTCAGAAACAAAACCTTGTCCTTGATCTGAGATTTTTATCTTAGCCTTTTCTTTCTAAGAAAATGTATCATTACAGTATTATAAAGTAAAATAAATAAAAAGAAAATAATGAAAATGTATTACTTTAAAAATCTTATTTTAATATTTTTGGTATTTTAGTAATATTGCTATATTCTGGTTGTGAGTACAAGCATCTGATATACATATTACATGAATGGCTATGTGATGTTACATACGTATTATTTACCTCCTGCTTCATAAGCTTGACTCTGTGCAGTGGTTGGTATGATGACAGGCATGTCATGGGCTTAATAGAATGCAGTCCATATTTTTACTGATCATAATAATCCATTCTCAGGGAAGCCTGGTGAAATGAACGACATTTCAGGCAAGTTGTAGTTTGAATTTGACTTAATTTAGAAAAGGGCTATTCAGTCCATTTGCAGCTGCAAAATTGGGGTGACCCCCAACTCCCAACTCCCTACAAGAAGGCAACTGATGTGTGGGCTCCAACCTTGGGGATGGTTGTGTGAAAAGATGCTCTGTTGCAGAGTTTCTTAGTCCAGTTCACTAGCACTTTTCCTTTCTCATTTTTGTATTCTTTGAGCTTAGACTTGGGAATAGATTTCACCATCTGTTTTTTTTTTTTTTTTTAACATAAGACCACAAGGGTGCAAATCAAAAGCCACAAGATTCCTCAGTGCAGGAAATGTAACTCAATTTATTTTTCTATAATAGAATTCAATACCTATTACAAGCCTTCCTTCAACCAGGCAGCAAAACTTTTAAATTAATTTAGCAACCCTCCTCTCTACCTCCCACACTTTGTATGGCGTCCAGCCTCATCTCCAAGGAACTCTGGGATGCGTTTCAGCCCCGTGGGGACTGGAGAGTGTCTGGCTGTCTCCATCATCAGTCCATGTCATCTCTTTTGGGGACACTCATTCCTGCCTGTGTTTTGGCCATGGGCTTATTCAGATTGCCTTTCTTCTGGCTGCTCTGGCTCTTAATACAAATCCCTGGTGAGCATCAGTTCAGTTCAGCACAGTCACTCAGTTGTGTCCGACTCTTTGTGACCCCATGGACTGCAGCACACCCGGCCTCCCTGTCCATCACCAACTCCTGGAGTTTACTCAAACTGATGTCCATTGAGTCGGTGATGCCATCTAACCATCTCATCCTCTGTCATCCCCTTCTCCTTCCACCGTCAATCTTTCCCAGCATCAGGGTCTTTTCAAATGAGTCAGCTCTTCACATCAGGTGGCCAAAGTGTTGGAGTTTCAGCTTCAGCATCACTCCTTCCAATGAATATTCAGGACTGATTTCCTTTAGGATGGACTGGTTGGATCTCCTTGCAGTCCAACGGACTCTCAAGAGTCTTCTCCAGCACCACAGTACAAAAGCATCAATTCTTCAGTGCTCAGCTTTCCTTATAGCCCAACTCTCACATTCATACATGACTACTGGAAAACCATATCCTTGACTAGATGGAATTTTGTTGGGGGGCATGGCCTACAGAAAAACCCTGCCCTGCCTCCAGCAGGCTGCTGGGCCTGCCTCCTATCTATGTAACCAAGCTATTTTGCTCCACCCTCACTCATGGAAACAGTGGAGGACAGGGAAGCCTGGTGTGCTGCAGTCCATGCGCTGGATGTGACTGAGTGACTGGACAACAATAGTCATTCAAATCTGAGGTCCTGTGCCTTCCTAGTTCCTATCTGGACCCTTCCTGGAATGGGGTCAAGGTCCCAAGCCTACGTGTCCTCTGGGGACAGGAAGGACAGTGGGGTTTCAAGCATCCACGGGTTCTCGGTATCTCCTCCAAACCTTTCTTTCTCCTTCTTCTTGTCTAAGAAATCTGCATCTCATTTAGGATACAGGAAAAACAGCATATTGTTGAGTATTCCTTCTCAGATTTTCACACCTGGACCAAACCTTTAACAAGGGTGGTGGTGGATGAGATGGTTGGATGGCATCATCAACTCAATGAACATGAGTTTGGGTGAACTCTGGGAGATGGTGAAGGCCAGGAAAGCCTGGAGTGCTGCAGTCCACGGGTCAAAAAGTTAGACACGACTTAGTGATTGAGCCACAACATGGCTTTTGAGGGGCTTCCCCGGTGTGGTGCTATTTGTAAAGAATTCAACTGCCAATGCAGGAGACATAAGAGACATGGGTTTGATTCCTGGGCTGGGAAGATGCCCTGGAGTAGGAAATGGCAACCCACTCTGGTATTCTTTCCTGGAGAATCCTATGGACAGAGGTGCCTGGTGAGCTATAATTCATGGAGTTGCAAACAGTCGGACAAAACTGAAACAACTTAGCATGCACCTCAGTGACTTAGGAGCTGTGAGCTCGATCCCTGGGTTGGGAAATACCTTGGAGAAGAAAATGGCAACCCACTTCAGTATTCTTGCCTGGGAAATCCCATGGACAGAGGATCCTGGCAAGTCCATGAGGTTGCAAAAGAGTTGAACTCAACTTAGCAGCTAAACAACAACATATTAAAAAAAAAAAAGCTTTTGAAGCTCAAAAGCTGAGCTTGCCTCCTGTCCTTCTGTCCTTCTTTATCCAACTAACTGCTTTTATTGTTCACAGCATTTTCATCAGTTGTTCCTTTTAAAAAAAGTTGTTCATTGACTTCCCCTGGTGGCTCAGATGGTAAAGAATCTCTGTCTGCCAATGAATGCAAGAAACACAGATTTGCATTCACTGGGAGACAGAGAAGGTCTGGGTCAAGAAGATCCCCTGGAGAAGGGAATGGCAACCCACTGCAGTGTTACTGCCTGGAGAAGTCCCTGGACAGAGGAGCCTGGAGGGCTGTCGTCTATGGGGCCACAAAGAGTAGGACACAACTGAGTGATTAACACACACATGAAGGGAAAGATTATTTTTAGCATTTAGGACAGTGTCTTGCACATAGATGGTGTTCAAGAAAAATCTGTTGAACAAAATAATGGATGAATAAACGAAAATTGGACACTTGTATCCTTTTGAGTTATTCCTTTCTTGAAGCAGTATCATAGCCTGAGTTAGGGGAAGGCCACAGATCCCAGAAAAAATAAACCTGATTAATATCTCAACGTGTTCTCATTACGTATATACACAAGATGATAACAATACCATCTAGCTTATTATGTGTGTGGAGTTGATGTTTTCCTAAAGGTAGATGAATCTGTTCCTGGTTCCTTTCTGGTGGGGATATTTTATTTCCTGATGTGCTTGCCAGAAGAAACTTGGCAGAGCTTTGGAATGTAGCTTGTCCATTCATCTTGGGGTAGCTCAGTAGAGATTTTTGCTCCCAGCTATATCATGTGTTCTAACTCAAGTCACTGCAAAGTCCTTGTTTACATTCCTCCTAGAAACTCTTGATATAGCTGGTTGCAAAACCACTGCAGAATGCAATAAAATATAAAAATGAAGACTCTAGTGGGAAATGAACTTGAAGTTCATGGTACTGTTTGTTTATTTCCTACCAGATATATTAGTAAGTAAAATACATGTACAGATAGATTTAGTTTTGCAGAAATAATATTTTTTTCCGAACTACTTTGCACTTAATAGAACTGCAGCTCCTATATTTTCTCTAAATCTTAATTGAGTGTTAAAGACCATAAATATTTTGAAAAGATTTACTAATTCACTCATCTATCTGCACCCAAGGTAGAAGGCATGAAAGGCACACATTGAGGAAAACCAGCGAGTATCCTCAAGGTCATAAGTCTTAGTGAAAATTCTCCTGGGTTCAGAGAAAGATTTGGAGTTCTCTTTGAGAGTAAGTGTGGCTTTCTCATACATTGTAAGCATGTGCAAGATTAATATTTTGAATCATATGTTTATTTTTGATACTAAATGATTACTTTTCACTTTGGGAACTAAATACGTGGCCAGAACAGACAGATCTGTCACAAATTAGATATTAGGGGTTGAAAATGTAGTTCATCTTGGCAGATTCTGGGGCATTTGAAGATCTGTTTCTAAGAAAAATGACGTGCTTTCCACATAATTCAAGCTCTAATCAAGTCTCTCCTTTCTGCTAGCTCCCAGTTCAGATGTTTCTCATTTTGTGCAGCATTGCTCCCTTGAAGATGTTACTAAACCAGATCATCGTTTAAATGTACTGAAAGCACTGGCTATAATAAATCACGAAAGGCGATCTCTTCTCCAACCCGAATTGCTACCTCTAATGCAGCTGACTTTTACATTTGATTTCCCTGAGGCTTGACTTAAAGCTTGGCTTGGGGCCAGAATGCAATTAGAAGATTTGTGTGGTGACTCCAACACACTCTGTGTAATTGCCCCCAGGCTCAAGAACGGTCCTAACAAAAGGACAAGACACATTCTTAGATGACTTTGTAGGGGGAAAAAAAAGACATATTATGGAAATTTCATTAAAATTTCCACTTTACATTAGCTTTTATTTCTTATTTTCATATAAGAAAAGTAATCATATAGATGTAGTTAAATTGGATAAGGAAATTTCTACTCCCTTTGTATTTCTCTCTTACAGAGAGAACTCATAAATAAGGGATCATTTTGTCAGGTGACCACACAAATCATGACATTTCGGCTATCTCTCTCTATATATATATGTCTGAAGATTGCAATCCTGACCTCTTTTCATTGCCAAATGGAGCAATTTATCAGTGAGATGTTCTAAGAACTGGTAGAAGGGACATATTGCAGGGTCTCTGTGTTCTGATTGTCATTTTGCTGATGTGTGGCTCCCAAAAGAATGGAGACTTGCCCCAAAGTTCAGCTCACTGAAGATGCTAGTTGCCAGTCCTGCTGTGAGTACTTGGGGACCATGGTTTCCTGTTCACCTGGACTTTAGGAAAAAAGATTTCCCAGTGAGAGTTACACTTTGAAATCAGCTGGTGTGGCATTAGAATCATACAATATGAAGAATTCTTAAAAGAGACAACACGGTTCTTAGGACCCTCTAACCCAGTGAAAAACATTCTTTCCTTGGCTGTATGACACCATCTTTCTGCAGTGGGTTCAGAGCACATGTAAGCTTGGATAAAAGTGGAGTCACAAGGCAGACAGGGTATAACCCATTGAAGCACTTTCTAGGGAAAGTGAACTTCAGTCAAGAAACCTCAAGTCCTAAAGATGCCACTGTCCCTATTCTAGAGGTCATAACCCCAAAGCATTCAACTTTCTTTCTTTTCTTTTAGCTGCATCACATAGCAGGTACGTAGGATCTTCGTTCCCTCACCAGGGATACAGCCCCTGCATTAGAAGCATAGAATCTTAACCACTGGATTGCCAGGAAAGTCCCAATATTAAATTTCTTACAAATGCTACTCCTATCACTTCCTGGCAAAGAGATGGGGGATAAAAATGAAAACAGTGGCAGATTTTGTTGTCTTGGGCTCCAAAATCCCTGAGGACAGTGACTGCAGCCATGAAATTAAAAGATCCTTGTTCCTTGGAAAAAAAACTTTGACAAACCTAGACAGTGTATTAAAAAGCTTGGATATCACTTTGCTGACAGAAGTCCATATAGTCAAAGCTATGATTTTACTAGTAGTCCTGTACAGTTGTGAGAGTTAGACCGTAAGGAAAACTGAGGGTCAAAGAATTGATGCTTTCAAACTGTGGGGCTGGAGAAGACTCTTGAGAGTCCCTTGGACTGCAAGGAGATCAACCAGTCAATCCTAAAGGAAATCAACCCTGAATATTCATTGGAAGGACTGACGCTGAAGCTGAAGCTCCAATACTGTGGCCACCTGATGAGAAAAAATGACTCATTGGAAAAGACCTTGATGCTGGGAAAGACTGAGAGCAGGAGAAGGGGGTGACGGCAGGATGAGATGGTGGGATGACATCACCAACTCAACGGACATGAGTTTCAACAAATTCTGGGAGACAGTGAAGGACAGGGAAGCCTGGCGTGCTGCAGTCCATGGGGTCACAGAGTCGGACATAGCAACTGAACAATAACGTACCGTTCTAGATTCCATATATATTCCTTAATATTGAAATATTTCTCTTTCTGACTAAGTTTACTCTGTTGACAGTCTCTAAGTTCATCCATGTCCTACAAATGACCCAATTTCACTCCAAAGAGGTCTAGTTCTGCTGAACACTATAAATCCATGGGGCAGCTATCTCAGGAGGAAGGATGTGGCTCGTGCGTGTTGTTGCATCAAGTTGCTCTCCATTGTTATTGATATTATTCAGCTTTTTTTTTTAATTTAAATTTTACTTTTTTACTTTACAATACTGTATTGGTTGTGCCATACATTGACATGAATCCACCACAGGTGTACATGAGTTCCCAACCCTGAACCCCCCTCCCACCAGCCTCCCCATATCATCTCTCTGGGTCATCCCAGTGCACCAGCCCCAAGCATCCTGTATCCTGTATCGAAACTAGACTAGCGATTCGTTTCTTACACGATAGTATACATGTTTCAATGCCATTCTCCCAAATCATCCCACCCTCTCCCTTTCCCACAGGGTCCAAAACTCTGTTCTTTACATCTGTGCTTTATTGGAATCCAGCCATGACTGAGGGCCTCGATGAGGCAGCTGTGGTTGGCTGACTTCTCCAGGGGCCCGGAGTGACACTGCCTCCTGGCCCAGGGCCTTGTGTTCCTCTCTCCTCTCCGGCAGGTCCGAACCTAGTGACAAGCTTCCAACCAACAGACTATGGCAAAAGTCAGGGGACACTTCCTCCAGGATTAGGTGACAAGAGACTGTGACTTCCATGTTGCTAGTAGGCTCTCTTCATTGACTTCTTGGTGACCACGGTGATGAAGCTGCCATGATGGGCTGGCCAATGTGACTGGGACCTGAGGCTGGTCTACAGCCAACAGCAGTGAGCATCTGGGATCCTAAATTCAACTGCTTACAGAGAACCAAGTACTGGAAAGCAGTCCCATGAACATAGAAGCAGGTGTTTTTTTTTTTTTGAAATCCCATTTGAACCATAGCCCAGAGCTTACCTCGATTTCGGCCCATGAGAAACCCTGAGGTGAGTGGACACAGTAAAGCCGTGCCTGGATCCTGGCCCACAGAAGCTGTGGGATGATAAATGTGTGTTGTTTTCAGCTGGTACATTTTGGGAGCAATTTGTTATGCAGTGGTAGATAACTAATGTGAGAGCAGAAGGGGTAAGACGAGTTCATAAATGTAAATTAATTTAAAATGCATTGCTGGCCACAGTGATTTTTGTATTACATGTGACCTCACCTTGGCCATTTCAACACGAAGGTTGTTTTGAATGAAAATTCATTCAGACATAAACATGCGAGAGTCCCCTGTTTTTCTTAGTGGACAATGAGGCATCATTTGTGACTTAATATGAAATTTGAATTGCATCAGACTTTCCAGATTAAAGCAATTGTGAAGTGTGGAGTGAAGAGGAAATAGAGCATGCCAGCATCAAGTTAATAATTGCACGAATTATAAAAGCAGCTATTTATTGAGTACTTGACATACGCTGGGTCATGTGTTAAGTAATTATGAACCTCATTACATGGAATTCTCTCACAGTTCTAAGATGGAGGTAGATTATCCTGATTTTTCAGTTGAGGAAAAGGATGTTTTGACAAATTTCCCAACAGGAGTAGCAATGATGAGGTTGGGACCTGTTGTGTCTTGCTGGAAAGCTTGTGTCCACGATTTTCAAGCTTGAAAAGTTGTTTGAAAAGTGACACCCATTTCGCTCTTCTGCTTTGTTCAACCAATGGTAGCAGGTCATCAAAAATGCTACCTTTGTTGAGTAAAAAACAAAACCAAAACAACCCCGAACTGACTCTAAAAGTCACTCATTTTCCAAGGGCATGTTTGCAATCTATTTTCTTCTGTGATTTTTTAAAAAAGCGTTATTCTGTTATGTTAGTTTTATTATTGCTTGACCTTTTTATCCCACAAATTTTTGTTGTATTTATGAAAAATTTCCTCAAGGACAAGAATACTTTTTACTCTTCTGTGTCTCCATCTATGTCTGGTTCTATTCTTTTCAAATCATATGTGCTGTGCTTAGTCACTCAGTCATGTCTGACTCTTTGAGACCCTGTGGACTGTAGCCCATCAGGTTCCTCTGTCCATGGAGATTCTCCTGGCAAGAATACTGGAGTGGGTTACCATGCCCTCCTACAGGGGATCTTCCCAATCCAGGGATTGAACCTAGGTTTCCCACATTGCAGGTGGATTCTTTACCATCTGAGCCACTTCAGGAAACCCATACAAATGATAAGCATGCAACAAAGTCTTTTTTTGATGAATGTGATTACCTCTGAACTGAATATAGAGATGAGATGAGAGACAATTTCTTTGTCAGAAGCCCTGTCAGCTCTGCATAAGGGGCCAGAGTTGTTGAGTAAGAGCTGTGGCTTGGGTTGGGCTGAGAATCAGATGTTACAACAAGATCAGTCCTAGGTATTTGCACAGGGACAGCCTTGCTCCTGGACCACTCCCAAAAGGGTCTGCAGGGTAATTAAGGTAATTAATTTCAGGACTGAGTGCCTTCTGGGGTTTTCAGTGCTAAAACCAGTAAAGTCCTAGATAAACTGGGATGAATTGGTCATCTCAGCAGGAATGCTGCTATGGGCAAAATGTCTGTGTGCTCACTCACTCAGGTGTGTCCGACTCTTTGAGACCCCATAGACTGTAGCCCGCCAGGCTCCTCTGTCCAGGGAATTTTCCAGACAAGAATACTGAAGTGGGTTGCCATTTGTGTGCCCCTCAAATCTGGATTTTGAATCCCTAACCCCCAAGTGTGACTGCATTTTGAGTAAGAAAGTAATTAAGGTTAAATGAAGTCATAAGGGACTTCCCAGATGGTGCTAGCAGTAAAAAATCCACCTGCCAGTGCAAGAGATGCAAGAAACATGAGTTTGATAGCTGGGTGGGAAAGATCCGCTGGAGGAGGACATGGTAACCCACTCCAGTATTCTTGCCTGGGGAATCTCTTGTACAGAGGAGCTTGGCAGGCTATAGTCCGTAGGGTCACAAAGAATTGGACATGACTGAAGCAACTTAGCATATGAATGTGCATGCACGCACATGCACACACACACACCACACACACACACACACGAGGTCCTCAGGGTGGGGTTCTGATCCAATAAAACTAGTGCCCTTGTAAGAGACACCACGGGTTTCCCAGGTGGCAATAGTGGTAAAGAATCTGCCTGGCAATGCAGGAGATGAGAGACACAGCTTTGGTCCCTGGGTCAGGATGATTCCCTGGAATAGGAAATGGCAATCTGCTCCAGTATTCTTGCCTGGAAAATTCTTTAGACAGGGGATCCTGGCAGGCTACCGTCCATGGTGCTGCAAGGAATCAGACACAACATCGACTTTGCCCAGCACACACACAAGAGACACCAGAGAGCCTCTTTTCCTGCCGTGTGAAGACACAGTAAGAATGCAGCCATCTGAAAATCAGGAAGATAACTCTCAGCAGCACCCCTCCAGGCTGGCGCGCTGATCTTGGACTTCCAGCTTCTAGAACTGTGAGAAATAGATGTCTGGTGCTGAGGTCACCCATCTGTGGTATTTTGTTATGGCCAGACCCAAGATGACCAAAACAAACGTGCATTTGGTGGGCAGTGGTGCTGCTTTTGCTACCTTTATGTGTTTTTTCTATGTATTTAACCCCAGTTATAGAAAAAGACCCAATGATTGGAAAAGACCCTGGTGCTGGAAAAGACTGAGGGCAGGAGGAGAAGGGGATGACAGAGGAGGAGATGATTGGATGGTATCACTGACTCAATGGACATGAGTTTGAACAATCTCTGGGAGATGGTAAGGGACAGGGAGGTCTGGTGTGATGCAGTCCATGAGGTCACGAAGAGTCAGACACAACTTGGCTACCGAACAACAGCAAACACAATCAATCAACTAACTAACTAGCCAACCAACTTCTGGGCATCTTAAAAGTGTATAGAGGTATACTTATCATAAGTGGTGTATGTTTCCTATCAGAGATCTTAGCCAGATTCAAACGCTCAGTTTTAGGATGGAAGATTTAACAGTATTTTGGTTGTTATCATCAATATTTATCTGCCATGTGCACACAGAGCCCCTGGGTCTTTTCCATGTTACAGATCTCCTTTGAAGTTCTCCAGAGTTTTGCCCACCGAGCAGCTATGTCGGGTGCAGAGAGGGATAAAACCAAGGAATTAGCGTGAACTACAGGTCCAAGAGCACTATATCAAAAGCTCACACACCAGGCCATTTAATTTATTGGACTGCTCAGTAGAAAGATACCTGCTGGGCAGGGTAGGGTTGAAGGATCAGAAGGAGGGAAACATCAATGAGTATAATTCACACTGTTATTTCTCGGCTGCACTCACATGGATGGAAAGTTTTTTTCTCCCCTAGAGCTGGCATACATCTCTCTGAGTTAGCACCATGGCAGCGGAAAGGTGATAAAGAAACTCTTGCATTGAGCTGACTTTTTTTTAAAACCTAGAGTTATTTTAAACTTTCAATTGGCATTGCCTGATAGTTCTACTGTGCTTCTTTAGTAGATGTCCTTTCCCTATTTGCTGAGGTTGTCCTTTCATACCTTCCTCTTGCCTCCAGGCCATGTTTTGTCCTTTAGCAGATGACTCTACATCATTCTTCATGGAGATAAAAAAAAAAATGCTATCGGGCCTAATCCTGCAACTTGTCACCACCAATTATAATGATCTATCCCCACCTGCCGGAGAAGGCAATGGCATCCCACTCCAGTACTCTTGCCTGGAAAATCCCATGGATGGAGGAGCCTGCTGGGCTGCAGTCCATGGGGTTGCAGAGTCGGACACAAATGAGTGACTTCACTTTCACTTTTCACTTTCATGCATTGGAGAAGGAAATGGCAGCCCACTCCAGTGTTCTTGCCTGGAGATTCCCGGGGACGGGGGAGCCTGGTGGGCTGCAGTCCATGGGGTCGCTAGGAGTCGGACACGACTGAAGCGACTTAGCAGCAGCAGCAGCAGCATCCCCACCTGCACACATATCTTTCTCTCCTACTCAGTTATGGTGAGGGAAATCTTCTTCTTCCTGCAGGACAAGTCATCTCATGTGAGCTCAGGGTGCTTCATTGTTTTGTGTCGGCAGCTTCTGAATTGCTAGCCAATTGATAAGCATCTCCTGGTCATTGTACAAGCTCTTCACTTAGAGTGTTCGCTGGATGTAGCGACTGGCTCCTAATGAGTGGACTACAGCATAAATGATGGGCTGTCACTCCCACGATTAGGTTATAAAAGACTGTAACTTTTTTTCTTTTTTTAAAGTAAAGTTGATTGAGAGTGCTGTGCTAGTTTCAGGTGTACATCTAAGCCATCAGTTATGTATATGTCCTTGTTTAGATCTTTTCCATTGTAGGTTATTGCTGCTGCTGCTGCTAAGCCGCTTCAGTCGTGTTCGACTCTGTGCGACTCCATAGACGGCAGCCCACCAGGCTCCCCCGTCCCTGGGATTCTCCAGGCAAGAACACTGGAGTGGGTTGCCATTTCCTTCTCCAATGCACGAACGTGAAAAGTGAAAGTGAAGTCGCTCAGTCGCGTCTGACTCTTTGCGACCCCATGGACTGCAGCCTACCAGGCTCCTTCGTCCATGAGATTTTCCGGGCAAGAGTACTGGAGTGGGGTGCCATCACCTTCTCTGATTATAGGTTATTATAAGATATCAAATATAATTCCCCGTCCCATACAGTGGGTTCTTGTTGTTTATCTATTTTATGTATAGTAATGTGTACCTGTTAATCCCAAACTACGAATAAATCTCTTCCTCCCTTTACCCTTTCAGTTCAGTTCAGTCGAGTCGGACTCTTTGTGACCCTATGGACTGTAGCATGCCAGGCCTCCCTGTCCATCACCAACTCCCAGAGCTTACTCAAACTCATGTCCATTGAGTCTGTGATGCCATCCAACTATCTCATCCTCTGTTGTCCCCTTCTCCTCCCACCTTCAATCTTTCCCAGCATCAGGCTGTTCTCATATGAGTCAGCTCTTTGCATCAGGTGGCCAAAGTATTGGAGTTTCAACTTCAGCATCAGTCCTTCCAATGAATATTCAGGACTGATTTCCTTTAGGATGGACTGGTTAGATCTCCTTGCAGTCCATGGGACTCTGAAAAATCTTCTCCAACACCACAGTTCAAAAGCATCAATTCTTTTGTGCTAAGCTTTCTTTATAGCCTAAGTCTCACATCCATACATGACTACTAGAAATACCATAGTTTGACTAAATGGACTTTTGTTGGCGAAGTAATGTCTCGCTTTTTAACATGCTGTCTAAGTTGGTTATAGCTTTTCTTTCAAGGAGCAAGCATCTTATAATTTCATGGCTGCAGTCACTGTCTGCAGTGATTTTGGAGCCCAGAAAAGTAGTTTTTCATTGTTTCCGTTGTTTCTCCATCTGTTTGCCATGAAGTGATGGAGCCAGATGCCATAATCTTAGTTTTCTGAATGTTGAGTTTTAAGCCAACTTTTTCACTCTCCTCTTTCATTTTCATCAAGAGGCTCTTCAGTTCTTCACTTTCTGCCGTAAGGATGGTGTCATCTGCGTATCTGGTATTATTGATATTTCTCCCAGCAATCTTGATTCCAGCTTGTGCTTCATCCAGCCTGGCATTTCTCATGATGTACTCTGCATATAAGTTAAATAAGCAGGGTGACAATACATAGCCTTGACGTACTCCTTTCTTGATTTGGAACCAGATTGGTTCTGTGTCCAGTTCCAATGGTTTCTTCTTGACATGCATGCAGATTTCTCAGGGGGCAGGTCAGGTGCTCTGGTATTCCCATTTCTTGAAGAATTTTCCAGTTTGTTGTGATCCACACAGTCAAAGGCTTTGAAATAGTCAGTAAAGCAGAAGTAGATGTTTTTCTGGAACTCTCTTGCTTTTTTAATGATCCAGTGGATGTTGGCAATTTGATCTCTGGTTCTTCTGCTTTTTCTAAATCCAGCTTGAACCTCTGGATGTTCTCAGTTCACGTACTGTTGAAACCTGGCTTGGAGAATTTTGAGCATTACTAGTGTGTGAGATGAGTACAATTGTGCGGTAGTTTGAGCATTCTTTGGCATTGCCTTTCTTTGGGACTGGAATGAAAACTGAACTTTTCCAGTCCTGTGGCCATTGCTGAGTTTTCCAAATTTTCTGGCATATTGAGTGCATCACTTTAACAGCATCATCTTTTAGGATTTATAATAGCTTGACTGGAATTCCATCACCTCCAGTAGCTTTGTTCATAGTGATGCTGCCTAAAGCCCACTTCACTTTGCATTCCAAGATGTCTGGCTCCAGGTGAGTGATCATACCACCATGGTTATCTGGGTTGTGAGGATCTTTTTTGTATAGTTCCTCTGTGTATTCTTGCCACATCTTCTTAATATCTTCTGCTTCTGTTAGGTCCATATCATTTTTGTCCTTTATTGTGCCCATCTTTGCATGAAATGTTCCTTTGGTGTCTTTAATTATTTGAAGAGATCTCTAGTCTTTTCCATTCTATTGTTTCCCTCTATTTCTTTGCATTGATTACTGAGGACGGCTTTCTTATCTCTCCTTGCTATTCTTTGGAACTCTGCATTCAAATGGGCATGTCTTTCCTTTTCTCCTTTGCCTTTAGATTTTCCTCTTTTCTCAGCTATTTGTAAGGCCTGCTCATACAACCATTTTGCCTTTTTGTGTTTCTTTTTCTTGGGGATGGATGGTCTTGATCACTGTCTCCTGTACAATGTCACAAACCTCTGTCCATAGGTCTTCAGTCACCATGAATTCATTTCTGTTTTGTAAATAAGTTCATTTATATCATGTTTTATATTCCAGATAAAAGTGATATCATACGATATTTGTCTTTGTCTGACTAAGTACAGTAATCTCTAGGTCTATCCATGTTGATGTAAATGGCATTATTTCATTCCTTTTTTTTTTTTTTTTTTTTTTATGGCTGAGAGCCTGTGTTTGGCAATGAGAGAGTAGCCCCATTTGCCACAACTAAAGAAAGCTTGCTCACAGCCAGGAAGACCCAGTGCAGCCAAAATTAAATAAATAAAGGCATCTTAAAAAACAAAAGAAGAGACGTGATTTATGTGAGAGCCTGAATAAAATGAAGACATCAGAGAATCATGAACAGTCAGTGTCATATGGGCAAGAAAACCCTCTCTGCATCTCCACTGTGTATATGACACGTAATAAGCTCTAAATTGGTGTGTATCAATTGACTTGAGTGGCCAGGTCATATATATAGAATAGCAAGACATTGAGGTGGAAGTAAAGAAAAAAAAAAAAGATCGCTACCTAAACAGCTGGCTTCTTGCTGAATTTAATCCTTATACTCTGAAAAGACTCAGTAAATGTTCCTTTGTCTAATCAACTGATATTCAATTAACTTGTAATAACTACCTTAATAATTCTAGAGCAGTAACTTGAATCTCCTGAAAAGTTGTCTAGCATTCCTTTGTTCATCTCTTCTGGGGGAATGAGTCACAGGTATTAATTACTGGGTGGGGATTCTTTTTTTTTTTTCACTCTTCCTTATTAATACAATGATGAGCAGGTTGGACAAATATTAAATAATCCTTAAGACTTTTTGAGATAATTTGGAAGCTATTAACACTTGTTGGACAGAGATATGATTTTGTTCAGTGGTGTAAACACATGGCAAAAGAAAATTGGCTTCAGTTGTTGAATTTCTGCTTCCATTGAGAAGCTGATTAAAAATGAAACTGGAGAATATGTAATTATCCGAACGGAATGATTATGTGACATCGAAAAACTGGTCGCCCTAGGTGGTTAGCTTCATGACTAAGAAAAAGTAATGGCGTGGATATATGAACCTTGCCTGGCAGGATCTCAATTTGCATTTTAGTTCTGCAGAGCACAGATAGGTTAACTAAAGACCAAAGGGCAATGAACTGTCTCTGATTTGCATGGTGATTAAGAATTCAATAAATTAGAATATAATATTTATATCACTATATGACCAAGATACCCTCTCAACTTCCTGTGCCTGTGAGAGTTGAAAGAAAGAAAGGGCATATTCTTCAATTATGCAATGGAAAACTATTAATTTTCTAACATTTGCCAATGATTGCTTACTACAAAAATGTAAAATGGTGCCAGAAGCTTTAGCATATATTATTTACACTGTAATTTTGGTTTATTTTCTTCTAGACTTTTTCCCAGTATGTATTTTTTAGAACAGTTGTAATCATGTTATACTTATAATTTACCCTGACTTTTTTAAACCTAGTATTACAAATGTTACTTTGGTTTATAATAACAAAAAATCTGGAAACAAGGTAAATATATACCATATTCAGTGACTCACAGCACTCTTAAAGTCTTGGTTACAAAAATATATTATTTATTTAACAATCTCCATATAACTGGATATCTAGACTCTACATTTTTGTTGTGTTATTATAAAGGAAACAAGTATTACAAAGCATTATTTTTATACATAAAAATTCTTCGAGGATTTTGATTGTTTTTTAAGGAGAAACTTCTACAAAGGAAATTGGTAGGTTAAAAATTTGTGAACCTCTTTTTAATGGCATTGGATGCGAAAAGACCTATTTGTTTTCAAGTGTCATTGGGGAGCTTAGAAATAAAGGGAGGATTTATTAGGTACAAAGGGTCATGCCTGTAACAGTAGGAAAGGAAAGCGCATCTGGCTGGCAAAATCAGGGACTTTAGTGCCCCAGGGCCTTTTCTATTTCTTTCCAAGGCTCAGCAGTTAGCCTCATTTCATTCATTTGCTGGTCAGCTTTTTTTTTTTCCCATTCCAGAATTAACACAGCCTCTTCAAACTGAGTTTCTACCAGCATCAAGGGACTGGATTTAGTTCTAAGGAAGATCCTGGAGAACTACCTTAGTTCTGGCCTGGCTTGCTCCAGGAGCTGCTATGGACTAGTCTGCACCGGTAAAATTGGCAAGATTCCATAACAGAGAAAAGGTTTCAAAGGCTCAAGTCTTTTTATTAGGTCTATTTCTAGACAATGCAGAATTTGGGTGAGTTAAGTGTCTTTGTTATTTACTAATATATACGATCAAATTATGGAGTAATGTATAAATGTGAGAGTTGGGCCATAAAGAAGTCTGAGCACAGAAGAATTAATGCTTTTGAACTGCAAGGCTAGAGAAGACTCTTGAGCGTCCCTTGGGCTGCAAGGAGATCAAACCAGTCAGTTCTAAAGGAAATTAACCCTGAATATTCTTTGGAAGGACTAATGCTGAAGCTGAAGGTCTGAGACTTTGGCTGCCTGATGTGAAGAGCTGAGTCACTGGAAAAGTCCCTGATGCTGGGAAAGATTGAGAGCATAAACAGGGGACAACAGAGGACGAGATGGTTGGATGGCATCACTGACTCGATGGACATGAGTTTGAGCAAGCTCTGGGAGATAGTGAAGGACAGAGGACCCTAGCGTGTTTCAGTCCATGGGGTGGCAAAGAATCAGACATGACTTAGCAATTGAACAAGGATCAAATTACCTAATCAGCTGGCAGTCCTATCAGGAATATGTAAGTGTACTGGTTTTACAACTCCTTCTCCACTGTTCTATCAATGTAGCTGAATGGGAGATGAAAGGCCACATGGCATCATTTCAGTCCTATCCCACTTGTCATAGCAGATCCCAAGGCAAGGCCATGTTCAAGGAGAGAAGAGACACTACCATTTGATGGGAGAAATGGTGTGGGTGAAAGTTAATTTTGTGTGTCAGCTTGACTGGGTTATGGGGTGCCAGACATTCAGACAGACATTATTCCAGATGTATCTGTGAGGGTGTTTCTGGAGAAGGTTAATATTTGAATTGGTCCCCTGAGTAAAACAAATGACCTTTCCTAATTTGTGACCCTATGGACTGTAGCCCAGCAGACTCCTCTGTCCATGAGATCCTCCAGGGGATCTTCTGAACCCAGCAATTGAACCTGTGTCCCTTATGTCTCCTGTATTGGCAGGTGGGTTCTTTACCACCTGGGAAGCTCAGTGTGGGTGGGCTTTATCCAACCAGCTGAAGACTTGAATAGAACAAAAAGAAGGAGTCATAGGGTATCCTTCTGTCGACTGCTGAGCTGGGACATGGCTGGATTTTGAACTCAGACTGAAACATTAGCTTTTCTTGATTCTTGAGCTCACCTGCCTTTTTTTTTTTTTTTAAGCTTTTTATTATACATGCTGGGATATAGCCAATTAACAATGCTGAGACAGTTCAGGTGGACAGTGAAGGGACTCAGCCATTCTTATACCTGTATCCATTCTCCTCCAACCTCCATCCAGGCTGCCACATGACATTGGAGCTCACCTGGCTGTTGGATCAGGATTTGCACTTTTAGTTCTCCTGGTTCTCAGACCTTTGGATCTGGACATCTGTACTGGAACTACACATCAGCTTTTCTGGTTTTCCAGTTTGCTGCCTAGAGATCTTGAGACTTCTCAACTTTCATAACCATGTGAACCAGGTCCTTATAACAAATCCCATTTACTCTCTGTCTCCATAGCCTAGTGCTTATGTTTCTCTGGAGAACCCTCACTCATACAGCATGCATAGGCATAGATGGTGGAGATTGTGGGTGACCATTTTTGCAGATATTCTACTATGAAGATGATGAGTGTGAACATTTGCCTGCCAGATGGGGTTTTTCCCTTCCTAGTTCTTGGCCATGTGCACAGAGCTAGGATGCAGTACTGCCAATCAGGTAAGAGGAAACGGCTACACAGCCTTCTAGCTCCAGATTATAGTGCTAAATGTGAACATTTAACAAAGAACCTGTGAAGAAAAGCATCAAGATAAAAATACAATGATTAATTCTGGAGGAGAAAGAGACAATTCAGTGAACAAAATAGAACTTTTAAATAATTATACTTAAATTCCTATTGGCTTCCTATTGCTTCTATAGCAAACTTAGTGGTTTCAACAGTGCATGTTTATTACCTCTTGAGGTCAGAAGTCTGGAATGGTTGTCACTGAGCTAAAGTCAAGGTGTTGGCAGAGCTCATTCTTTTCTGGAAGTTCTAAGGGACAATCTGTTTTCTTGGTTTTTTCATCTTCTAGAGACTGCCTGTGTTCCTTGGCTTAGACACCCTTTCTTCTTCCATCTTCAAAGTCAGCAATGATCCGTTAGGTCTTTGTCATACTGCTGATATGAGACCCTTTCTGGTTTTGACCCTTCTACTAACCTCTTCCCCATTTAAGGACGCTTGTGATCACATTGGGCCCTCCCAGGTAATTCAAGATATTCTTATCTAAAGGTCGACTTATAAGCAACCTTATACAACAGACATTTCCCTTGCCAAGGAACCCAAAACATGCTTAGGTTCTGAGTGTCAGGACAAGACATCTTTGGGTGAGTGAGAGGCTTTATTCTGCCCATTATAGTTCCTAAGGAATTTGGGGGAAGAAATACAATTCTATGAAAATAGGAAGTTCACAATTTCTTCTTGATTTGGTAGCATTTACAGGTTGGAAGAATCTCAAACATAGGAGGTACTCAATAAACAATCATTTGTTAGAGGTTGGAAGGGAAATGAAGAAGACAGTAGTAACAAGACCCTGTGAATTTCATGAGTCTTGGTGACATGGATGAATACTCAGGAGAACATGTGGCTGTATCCCTGGAGACATCCTATGAGTGAAGGCTATGGAACAGAACCTTGTTTTCAGATACTTGCTTGCCATATGATATTTGGGAGAAGCATGGATGATACCCTGGGGAATGTAAAGGATGTGAGTGACATTTATTGGAAAGGAGGTGGAGTTTCTAGAATGATAACTTGCATTATATGTGGTCAGTGTCAGAAGGGTACTTAAATTACCTAATGTTGATGTTATGCTCAAAATTCTCCAAGCCAGGTTTCAACAGTATGTGAACCACAAACTTCCAGATGTTCAAGCTGGTTTTAGAAAAGGCAGAGGAACCAGAGATCAAATTGCCAACATCCACTGGATCATGGAAAAAGCAAGAGAGTTCCAGAAAAACATCTATTCCTGCTTTATTGACTATGCCAAAGCCTTTGACTCTGTGGATCACAATAAACTGTGGAAAATTCTGAAAGAGATGGGAATACCAGACCACCTGATCTGTCTCTTGAGAAACCTGTATGCAGGTCAGGGAACAACAGATAGAACTGGACATGGAATAACAGACTGGTTCCAAATAGGAAAAGGAGGACATCAAGCCTGTATATTGTCACCCTGCTTATTTAACTTCTATGCAGAGTACATCATGAGAAACGCTGGGATGGAAGAAACAAAAGCTGGAATCAAGATTGCCGGGAGAAATATCAATAACCTCAGATATGCAGAAGACACCACCCTTATGGCAGAAAGTGAAGAGAAACTAAAAAGCCTCTTGTTGAAAGTGAAAGAGGAGAGCGAAAAAGTTGGCTTAAAGCTCAACATTCAGAAAACGAAGATCATGGCATCTGGTCCCATCACTTCATAGGAAATAGATGGGGAAACAGTGGAAACAGTGTCAGATTTTATTTTTCTGGGCTCCAAAATCACTGCAGATGGTGACTGCAGCCATGAAATTAAAAGACGCTTACTCCTTGGAAAGAAAGTAATGACCAACCTAGACAGCATATTAAAAAGCAGAGACATTACTTTGCCAACAAAGGTCTGTCTAGTCAAGACGATGGTTTTTCCTGTGGTCATGTATGGATGTGAGAGTTGGACTGTGAAAAAAGCTGAGCCCCGAAGAACTGATGCTTTTGAACTGTGATGCTGGAGAAGACTCTTGAGAGTCCCTTGGACTGCAAGGAGATCCAACCAGTCCATTCTAAAGGAGATCAGTTCTGGGTGTTCTTTGGAAGGACTGATGCTAAAGCTGAAACTCCAGTACTTTGGCCACCTCATATGAAGAGTTGATTCATTGGAAAAGACTCTGATGCTGGGAGGGATTGGGAGCAGGAGGAGAAGGGGATGACAGAGGATGAGATGGCTGGATGGCATCACCGACTCGATGGACATGAGTTTGAGTGAACTCCAGGAGTTGGTGATGGACAGGGAGGCCTGGCGTGCTGTGATTCATGGGGTCACAAAGAGTCAGACATGACTGAGGGACTGAACTGAAGTGAATGTTGGTGAAGGTGTAGAAGAGGATACTCTTTCTACTTTGTATAGAGGAAAACTGGACTAAATGAACCAACTTCAGGGTCCCAAATAGGCAATTGGGATTAGGAAAGGCTGACATTGCCCAGGGAAATCAGTTTAAATGTTTTTCAAAGCTTGTTGTGTGTGCAGGCAATAGAGTAGATTCTCCATAGAAGCACTTTTTCTTTCTTTAATGTGAAAACTCTTTTCCCCTCTGGTCCGACTGCGATGCTCTGTTAGTTTATGGCACATCAATTTTACAGAGGATGTCTGCTTTCTTTCTTTTTAAAATTCCACAAACCTGGAAACAAATTCTTTTTATTTAGTATTTTTCATATATGTGTAAACAAAATGTTCTACCAAATCTAAACAATCAGAGCTTTAAATTTTGTACAACCACGAGAAAATTGAGTACCAGAGATTCAAGGAAAATCACATGTAAACTCTAATGCAGGTCCTCACTTCTGCAGCTAGTTTTAATGAGTAGCCATTCAATTGAGTTTCTCTCAGGATCTAGGATGGAAAATTGCACTTAAAAATCCACTGGGATGTTTTTTGTTAGATTCAGGATGAGTAATGTTGGCATGTGATAGGGGATATCTTTTGAATTATCTCAAGAATAGGAGCCTTAGTTTTATGAGCAGGGAGTCCCAGTATGTTTTGTGTCATGTATAATCCTACATGACATGGTCCATGACCCTTTCACATTCTGGAACACAGGAACACTTTTAAGTCTAATAAAGTAAACAAGTAGCAGCTTATTGTTACTTTTTGGTTCAAAGTTGAAGTATTATACTTCAGACTCTGAATTACATACAGGAATTTAAATGTGGTTTTATATTTAGGCTTCACAAGTATTGTAGGAAATGAGGCCTGATACTCTCCTTCGTCGTGGCATATATCTATATGTATATATTTTCATCATAAATGTTGTATGTTGGAATAATTTTAGGTTTGCAGAAAAGCTGCAAAGAGAGCATGAGAGTCTCCTATATCCATCCCCTGGCTTCAAATTTCCCCTTGCGTCATTATGTTACGTTACTGTGGTGCATTTGTCAAAACTAAGTAACCAACATTGCTATGTTCTTATTAACTAAACTCCAAACTATATTTAGATTTTGCCAGTTTTTCCTTAATATCCTTTTTCGGTTCCAGGATCTCACCCAGATAACCCATACATTTAGTCATGTCTCTTTCATTTTGACAAATCTAGACAGTGTATTAAAAAGCAGAGACATCACTTTGCCAAAAAGGCCTGTATAATCATTTTCCAGTAGTCTTGTATGGATATGAAAGTTGGACCATAAAGAAGGCTGAGTGCCAAAGAGCTGATGATTTCCAACTGTGATTCTGGAGAAGACTCTTGAGAGTCTCCTGGACAGCAAGAATATCAAACCAGTCAATCCTAAAGGAAATCAACCCTAATCAATGGAAAGATCATTGCTGAAGCTAAAGCTCCAATATTTTGGTCACCTGATGTGAAGAGCCAACTCATTGGAAAAAGCACTGATGCTGAGAAACATTGAAGGCAAAAGGAGAAGGGGGTGACAAAGGATGAGATAGTTAGGTAGCATCACTGACTCAGTGGACATGAATCTTTGCAAACGCTGGGACAAAGTGGAAGACAGAGAAGTCTGGTGTGCTGCAGTCCATGGGGTTGCAAAGAGTCAGACACAACTTAGCAGCTGAACAACAACAACAATATACATATATATATGTGTATATATATGTATTTTTTTTTCAGATTCTTTTCCATTGTAAGTTACTATAAGAACTATATTGAGTAGAGTTCCCTGTGCTATAGAGTAGATCTCAAATTGAGTAGTGTATCTATGTTTATCATAAGCTCTTAATTTTTCTCTCCCCAACCCCCTTATCCCTTTTGGTAACCATAAGTTTGTTTCCCATGTCTATGAAGTATTTTCTTGTTTTTCATTTTCTTGATAATTTTGCGAGTGTTGGTTAGATATTTCATAGGATGTTCCTCAGTTTGGGTTTGCTGGATGATTTTCTCATGATTAAACCAGATTATGGATATATGGGGAGAAAACTAGAGAGGAAATGCCTTTTTACCACAAAGTATCAGGGTTTACATGATGTCCGTGACTTACAATTGGTGATGTCAATTTCATCACTTGGTTAAGATCATGCTTACTGGTTTTCTACGCTGTAGAGTCACTCTTTTCTCCTTTCTTTGGAAATGAGTCACTAAACCCAGCCGACAAGCAACAGAGTGGAAGAATTGCCCTCTATCTCCTGGAGGAAGATGTGTACCTGTATACATTATTTAGAATTCAACATCATCTTTTTTATCATAGTTTTACTTTAAGGATTTTACCTTCAGTAGACCTGTGTTTGTGTGTGTGAGGAAAGGAAATACTAAATACAAAGGCCTTTAGTGCAAGCTCTTATCGTCTCCATTCTGAGTAAAGAGTGTATGCTTGATGCCATGTTGACACTTGAATCTTTTGTCTAAAATGCCCAACCACATCAACATATGCAAGATTATGTGGAAGTGAGCAGAGGCATATTTGCACATTTTTTGAATGTATTTAGATGAAGTGAAGCTGAATTCTGAATATGGAATATAATAAACTCATTGATTTTAAACCAAAATTTATACATTTGTGTTGTATATCTCAGCTTCAATCATGTCACGTCTCCACACACACACTCAGTGGCTTGCTGACTAGATAGGAAATAGATTTCTATCATGATTTGCATCACTATGGGGTCACAAAGAGTCGGACGTGACTGAGCGACTAAATTGACTGAACTGACTGACCTCCTCTCTTGGACCTTAGCATCCATCCCTAGAGCAGATACTAGAAGCTACATTGTGTCCCTTCAAAATTCCATGTTGAAACCCTAACCCTCATTTCTTCAGAACTTGACCTTATTTGGAAATAGAGTCTTTGCAGATGTAAGTAGTAAGATGAGGTCAGTAGGGTGGGCCTTAATCTATTTCACTGGTGTCCTTATTAAAAAAAGGGCAATTTAGTTACATAGATGCACACACAGGGAGAATATCATGTGAAGATTAAGGCAGAGATCAGAGCAATGCTTCCACAAGTCAACAGCACCAAAGATTTCCAGAAAATACCAGAAGTTAAACAAGAAGTATGGAACAGATAGATTCTTTCTCAAAGAGCCCAGAAGGAAACAGCTCTGCCAACCCCTTGATCCTGGACTTCCAGCTTTCAGAACTATGAGACAAAAAATTTCTATTGTTTCAGCCACTCATCTTGTTGTACTTTGTTATAGCGCCTTTAGCAAACTAATACAGTAGATAACTGAAGCTGGACTGAGCACCCCAGGTATTGTTGCTCAAAGCTTAGTTGGTTGTAAAAAAAAACATTTTCTTGGTCATAGTCTCCAAAAGGAATCTGTAACTCTCATTTACTATAAGCCTTTCACAATGGACACCTCTGCTAAATGTTCATTTAAGATTGCTCTATGGTGTGGATCATATTGAACTGTATGATTTTTGGCCATACATAAGATCTTTGCTTCCAAAATCTCCTTCAAATCCTGACAGCATCATCACAATAGATGAAAAATTAATTCCGGTTTCGGTAGTCAAATTCCTGCCCCATTCTTGGTGGTTGAACCAATACTTGAGGTATTCAACTTTGCTTGATTTGGTCATAGGTAAGGTAAACGTCTTGTTTTCCTGATAAAGCAGTGTTATCTTTCAGGGTGGGATAAAATGTGGTTGTTCATTTAGCATTTGAGTTGAAAAATTTGTGCATTTTCTATCAGAATCAAACACATGCCATTTTTCCAGTCAGCCAGCACTGTCTGAACCATAGCTCTGTTCACCTGCGGTTTGGGCAAGGCAAGGATGTGAATAACTCCATACACTTGTGCCTGGCACCTAGTTTGCTAGGAAAACTGTTTCCCAATCCATTTAGAGACCATAATGTGTATATGTGTGCTTAGTCACTCAGTCATGTCCGACTCTTTGAGACTTCATGGACTGTAGTATTCCAGGTTCCTCTGTCCAAGGGCTTCTTCCCTAACCAAGGATCAAACTCTGGTCTCTTGCATTCCAGGCAGATTCTTTACCATGTGAGCCACCAGGGAAGCCCAGAGACCATAATAAGTTCACTTAATTACTGAAGTGATGGGCTGGGGAGCAGAGAAAAAAGGTAGTGGGTAATTATAATCATTAAAGGGATTTGAAAAGTAACTCTTTGAAAGATATTATCATATACTAGTACTTCTCCAGAAGAGTTCTCATTATTTTTTAGGCTTGCCTAAATATCACTATGTCTCAGCATTTAAAGGAACTGAAATGTGGAAATGAATGAAAAACTCATAGGTACACCTCTCCCTCCCCTACTCTAAAGTTTAAGTCAAATGTAATTGAAACTAACATTTCCTAAGGAAGGACATTTGAGTAGGCAAATCTGGCATTTTGTTAGTTTTCAACAAACTGTTGCCAAGACCAATTTTGATAGCTTGAGAGTTGTAAAAGGTGAAACAGGCTGCTACAGTCCTTAGATGTGCCTCCTTTAAAGGAAGAAATACAAAACATGGGCTGTATGGTGCTCCCTGACCATGGAGGGTGAACACAGCTCGTGAGAAGCGATTGGAAAAAGGACTCCACCAATTGCTTAATCGAGGGTTACCAGTTAGGAGACCAGGTACAACTTTCAGGCTTGGGTAGCATATATGCTGCCGGATTCACTTCTTATATTTTATAATAGGCTTTTCATTTTTCCAGAAGAAAGTCTTTTTTTAAAAAAAGTATTTATGTATTTATGGTTGTGCTGGGGTGTTGCAGCCCTTGGGCTTTCTCTCCTTGTGAGTTGCAGTGCACGGGCTTCTCATTTTGGTTATTTCTCTTTTTGAGGAGCACAGGCTCCAGGTTCACAGGCTTCAGTAGCTGCAGCACATGGGCTGCAGTAGTTCTGGCACGTGGGCTTAGTTGCTCTGAGGCATGTGGAATTTTCCTGAATCAGGAATCGAACCTGTGTCTTCTGCACTGGCAGATGGATTCTTATCCAATGTACCACTAGGGAAGTCCTAGAGCAAAAATTCTAATTCTTCTCCAAATGTACCTACTTCATCTCTTTTTGTAGTTTTTTTTTTTTTTTTTTTTTTGCAGTTAAGAGTCTTTTTAATGAAAAAGCCACCAGTTCTGATTTATCCAAATGGCAATTCCTTTTCTCCTATCTGGAAATTACTGTAGAGTCTGGTTGATCTGGAGGGCAGTTTTGGGGAAGTTGTCATTCTCAGATGGCAGCAAATGTTAAACTGAGAAGTGCTGAGGGAGGGAAAGAAAGCATTTCTGACAGCAAAATGAGCTTAAATAAAAAATTTTAAAAAAGTGAGTGGGGACCTAAATAGAAGTTTCCCTGACAGTCTGAAAGCAAGGTTCCTACCAAGCCTTTCATAAACTGACACGGTATTAAAAAAAGAGGGCTCCTCAGGTGGTGCAGGGGTAAAGAATCAGCTTGCCAATGTAGGAAAGGCAAGCAAACTCTCCCACTGAAATCTGACATTTGTTGAGATGGTAAAGAGTCCTCCTGCAATGTAGGGGACCAGGGTTTGGTCCTTGGGTCGGGAAGATCCCTTGGAGTAGAAAATGGCAGCCCACTCCAAAATTCTTGCCTGGAAAATTCCAAGAACAGAGGAGTCTGGTGGGGTACAGTCCATGGGGTCATGAAGAGATGACATGACTGAGCATGTCTGCACATATAAAGTGGAGATTCAATTATCTTAGGACACATCTTGCAAACAGATGCACAAGATAAATCGAAATGAAGCACAGATGTTCACAGACAGAGTTCAAAGCCATGGTGGCTTGATGCTGAATGTAGTTTTGGGGGTATGGAGCTTGGCGGGGCCACCCTCCCTGCCCAGGGTCTGAACAGCCTCTATAAACGTTCACTGTGAAATAAACATTGAATGGCATCTTTGCTTTTTGCCTTTAAAAATTTTACCACGCTGTGCAGCTTGTGGGATCCCAGTTCCCTGACCATAGATCGAACCCCAGTTCCAGAAGTGAAACACAGAGTCCTAACCCCTGAACTGCCAGGGAATTCCCTTTGCCATTTTCTTTTAATATATATATATATGTAAATCCTCTTTGGATTTCTTTAGGTTAGTAAATGTGTCTGACTCTTTGGGACCCCATGAACTCTAGCCCACCAGGCTCCTCTGTCCATGGGATTTTTCAGGCAAGAATAGTGGAGTGGGTTGCCATTTCCTTCTCCAGGGGAATTTTCTGACTCAGGGATCGAACCTGGGTCTCCTTCATTGCAAACAGACTCTACCATCTGAGCCACCAGATTTAACTAGGTTAGTATAAACAGGTACAATTTAACCACATTGCAGGTACTGCCGATAGTCTGTTTTATACCAGTTCGCTTTTAGGAGAGACCTACAGTTTACTAAAAAACAGGTACAAATGTCGGTCTCTCCTAAAAATGAAGTGGTATAAAGCAGACTTTCGGGGGGTAGTTGTAATGTGGTGAAATTGTCACTTATCAGAGTGGAGCCCAGCAACCCAGCCTTCTGCTGGATCCAGTCTGAGAGCAGAAGGAAGAGAAGGGCAAGGAAAGGAGCTTAGAGCAGAGAGCAGAGACAGAGTAAAACAAAGCAGTGCAAAAGAAAAGAAGGGAAACACAGCCCAGTAGAAAGGTACAGAAGTGTGATTGGCCCAAAATGAAGATGATAATTGACCCAGGCTGTCAGCCAGTGGCAGGCGGTGAGAGTAGAGGAAGACTTGCCAGAACTGAGTAGAGGAAAACTCGCCATTCTACACATCCTGACCTGCTAGGAGGTGATTCTATTACAGCACGATAAAATATTTTCCCATAAGTACAATCTTTAGCTATCAGGAAATGTTTGGATTATGTTTGTATATTTTACTAAAGAAGGAGAAGAAGCTTATAAGTAAGGTGTTTGCTGTAAAAGTGAAAGTCTGAGGGAAAGAGGTTAAATTCAGTGATGTGTGAATGTGGCCTAGAGCCACTATTCCTTGACATGTTGAAAAATTGATGTGGAAATTCTGTTGTTTGTTACCACTGTGATAAAAAGATTGAAAATTAAATTCCAAAGAAAAGAATCACTGCCTTGAAGTTATTACCAAGGCAGTGGGGGCAGTTTGTGAGAAATGAACACTGAAGAATGAAAGGAGTGAAAATAAAGATGACAGGTAACAAAACAAAAAACGTAAAATAGACACACGCTCGCTTGATCCATGTTCTCCTGTTTCATTTTTAAATTTCCCTTCCCTTGCCTGTTTACAGAAAGGGCCATATTTGCTACTGTACATGTTTCAGGATTTCTGAGTATGAAATTCACCAGAAGGTAAACAGGCCAGCAGGAGAAAAGGCAGTTTGTGTAATGAAATTCTTAGCAGAAAGTGCGTCTGTTTCCGAGAAAGCTCTTTTTATCTGATACCCTCGTAGCTTAAGTTCAACTTATCCCACGCTCCCCTCCCCCATTTCAAGTTGGCTTTAAGCACACATTTCTAGGGCTTTCTGGGCTCATGTATTATTGATAAGCCATCCTTTCCTCCCTTCCCACGGGGCCCTGCATGACTCCTGCGGTGAGCTTGCACTTTAGCAAGGGGAAGTTGGCGAGTAAGAGTCTGTTATTTCATCATCCCAGCAAGAGGAACCTCTGCCTCCCTACCTATTGCTTGCTGACCAAATGGCCTCTAACAAACCTTGTTGGACCAGGAAGTCCAGGAACCGGAGTCCCATGTCCCCTCATCTCTGGTCCCCGTAAAGGAGTGATTGTGGAGCCCCAGCAGATGGTTTTGAAGGAGCTGGAAGGGATGGTTCGAGGGGGTCAAGGCCATGGCAAAGAGGCTGGGAGGCCATCACCCAGGAGATCTCTTGGAATGCTGCATTTATCTGCTTGACTTTAAAACACAGACTTATATGGCACAGGTCTGGGATGTGCAAAACGTGGACGGGACAGGTAAACATTTAGACAGTGGAGAGATCAAGGCATGAGAATGGGAATTCCTCGAGCTTTCAGGGAGCTCTGTGCTTGCTCTCTGACACTTGTTTATTTGCGTGTTCGAGGGTTTTACAAGTGAATATTAGGGTGGAAGAACAGTAGGTGCTTCACGAGCACCAGGGTGCTGAAAAATGTGTGCACATTTTGTGGGTGAATAGATTTTTAAACTGCAGTAAGTTCTAGAAGATTGTTTGACACATTTTGAAGTAAGCTGTACGTGCAACTGAGCGAAATTCCTCCCCCCCACAACTAGTTAAAATGAGCCAAATGCAGTTCTTATTTATTTTTGGCTGTGCTGGGTCTTTGCTGCCGGGTGTGCTTTTTCTGCGGTGCATGGACTTATTGCCATGGCTTCTCCGGTTGTGGAAGATGGGCTCTAGGCCAAAGGGCTTCGGGGGTTGTAGTACACAGCCCATGGGTCCAGCCCCTCCAAGGCATATGGAGATGGAACCTATGTCTCCTGCACTGGCAGGCGGAGTCTTTACCACTGAGCCACCGGGGAAGTCCCAATTTTACTTTTGAAAGCATTTTGTCCATTTGTCTTAAGGATGATGAGGGAAGAAAATGAAGTATTATCTGCATTGGATCTCTGAATGAGAGTAAGAGAAAAAACAAAGCCCTGGGCTGTTTTAGCTGAGCGAGACTGAGCAGGAGACAGAGAGATTCGGGGTCATAACATGACCATGAGGTCATTCTTTATAAATCCTCTTCCAGTGTCATGGAGGAATCTGAAGTTCCGGGTGACAATCACCCAGGTTTCTTGAATCAGAGGGCCTGCTGCTGGATTTGGGACCCCCTCACACGTGGAGTGGGCCGAGATCCGTCCAAGTGGGCTCAGGGCACAGAGCCGGCAGGGGGCGATTTTGGAGAGTCTGAGTCAGTGAGAAGGGCTGATAGGCAGTGGGAAATGCCATTCGGGAGTCAGCGCCATAATCAGGCAAATGGGGATGCAGTCTTCCAAGGCTGTGTGTGTGCGAGAGTGCTCAGTTACTTCAGGCGCATCCAACTCTTTGTGACCCCGTGGACTGTAGCCCACCAGTCTCCTCTGTCAGTGAGATTCTCCAAACAAGAATACAGGAGTGGGTTGCCATGCCCTCCTCCAGGGGATCTTCCCAACTGAGGGATCGAACCTGAGTCCCCTGTGTCTCCTGAATTGCAGGTAGATTCTTTACCGCGGAGCCACTGATGAAGTCCCTTCCAAGGCCACTTCAGGACAAAACTCCCATGCTACTTTCAGATTTAGAAGTAGGAGAAAAGTGTTATTATCTATGTGAGTTGACATGAGTCTTCCGCTTAGCAGAGCTTCCCTGGTTTCATCATTACTCATTGGACCACCCAAGGAACTGTTAGAATTGCTGCAAAATACCCAAAAATGTCAAGTGGACTGCTAGTTTTCCAACACTCTGTCCCAGAGCTCTGAAGTGTGTGTGGAGGGAGGGAGAAAGGAAAGACCAAATCTTCATGGTGACTTTATGTTTTAGATGATCTCTATGAGGATTCTTAGTAAGATTTCCTTTGGGAAAAAGAAGGGAGTTCTATCCATTAATAAAATGTTTGAAAAATCTAATCTTTTCTCATTTTACAAATGAGGAAAATGAAAACCTAGAGAGGTTAATTGACTAACGTGGGATTCCACAATTAATGGCACAGATTGAGTTTCAACTCTAATCTTTTGACCACCAGGGTGCTGGTGGTGATTTCAAAGACCTGGTGTATAGAGAAGACTCTAAGTGTGTGCTGTGGCTGTTCAGTCATCCAGTTGTGTCTGACTCCTTGCGACTCCATGAACTGCAGCATGCCAGGCCTCCCTGTCCCTCACCATTTCCTGAAGTTTGCCCAAGTTCATTGCATTGGTGATGCCATCCAGCAGTTGTATCCTCTGATGCCCTCTTCTCCTTCTACCCTCAGTCTTCCCCAGCATCAGGGTCTTTTCCAATGAGTCGGCTGTTTGCATCAGTTGACCAAAATACTGGAGCTTCAGCTTCAGCATCAGTCCTTCCAATGAGTATTCAGAGTTGGTTTCCCTTAAGATTGACTGGTTTGATCTCTTTGCTGTCCAAAGGACTTTCAGGAATCTTTTCCAGCACCACAGTTCAAAGACATCAGTTCTTTGGTGCTCTGCCTTTTTGACCATCCAACTCTCACAACCATACAAGACCATTGGGAAGACCACAGCTTTGACTATACAGACCTCTGTCGGCAGAGTAATGTCTCTGCTTTTCAACACACAGTCTATGTTTGTCATAGAGGCAATGGCACCCCACTCCAGTCCTCTTGCCTGGAAAATTCCATGGATGGAGGAGCCTGGTTGGCTGCAGTCCTTGGGGTCGCAAAGAGTTGGACACGACTGAGCGACTTCACTCTGGCCAAGAAGCAAACGTCTTCTGATTTCATAGCTGCAGTCATCATCTGAAGTTATTTTAGAGCCCACGATGAGGAAATCTGTCACTACTTCCACATTTTCCCTTTCTATTTGCCATGAAGTAATGGGGTTGGATGCCACGATCTTAGCTTTTTTAATATTTAATTTTAAGCTGGCTCTTTCACTCTCCTCCTTCACCTGCATCAAGAGGCTCTTCAGTTCCTCTTCACTTTATGCCGTCACAGTGGTATCAGCTGCATATCTGAGGCTGCTGATGCTTCTCCTGCTTATCTTGGTTCCAGCTTGTTACTCATCCGGTTTGGCATTTCTCATGATGTGTTCAGCATATAGGTTAGATAAACAGGGTGACAGCAGACAGCCCTGCTGAACTCCTTTCTCAATCCTGAACCAATCAGTTGTCCCATACAGGGTTCTAACTGCTGTTTCTTGACCTACATACAGGTTTCTCAGGAGACAGGTAACATGGCCTGATATTCCCATCTCTTTAAGAGCTTTCCACAGTTTGTTATGATTCACACAGTTAAAAGCTTTATTGTAATTGATGAAACAGAGATAGATGTTTTTCTGGAATTCTCTTGCTTTCTCTATGATCCAGTGAATGCTGGCAATTTGATCTCTGGTTCCTCTGCCTTTTCTAAACCCAGCTTGGGTGTCTGGAAGTTCTTGGTTCTTGTAATGCTGAAGCCTAGCATGCAAGATTTTAAGTATGACCTTACTAGCATGAGAGATGAGTGTAATTTTCCAATATTTTGAACATTCTTTGGTACTACTCTTCTTGGGAATTGAGATGAGGATTGACCTTTCCCAGTCATGTGGCCACAGCCGGGTCTTCAAGATTTGCTGGCATATTGAGTGCAGCACTTTAACAGCATCATCCTATAGGGTTTTGAATAGTATCATCCTATAGGGTTACTGAAATTTCATTGCATCCACTAACCTTATTGAACACACTGCTTCCTAAGGCCAACTTGACTTCACACTCCAGAATGTCTGGCTCTGGGTGACAGACCACACCATTGTAGTTATCTGGTTCATTAAGATCCTTTTTGTACAGTTCTTCCATGTGTGTACCAGTGTTGTAAGTACTGGATCTAATTTTATTTTAAACTACAAATGCTTATATGACAGTAATCACCTATATTTATGTGTAATACCTATTTACATTACAATAATGTGTGGATTGGATGAGGTTAATATACTCATTACTATTATTATGTATAATTCTGAAGATCTGTTTTGCTCATTTGCTTTGTGTATGAAAATGGAACTGAGCTCAAAGTTCTTTCTTGTTTAATTAATTTTAATTTGACCACACTGCAAGGTACCCACGATCTTAGTTCCCCAATCAAGAATCAAACCCTGGCACTTGGCAGTAAGTGTGCAAAACCCTAGGCACTGGACCTCCAGGGAATCCCCAAATTTCTTGTTTTAAATAATTCAGCTGATAACTAAAATTTTAGCCAAGTGGTGAGTCTCTTCACATTTTATAAAACACACCTTCAAAAACAGAAGTTATCTTTGTTGATTCTTTAAAGTTTATAGAAATACTTACCTTTTTTCATTTTCCCTTCTCTCTTTCAGTTTGAAACCCTAGCCTCATTTGATCATCCTCCACTCAACTTTTGAATATCATCATCACCACCATGTACTAAGAATAATGTATATCTTCAATAAAAGAATAAAATGCAGTCACTACCTAGGGGTGAGTTATAATACCCAACAGTATTAACAGACCAATATAAAGCTATAATAGGAAAATTTTAAACTTGGAAGTACTGATATTTTTCAGTTTGCCTAGTGTTGTGTGAGTGCTAAGTTGCTTCAGTCATGTCTGACTCTTTGTGACCCTATGGATCATAGCCTGCCAGGCTCCTCTGTCTATGGGATTCTCCAGGCAAGAATACTGGAGTGGGTTGTCACACCCACCTCCAGGGGATGCTCCTGACCCAAGGATTGAACTCACATCTGCTGCGGCTCCTGCATTGCAGGTGACTTCTTTCCTGCTGAGCCATCAGGGAAGCCGTTTTCTAGTGTTAGTTCTCAACATTTTGTGGAAAGCAGCCTCAAGGTTTGAACTGGCTATCATCTTCCTAATATTGTCTTAGGCGTTGCAGTTAGAAATGTGAGGTCCCTGGCTTAGGCAGTGTCTGCTGGACTTATACAAAGGATGTCTGGGAACCAGTAGGAAGAAATTAGCAAGCCAGACAGGGCAAGTTAGGCATGGAGAGTCTTTCAACAGACTCTCTTAAATTACCCTAAGACCAGTTTTGAGGAGCTGAGCCATGTATAGGAGGGAGAGCAGAGCAAAATACAGACCACTTGAGAAGCCTGAAGCCACAGTGGAAAAACATGTCTTTCAGCATGTCTGTAAAGAAATCCTGGTTGTGCGTAGTAAGAAAGGAAGTGAGTCAAGTTAGGCACTGGATGGAGTGCAGAGGGCTACACGAGCCAAGATGAGAGTTTAGATTTTACAATCTAGGGCAAAACTATGAAGACGTTTAAGCATGGAGAGACATGAAGAACAGGATCTGGTAATAGAAAGCAAGGTTCAATTAAAGATTTCAGAGAAAGGATAAAACCCCACATTTGCCATGGAATGGGATGGCTAAGTTGGTTTTAGGGGGAAAAGTCTTCAAGGTTGAGGAGATCAAGGTTTACCCTCTGAGGTACCAGAGTGTAAGATGAGTTATGTATCTTAATGTATGTTATGCATAGCGTTTTTCAGACTAGAGGTAGGGAAGAAAAACTGATGGGGAGACATCCAGATATTGAAATGAAAGTGTTAGTCCCTCAGTCGTGTCTGACTCTATGCAACCCCATGGACTGTAGCCTGCCAGGCTCCTCTCTCCATGGAATTTGCAGGTGAGAATCCTGGAGTAGGTTGGCATTCCTTTCTACAGGGGATCTTCCCTACCCAGAGATGGAATCTGGGTCTCCTGCATTGCAGGTAGACTCTTTGCTATCTTGACAAGTGTCAGAGAGCTAGATGGAAGAATTTGCTAGGGCTAGATCATATAAGCTTCAACAATGGTGTTTTTACTTTCTGTTTTGTAAGAGCAATGAGAAAATAGCAGGAAATACTTCTCCTGAGGTTCTGTGTGCATGGAAGTGAGTGGGAGGCCAAGTTGTTTTCTCTTGAGAGTGGATTGAGTTATGTCCAAGTTTAAGGGGAGAGAATGTATGGATTTTTCACCCAAATAATTCCTAGTCTCAGGCAAGTAGTTGCTCTGTAAATGGTTATTAAATGTTACATAAAAGGGTTGTGACTCTTCTCTGGAGAAAATGATACTGACTATTGAACATCTTTTTGTATTTTTCCTAGACTCTTGAGATATTTGTAGTGTTCCTATACATATTCCTATAGCTCTAACCTCAGCACCGAAAGTTGATTTCCACCCATTTGCTTTTATATTCACCATTTCAGGGACATTTGCTCATTTTACCAATATTTTCTGACTGCTACTATGTGTTTCATGCTGGAGGTATGAAAGAGAATGAGCTGGAAACTGTTTCTCTTTTTCATGGAGTTCTTGTTCTATTAACAGTAGATGTGGAATGTTAATAAGATATTAAAAAAAAAAACACCAAAAACTTAATTTGAATGCTTCCTTCAAAAACCAACCAAAGAATGAGCAACTCTTTACAGCAACATTTTAGTACATGATCTTAAAGGATGAATGTGTAGAGAAAGGTGTAAATAAATCAGTATGTATGTGTGATAGGTCATTAACCCTTAACCACTGCTGATTAATCTAATTTATGCTTAATTTTTATTCTTGAATTCTTACAGTTTGTTACGTATCTTATAAAAGTAGCCTTTGTTCCCCAAGCAGTATGGCACTAAAGTCATTGAATTACTTTGTTTAGTTGTTGAATTTTCTTCTCACACATTTCTTAGCTCTTTGACACAACTGAAGATTTATCTTTGCCCTTCTTGTCATCTCTTTTTGGGTCTCATATATCTTTACAAATGGCCTATAGTCATTACTTAGGCCAGTCTCTGTGGTTATATAACGTTTCCCTTTTATAAGAGGAAGTGAATTATTTTCCTTATTCCCAGTAGAAATTAAGCATATTAGCTATTTTTTTTTAAAGATAATTTGTATTAATTTCCTTCATAGCAATGAACAATCAGAGTTGGAATGAGAAAAAGTTCAGGTTACACCCATATTGGTTTTGTAAATGGTTATCTATTTCCTCTAATAAATTATTTTAAAAATAACAATAAAAATGTAATGTCTTAAAAAGGAAACCAGAAAACTACAGGTGTAGTAAAATCCCAGTTATTGTTGCAAAGTCTGTGAAGACTCACTACTAAAACTGTGATTATTACATGTATCGTTTTTCCTTTTCTTTTTCAGCACATGTACAAGGCTTACAAATATTTGAGTAATTTTTTAATGGCATATTCATAGTCATTTTAGATGGTCTCAAGTTTTTTGTCTCCTTGAAAAGATAGAAATCTTTAATCAGTTCGACCTTGCTCACTGAACAGCAAAAAGGACACAAGGATTTCAGTTACTTTACAATCAAAACATACGTAACTGTGTGTATAGATGCAAATTAACACAAGACTACATTCATGACAAGATAAGTCTTTGATGGGCACTGCTTTGAATATCAAGCAATTGAATCATTTTCTCTTCTTTGAAAATTTTGGAGGATGGAAAAATGATTAGCCTCGTTGTTAAAGTAACCATGTGACTGATCCATGTGTTCTGGCTAATGCAATGTAAGTAGAATCCTACTTTGTGACTTATGGAAAAGATTTTTTTCTTCCATGAAAGTGTTAAATGCAAGAGGAGAGCTCTCTGCTTCCACCTCTTCTCTATTTTTCTTCCCTAAAGGTGGCTATGTAAGAAAGCAATGGCTGGACCAGGGGCACCCATCTCAGGGACCATGAGACAAAAAGTCTAAGGACAAAAATGCATCATATCTGGGATGCTAAGAGAGAGAAAAAAAGATAAAACAGATAGGGAAAAACTTACCTCTCTGATGACATCACTTTGTTACCTTGTCAAATTTGAGCCCACTGACCTGAGGTTTCATTGTACATGAGATCATTGAAGGTCTGCCTTCCTTAAGCTCCTGGTGGCAGCTGATGCTGATTAGCTGCAGCATTTTCCTGACTCATCCCCAGTCTCACATTTGCTGACGAAGTAATAGCAGATATTTAAATCCAGGTTTTTGGATTGAAAGACCAATGTTTTCTTGGCCTGGGTCTCTTTCCACATAGTCTTAAGGTGAGAAATAAATACACAAATTGTAAAGTAATAACATATAGTATCCATCATGCTGACTTTCCCTACTCTTATTTGAAGCCCTATTTCTCTCATAACCCTCTGGAGTCACTTTGCTCACGGTTTGCCTAATAAGTTCTGGGAATGAATTTTTCTCCACTGTCCTTTATTTCCCTTATCGTTACATGTTCTTCTACTTCATTATGACTTTGGCAAGTTACTGATGTTTATGAAAGGATGATTGATATTCACTTTGTTCATATTTCAGTCTCAGTTGAGCGAGGCGGGGCTTGTAGGGTGGGGCTCAATTCATTACCAGCATTCCATTTTTTTTAAAACTGGTATTTGTTACATAGCCCACCAAGCTCCTCTGTCCATGGAATTTTCCATGCAAGAATACTGGAGTGGGCAGTGATTCCCTTCTCCAGGGAATCTTTAACTCTTACTCATTGTAAACATTTAATAATGGTTACCAATGAGAAAACAGATTAGTTTGTAAAGTTTGTAGAATCATACAGTTGATAAAAATTTGATTTGCAAGTGTTCATATGAGAGAGAAGACATAGGTTAAGGATCATTATTGACTGCCTGAGAATGCTGTTTGTGTCTCAGCTGGGTAGGATCAATAGCTTAGTTTGGTTCTTTAAATAAGAAACATTTTAATGTGAAATTACATATGAATTTTGTGTAATTTTAACCACAGTCAATTTTTTCTAGAATATATGATGAATATATAGAAATTACATAGTGAAGAAAGGCCCATAATGAGACATTACATTTTCACCTGGATTTATTTGTTTAAAAAAAAAATGAGTGTGCTTAACATTTTTATTCAATTTGCATTGGTAACAGCCTCATATATCATTTTCTTTCAGTTGATTTATCTCTTTCTAAGGATCAAGTGTTAAAGATCGCTATGTAGATATTTGGTATGTACATAACTGAAACCTAATCATAGGTTTATTCATGTAACTCAAAAAAACCACAGAGATTCTCCAGTCAGAGCAGATGGCCAAAACTGCGGACTAGGAATTCCTTATGAACATGGCTTTAGGAAAAATGTGGAGGTCTTC
This sequence comes from Capricornis sumatraensis, assembly GCF_032405125.1. Lineage (NCBI taxonomy): Eukaryota > Metazoa > Chordata > Mammalia > Artiodactyla > Bovidae > Capricornis > Capricornis sumatraensis. The sequence continues at coordinate 62,165,968 of NC_091086.1, read as the reverse complement.
TGAGAACACTGTAACACTGACTTATAAGGGGGTGGCATGAAAATGAGAGTGAAGTCACTCAGTCATGCCCAACTCTTTACAACCCCATGGACTGCAGCCTACCATGGAGGAAGTCCCAGGCTTCTCCATCCATGGGATTTTCCAGGCAAGAATACTGGAGTGGGTTGCCATGTCCTTTTCCAGGAGATCTTCCCTACCCAGGGATTGAACCCGGGTCTCCCGGATTGTAGGTAGACACTTTACCATCTGAACCATTAGGGAAGTCCATCAGGAAGCCATTAGGAAGGGAGCAGAGTACAGGTTTGCAAAAATACTGATTAAGGGCAAAATGAAGCCTAAGCTAGTTGAATTCAAGTGAAAAGTGTTGTTGCTCAGTCGTGTCTGACTCTTTGCAATCTCATGGACTTTAGCCCACCAAGCTCCTCTGTCCATGGAATTTTCCATGCAAGAATACTGTAGTGGGCAGCGATTCCCTTCTCCAGGGAATCTTCAACTCTTACTCAAATGTACCAATATATTAAAGAAAAAGCATGCCCAATAGACAGAGGATTGAGGAGCCATGAAAGCTTATGGAGAAGAGCTCTAGAAAAAGGATCTTTATGCCTCTCAACCAAGACTTATTCTGAACCAAGAATACACTCTATTTCCAAGGGCAGGCATATAACTGTTGTTATCATGATTAATCTCTAACCTGCAAAGGCTGCTTTCAATGTCAAGTGCTACACAATTTTAATGCATTTTGTCATTTAATCCACATGAAACCTCAAGGATGTAAGCATTGCTATTATCCTTGTTTTTGGAGATGAGGATATTAAGGCTAAAGGAGGTCAAGTTGCTCGTTTAGGTTCCTACAGCTAATGAGTAGCAGTTTTGGGATTTGCGCTTCATCTAGAGAGTGCGTACATGTAACCACAATTTGGCTAATTTATGAGGACAAAAGGGAATTCTCTCTGCAGTTTTGCACAGAGGAATCTGAGGATTTAAAGTTTATTCCTGCTCAACAAGATGTATTGGCATTAAGACAATAACTCAGGGTCTCTTGACTCTTAGTTTGATGTGTTTCCAGCCTATGAGGATACTTCCGGTGCATGGGGAATTCCCTGAAGAGTAGGCTAGCAGGGACCAAACTGCCTTCCTCCTGGGGCAGCCTTAGAGGGCTTGGGGGGAAGTAGCGATGCATGGCTTACACTTAAAGAGTGGAGAGCTATTTTCCACCTTCCTGAAGGCTGATTATTTACATAAACTGGAATTTTCCTTCCTAAGAGATTTGTTTATTCTCGCCCATTTATTCTTTATTCAATCATTTATTTATATCAGTCTGAACTCATAGGTATTTATTACCACTTTATACATTGGGTTATAATCCATTGAATTTCATTTATTTTCTTGTTCAAGTTGTTCAAGCTTTGGAGACTGGGGAGCTTGCTCAGTTGACTCCTGTGTCATTTTGATATGCCCATCATTGTGGATTATTTGTATTTTGGAGTACATTTTTACTTTCTGGCATTACAAGATGCTCTAGGCTCTTCTTGAATGTTTCTGCCTTAGTCCCAGAATCAGAACTTTCTCCAAGGAGCCCTTGTTCTTTTAACTGGAGGAATTATTAGAAACTGAGATCTAGGTGGTATGAATTACATTTTACACAGTACACCCATGGCAGATTCATATTGATGTATGGCAAAACCAACACAGTATTGTAAAGTAAAATTAAACATTTGAAAAAAATATGTGTAGCTAATACTAAAAAGTCATGATAGTGGTTGCTTTTAGGGTGGGGTGGGGGGTTGGGGAGTGGAAGACATCCCCAGGGGCTTCAAGGGTATCTGATCTCTTTCTTGAATTCAGAGCTGGGTACATGGGATTCTTCATTTTGTGAAATTCATCAAGCTTTATGCTTATAATATGAGCATTTTCTGCTTTATGCTATATTCTGTAAAAACGCATTGCAAAATAGAGGAAAACAAAACAAAAAGTAAAAAACACTCCCTGAGTTTCAAGGAGACAAACTCTGGAGTTTGGTTCCCTGGGTTCAAAGACTACCAGTGTTATAGCCTTTAGCTAGCTTCTTAACTTTTCTGTCCCTCTGTTTTCTTTATTTATGAGACCAGGACAGGGTTATTATCTGCTATCGATGGCTGCTCATAATAGCAGTCTCTCTCTTTCTTTCTCTGATACACACATATGTATTCATACATATACATATATGTGTATATATGTTAATACCTACTGCATCAATCCTTAATATTTGTGGGTTCTCTGTTTGTGAGTTTGCCTACTTGCTAAACTTTGCTTGTGATGTCCAAACCAGTGTCTGTGATGCTCTGGGCCATTTGTGGACATGTATAGGGAGGCGGCACGTTTGAATCACCCAATCAGTGTCCGTGTTTCCAGTGAGCTTGAATGAAGCCAGGCTCTGCCATCTTGTTTCAGCTTTCATAGTGTAAAGAAATGTCCTTTCTCAATGTATTTAGTGCCATGTTTTTAACATTTTTGTGCTTTTCGTTGGTGATTTCACTGAAAGGTGACCTACAGGGCAGGGCTAAAGTCCTTACAGTTCCTAAGTACAAGCAGGCCATGATGTACCTTATGGAGAAGATAGGTGTATAGATAAACCTCATTTAGTCTTGAGTTATGGTGCTATTGGGTATGAGATGAATATTAACAAATCACCAACATATATTAAATAAGCTGTCTTTAAAGAGAGGGAATGGCAACCCACTCCAGTATTCTTGCCTGGAGAATCTCATGGACAGAGGAGCCTGGTGGGCTACATTCCATGGGGTCGCAAAGAGTCGGACATTACTGAACGACTGACATACAAACATACATAAAGAGAGACAAAGTTATCTATTGATCAGATGATGAAGATGTTGTGACTAGATGCGTGCAGGAAACTAACCTTGTATTTGCCTAAAAGTAAAGCTCATTATTTGCTAATTTAGTGTTTGTGGTACCTAAAGATTATAATGACTACAAATAATGAAAATCAATTTCATATGTGTAAATAAAGATATATAGATACAGATATACTTAGATATATGTATATACCTAGATAGATACACTTAGATATTAATGTGTTGATAACTCAGTTGGTAAAGAATCCACTTGCAATGCAGGAGACCCCAATTTGATTCCTGGGTCAGAAGAATTGATAGGCTACCCACTCCAGTACTCTTGGGCTTCCCTTGTGGCTCAACTGGTAAAGAATCTGCCTACAATGTGGGAGACCTGAGTTTGATCCCTGGGTTGGGAGAATCCCCTGGAAAAGGGAAAGGCTACTCACTCCAGTATTGTGGCCTAGAGAATTCCATGGACTTCACGGACCCCATTGCCCACTGGGTCGCAAAGAGCTGGACATGACTGAGCGACTTTCACTTTCATTTTATTTACCTATACAGATATATAAAGATATGAGGACAGTGCCTATCAACATAATTAGCTCTCAATAAATGTGACAGCTATTTTGATCTAGGTATCTGACTAGATTATTGGTTTCCAGCCCACCATCACTCTTGGGAAAGACAATGCTGAGTCTTTTGGCTGTAAAGAGTGCTTCTCCCCCATGATGCAGAAGGTACAGTTCGTAAACAAGCAAGCCCTTCATCTCATGAAACTTAGGCTGTCTCTAATCAAATTCAGTTCACCACTATATGCATGTCTAGCATATAGCACCTAGTACCTAGAAATTCCTCAGTATTTTGTAAACTACCTAAAAATCTTAAGGGAAAAGTTAGAGTAGAAGTGAAAGTGAAAATGTTAGTCACTCAGGCATGTCCCGACTCTTTGCGACCCTGTGGACTGTAGCCTGCCAGGCTGCTTTGTCCATGGGATTCCCCAGGCAAGAATACTGGAGTGGGCCATGCCCTCCTCCAGGGGATCTTCCCAACCCAGGGATTGAACCTAGGTCTCCCGCACTGCAGGCAGATACTTTACCAGCTGAGCTACCAGGGAAGTCCAAGAAGAGTAGGGGAGCCAAGTCCACAATTAAGCCACTGTGTTAGACAAAGGCAGACAAGTAAACAAATGAGTCCTGAGTAAGAGAATTTATAATGGTTTTTTCCTTGTCCTGAAACTTAATACTCTATGACTAGATGTCCTGCACTCTACGTAAACATTGAGAAACCTATCTAATATAGGAAATGAACACACGCTCTAGCTTTCAAGTCAATTAGTGTGATATTCCTATTTCCTTTCTAGGTTAAGAAAGCAAATCTGTTCGGATGCAATGCCAACTAAATACATGATCTGATTGTTCCAGTTATCCTGTGCCAACAAAAGCAGAAATGGGCTTTCCAGTGTTCACGACAAAGTAGGGAACCTGGTTGGTATTCGTGTGCCTTGGAAACCAGCCACTATTCAAAGCTTTCTAGGCAATTTGAATCAGGTTGCTGAGCTTAGAAAAAAATATCCTACAGCCATATTTTGAAGACCAAAGAACTCAAAACATCCATACTCTGGGCTATTGCAAAATGCAGCACTTGGGCTTCCCAGGAAGTGCTAGTTGTAAAGAACCCATCTGCCAATGCAAGAGTCTTAAGAGACATGGGTTTGATCCCTGGGCTGGGGATATACCCCGGAGCGGGGCATGGCAATTCACTGCAGCGCTCTTGCTGGAAAAGTCCCAAAGATAGAGGAGCTTGGAGGGCTTCAGTCCATAGAGTCGGACATGACTGAAGCTAAAATGAGCTGTACTCAAGAGCAGTCGAGATACGATTGATATGAGGTTGGATTTTAGTGGAAAGGAGGGGCAAAGAAGGGACGGTGTCATGGATATTTGCAACACAGGACAAGGGTGAGCCCAGTTGATTTCATTTAAAATGCACAATTTGGGGCAATTCTAGGAGGTGGGATTATTTCTTGGAATTGAGGTGAGGCCCAGAACAGTCCGCTGGATGTCAAAGCCATTCAGGACTCTCTGAAAGAATTGTATCAAAATAAGCATAGTCCTGGAATTCCTCTGGGCAATCTATTTGGAACGTCAAAACGTATCACCTAGATGCTGGATTTCTCGGTAAAAGTTCTGGAAAAAAAAAAAAAGAATCAGGAAACCTGCTCTAGCATATATGAAGGTTAAGAGGTAATGGAGAAAGCCTGTTTAAATTAAACTGAATCTCACCTATAAACTGACTTAAGTGTTCCTAAAGCTCCCTCATAGCCCTAAAATACAATCATTGTGCAAATGAAATGGGATATACTAATTTCAAAACAAAAATCATTTTCTCAGCCAAAAAATTAAAAAGTACTATTAGTATGCCTGGGCTTCTCCAATGCCTCAGCATGTAAAGAGTGCCTGCAATGCAGGAGATGCAAGAGAGGCAGTTTCGATCCCTGGGTTGCAATCCCTGGAGGAGGGCATGGCAACCCACTCTAGTATTCTTACTGGGAAAATCCCAAGGACAGAGAAGCTTGGAGGGCTACAGTCCACGGGGTCACAAGTCAGACATGACTGAAGTGGCTGAGCACAGCATACACACACACACACACACACAAACACACATCAGTATGCCTACCCCATATAGGGTTTGTGCCATTTCCTCCTTGAGAGGCAGAGTGTATCTCTGTAAGGTGAGGGAACTTTATTCCAGAGCTAACCCAACATTAAGGGGACAGATGCATGTGTGGGGTGATGCCATGAGATGCCCAGCAATCCCTTCAAGAAAATCTGCTGGGAGGTGGGAGGCTGGTGAGCAACCTTAGCATCTGTGCATTGCTGCAGACAGCAGGGGTCTACTGATGGGTAAGTGCCGCTCTAGGGCTGACTGTCAGTCTGGATGAGATGTTCTCAGAGCCCTCTGCTGGCTGAGGTTTCCCTCTTTCCTTTCACAGGTGTCAGAACGGCAGCTCAGTCTGAGGGCTGACTCCAGAACTATCTCCCCTCTCTCGCTGAGACAGGCTGGGACCTGGGACCCTTTGCTGCAGTGCTGTAATGCCTGCACCTGGACAAACGTCTCTTCGAGCTAAATGTACAAAGAAACTATGAGGGAGTGAAAATAACTGTGTGCATATGCAATGGGGGCAAATTCTGGACAGCAAGCTACAAAAAGACCAAAAACCCAACTGCCACTTCTGAAGAGTTGGGTGTTGCGCGTGTACCCTGCACACATCACCAGAGGTGCTGGGCAAGGCTCCTAAGCCACGCTTCTGGCCCAACCCTTTGACATACCTCTTCCCTCACCCCATATAAGGAACCACATCCACCCTCCCCGCTCAGAGAGCAAGCAAGCAAGGGAAGTTGTTTTTTGTTCTCCCTCCCCTCTGCTGCACTAGAGGCCCCAGTAAAGCCTTGCCTGATTTCATTGTCTGGCCTCTGATCAGTTTCTATTGATTAAGGACTCTCATTGGTAACATGTCCTCCCATCTACCCTTCACTTTCGAATTGTGGTGCTGGAAAAGACTCTTGAGGGTCCCTAGGACAACAAGGAGATCAAGTCAATCCTAAAGGAAATCAACCCTGAATATTCATTGGAATATTTAACAGAATGGCAACCCACTCCAGTATTCTTGCCTGGAAAATCCCATGGACAGAGGAACCTGATGGGCTATAGTCCATGGGCTTGCAAAGAGTCGAACATGACTGAGCGACTGACACTTTCACTTTTCATTCATTGGGAGGACAGATACCAAAGCTGAAGCACCAATACTTTGGCCACCTGATGTGAAGAGCCGACTGATTGAAAAAGACCCTGATGCTGGGAAAGATTGAGGGCAAGAGAAGAAGGGGATGACAGAGGATGAGATGGTTGAATGGCATCACTGACTCAGTGAACATGAGTTTGAGCAAACTCCGGGAGATTGTGAAGGACAGGGAGGCCTGGTGTGCTGCAGTCCATGCTGTCACAAAGAGTCAGACAGGACTTTTTAGCAACTGAACAGCAATAACTCTTCCCTGGGATTTCCTTTCCATCCCCACCAAATTTCTCCAATATCTCATTTCCTCTTCATGTCTGTGTCTTGGAGATCTTGATAGTCATGAAAAAAAGGATCTGATAAATAAATAAGACCCAAGGAGGGAGGAAGGGGATGGTCTGTCTATTTCAGACTCCGGTCACCAGGTGCTGCCTTTGACTGAGGACCTGGTGGAGTTATTAGAATTGCCAGGTGAGAGATGACTCAGACTGGCCTGCCTTCTTGGGCAGTGGGCAGGAAAGACAGATGACCCACCCTGTGCACCTGACCAAGGATTTTGGCTCCATGTTGGAATATTAGCTAATTTGGGGTGAAAAGGAATAGACTGAGAGTCACACAACCTCCAGCCTTCCCAAGTTTCTCAACTGAGAGCAAGGTGCGAAGCCTCTTAGTGATGATAGAGGTTGTATGCCCAGTTCTACCCTGAGGGTCCTTCTCCCTGCCCAGTGGATTATAGGAGTCCTTCTGAGACCTCTCCTTTCCCTCGAGACTGCACTGAATGTTCATTGGTCAGAATTCCCTAGATGGAAATGCTAGATTTGCTGGGTGTCACACCTTTCACATACATAGACTAGAGCTTCAAATATTTCCCTTGGTTGTAGCTGGAAGAGTCTTAGTTTGAAGAGCAGAGATGGGAGAGGCAGAGGGGTCATGGGCATAGCCCCAGGGGAAGTCACAGTGATGTTCTCAGGCTTAGAGCTGTCACCTGGAAATCTCAGAAACTAATGGTTAAATCATACTGACTTTTCTGCCCAAGGAACTATGGAGGCAGGCTCTAGTGGGAATCTTACTTTGCCCCCAGGTCAGCCCTTTCTTCTCTCAGTGAAAGAGCTGGCTGAGTAAGTGACTCAGAGTTAGTTTCCACAGACATACACTGACGAGTGACCTTTCCTCGGAAATGGGGAAATGCTTTCATAATTCAGAGAGGCACGCTGAGTTAGGAGATAGAAGCTCTGGTTGTTACACAAGCCCTCTGGGTAGCTCTCTCCAGCCTCTTTCACCCTGCGTCCTCTGCTGTCAGATGGGTGGTCTGTGGTACAGTTGTGTGTTTTACCTCAGCCATTGTCAGAAGGCCACATGGTCCAAATTAAAAAAAAAAAAAAAGAAACAAAAACGGGCACACAAAATATAGTGGGAAAAAAGCATACCTGAAAGTGGGGCTGTCCTCATTTATCCTGTTAGCTGTTTTTACTGGTTCTTTCAAAAGAAAGCTATTTTCACAAATACTTCCTTTGAAAATCTTTGCTTATCTTGAAGACTTAAGAGAGCATCTTTTGTAGACATGGAAGCACGATATTCTCTGCTTAATTTTAAGTTTGTTTACTAGGCATGTTCCTCTTTAAAAAAAATATTAAGCTTTACATAGAAGATAGAGGGTCTATAAAAGAAATAAATTATTGTAATATGCCTCATTATTTTTCCAGGCTTAGGGTAAACATATTCTTTTTTGTTTTACTTCCCCAAAACATTAGTTAACAAACAAAATGCTCGATTACAATTTTTAAATTGAAATATAGTTGATTTTCAAAGTTGTGTTAATTTCTGCTACCCTGCAAAGTGATTTAGTTTTGCATATGTATACATTCTTTTTTGCCTTTTGTATTCTTTTCCACTGTGATTTATCATAGGATACTGAATATAGTTCTCTAAGCTATACAGTAGGACCTTGTGGGTTTATCTATTCCATATTTTGGATAGCTATTTTTTAATTGAAAAGTTATTTCAATTAAAAAAAAATAACACACATCTCAAATCTCAAATAGCTCATATTCACTTCCTTCCTGAACTCTGACCACTAAACTTTATTAAAAGCAACACAGGGCAGGTGAAGGACAAGCATAGGAAGGACAGCTACTTGTAAACGCAATGTAAATATAGCAGGCTCACTGTTCAAGTTAAATGTGTGTAATTGTCTGATATCTATTTGTAGTTCTCATAAAATACCTTTTTTTTTTTCCTGTGTATTCATTGCTGCGAGGATTGAAAAGGGAGGTCTAATATTTTCTCCTTTTCATCTCTTTGCCAACTATCAGTAGCTGGTTGGAAAAAAAAAAAAAAAAAGAAGAAGAAGAAAGGCAAAGAATCACGCAGATTTGGCCTTCATGTTACCCTATTACCCCGTCTGCAAATTGCCTGGAGATCAGACAGATGGAAGGCCAGCTGCAGCTGCACAGGACTGGGGCCCAAGGGACTGCACACAAAGCAGCCGGCACTGCTAGGACCCTAAGCCAGCTTCTTCTGCCTCTGATCACCTCCCCACCCCCGCTACGTGGCTCTGTCTGGGCCAGCATCACTCACATCCACCAGCGAGGACCTGAATGGTTTGTCTCAAACCAGGAATGTTAATAGAAGCTGATTGTCTGCAGCCAGCCAAGAACCTTTTCACCATTGTTTACTTCTAACGTGTGCTCTGTTCGCAGCCTCTCCGCGACAGGCCACCTCAGCAATAGGAGACGGGGAGGGTGCCTCCCTCGACGCCTTCCTACACTCAAGGGAGGTGATGTACACAAAGGACTTGGTAACTCGTAACATCCTTTCTGAAAGGATACCCTTTTAAGCTTATGGAAAGGCCTCTCTTTACAAATGCGTACCAACAATAAGGTCCCTTTTTCTTCACACCTCAAAACAATTATTATTTCTGGTTTGCAAATTAATTGAATGCAGATCATTTATTCCAGTAGTTCTCAAAGTGTGGTCCCTGGACCAGTGGCATCAGCATCACCTGGGAGCTTGCTAGAAATGTGGTTCTCTGAGGACTTTCTGGTGGTCCAGTGGCTATGATGATGAGTTTCCCAATGAAGGGGGCCTTGGTCCAATCCCTGGTCAGGGAGCTAGATTCCACATGCAGCAACTCAATACCCTGCATGACAAAATGAAGATCAAAGATCCCGAGACCCTCAACTAAAACTTAGCGCAGCCAAATAAATAAATATTAAAAAAAAGAAAAAGAAAAGTGCGGTTCTTGGCTGTCCCCTCGATCTACTGAATCAGAGGCTGAGGGTGGGGCAGAGAAATTGGCATTTTCGCCAGCCCTGCCAGATACTGATGCATGCTCAACTGTAAGGACTACTATTTATGCCTTTTGTTCATGTTTCTATAATAATATTGATATTTTCAAATTTATATTGCCAAAACGTATATTTTTAATCTCATATCTGTAAAACGTCTCATCTTACAAGTGGCTTTGGGCCCTGTGTTCTATTTGTTATGTTATGGGCTTTAAAACTTCAAGGTGTAGGTCTCTTTGGTCCTGGAACCCATATTTCTGGCTCCACGTGACATATACATTGCCGAATGCTTTTTTTTTTTTTTTACAGAAATCTTCAGATTCCATCCAGTTTGGTCACTTGATAGATGTTTACATCTCTTTGGGTCATAAGATCTGTAAGTATAATTTCACTTGGTTTCTTAAGACCACTGTATTTGCTGAAACCTCAAGATAGTAAGTATTTTCTATTAAATGATTTTTAAAACCTTGATTTGATTCTGCATTCTTTCAGGGTATTAAAACCTTATGACTTGAGTAAATATTTTAAATACTATCTAGTTGAATTTTGAATATTTCACTCAGCTTCCCCTAACTTGTCACAATTTATTAGCTATTCCAGCAATATGCTTATATAAGGATACTTTCATGTGAAATTGAAAAATTTCAAGTTGCCATATTTTAGGGGCCTGCTTTCCATTTTGTCTTTCCCAAAAGTATGACTTTTAGTTGCAGTAGAAGGGGAAGGACTGAAAATTCTTTCCTTCCTTTGGGGATTTTCTTGGAGAAGTGAATCCCTGTTAAGAACTACAAGTAAGAAAAAGGAAATTCCTAACATTCATAATGGGTTGCATTGTAACTGTCTCTAAATTGGGGAATGTTTGAAAATTTATAGTGCTTAAAGAGAAAATTCTAACTTCCATATTCAATTGATCTTTTTTTAAAAAAATCTTTTACTGAAGTATAGTTGATTTACAATGTTGTGTTAGTTTCAGGTGTACCAAAAACCAACTGGTCTTTCATTCAATATTTATTAATCAAATATTTGACTTCCTACCATGGGTGAAGCATGGCTCCAGGTGATTTGAAATAGATGGGTGAGCCAAATAAAGACATAGGATAAACAATAAATTATATATTAATAATTTATATAATTTTCCAGAAGAGACTAAATGTAACAGAATGAAAAACAGTAGAGTAGGATGATGGGGGCTTCCTACGGACGCTGGTGGTAAAGAATCTATCTGCCAAAGCAGGAGATGCAAGAGAGTCAGTTTTGATCCTTGGGTAAGGAAGATTCCTGGAATAGGAAAAGGCAACCCAGTCTAGCATTCTTGCCTGGAAAATTCCACGGACAGAAGAGCCTGGCAGGTTACAGTCCATTGGGTCACCAAAGAATCAGACACGACTGAGGGACTGAGGACACCTGCACACACACAAAGAATGATGAGGGGTGAAGGGGAAATGGTTATAATTTTCGATAGGATGATCTGGGGAGCCATACTGAAACTGAACAACTTGAGCAAAGAGTTGAAGAAGGTGAGGGAGTTAGCTGTGCAGATAACTGAAGGAGGAGCTTTCAGAGAAGGGAGGAGCTAGAACAAAGGTGTGACTGAGGACATCTGCTGTGCTGGATTAGAGTAATGGAGGGGAGCTCAAATTGGGATCAACTCAAGTAGGGCATGGTAGCCATTTATGTGGACTTTGGTTTTCCTTGGCGGGAACTGGGAGTCATTGCACGGCACTGGACAGAGGAGTAACATGATCTCACCTGTTTTCAGAGCATCATGTGTTTTGAATAGACATTAGAGGATTCTAATAGACTTAAGATTCATTCAGCTCAGTTCAGTTCAGTCGCTCAGTTGTGTCTGACTCTTTGCAACCCCATGGACTGCAGCAGGCCGGGCTTCCCTGTCCATCACCAGCTCCTGAAGTTTACTCAAACTCATGTCCATTGAGTCAGTGATGTGATCCAACCATCTCACCCTCTGTTGTCCCCTTCTTTTCCTGCCTTCAATCTTTCCCAGCATCAGGGTCTTTTCCAATGAGCCAGTTCTTTGCATCAGGTAGCCAAACTATCAGAACTTCAGCTTTAGCATCAGTCCTTCCAATGAATATTCAGGACTGATTTCCTTTAGGATTGACTGGTTGGATCTCCTTGCAGTGCAAGGGACTCTCAAGAGTCTTCTCCAATACCACAGTTCAAAAATATCATTTCTTCGGTGCTCAGCTTTCTTTATGGTCCAACTCTCACATTCATACATGACTACTGGAAAAACTAGAGCTTTGACTGCAGCTGCTGCTAAGTCGCTTCAGTCGTGTCTGCCTCTGTGCGACCCCATAGACGGCAGCTCACCAGGCTCCCCCATCCCTGGGATTATCCAGGCAAGAATACTTGAGTGGGTTGTCATTTCCTTCTCCAATGCATGAAAGTGAAAAGTGAAAGTGAAGCTGCTCAGTTGTGTCTGACTCGTAGCGACCCCATGGACTGCAGCCCACCAGGCTCTTCCATTCATGGGATTTTCCAGGCAAGAAAACTGGAGTGGGTTGCCATTGCCTTCTCCATAGCTTTGACTAGACGGACCTTTGTCGTCAAAGTAACATCTCTGCTTTTTAATATGCTGTCTAGGTTGGTCATAGCTTTTCTTCCAAGGATCCATTAAAAGCCTATAACCTAAGTGAGAGACATTGCCTTGGACTAATGTTGTAGCGATGAAAGTGATAAGTAGTAGTCAAGGTACTGGCTAGTCTTTGAAGGTAGACCCAAGAGCATTTTTGACAAATGAGATGTGGCACGTTTTATTAATAAAATAAATTTTATTTGGTGGAATTTTTCCAACTCACTTGATTGAAGAAATTTCAAGTGTTAACTTAGAATTTTCAATTTTTCTAATGACAGGGCCAAAATGCAGTGTGTATATGTCAGTTAGCTGGTGTTTCCATAACAAATACCAGAAACCGGTATTTGTGGTTTAAACAACAGAAAGTGCCCAGCATCCCAAAACTGGGCATATATCCTTAGAAAACCATAATTCAAAAGGACATATGGACCCCCGTGCTCAATGCCAGGACATGGAAACAACCAAGATGTCCATCAACAGATGAATGGATAAAGAAGTGTGTTACATATATACAGAGGAATATTACTCAGCCATAGAAGGGAGTGAATTTGAGTCAGTTTAACTGAGGTGGATGAACTTAGAGCCAGTTATACAGAGTTCAGTTCAGTTCAGTTGCTCAGTTGTATCCAACTCTTTTGCAACCCCATGGACTGCAGCACTCCAGGCTTCCCTGTCCATCACCACTCCCAGAGCTTGCTCAAACTCATGTCCAACCAGTCAGTGATGCCATCCAACCATCTCCTCGTCTGTCATCCCCTTTTGCTCCCACTTTCAATCTTTCCCGGCATCAGGATCTTTTCCAGTGAGTCAGTTCTTCGCATCAGGTGGCCAAAGTATTGGAGTTTCAGCTTCAGCATCAGTCCTTCCAATGAATATTCAGGACTGATTTCCTTTAGGATGGATGGGTTGGATCTCCTTGCAGTACATATACTGCCTATACTCCTTGCAGTTATACAGAGTAAAATAAGTCAAAAAATGAAAAACAGATATTGTATATTCACATATATGAAGTCTGGAAAAAGAGTACCGATGCACCTATATGTAGGGCAGGAATGGAGATGAGGACAGATGCAGAGGACAGACGCAGTGCGGGAAGGGGAGGGTGAGACAGACTGAGAGAGGAGCATTGACATGTATACCTGACCACGTGTAAAACAGATAACTAGCGGGAAGGTGCTGTTTAACACAGGGAGTCGACCCAGTGCTCTGAAGGGGTGAGATGGGGTAGAGGGGTGGGAGGGAGGTGCAAGAGGGAGGGGGCGAAAGGGTCCTTATGGCTGATTCATGTGGTTGTATGGCAGAAACTAACACAACGCTGAAAAGCAATTATCCTTCAATTAAAAATAAATTTTAAAAAATTAAAAAATAAACAACAGAAAGTGATTTTCTCACAAGGCTGGGGACCAGAAGTCCCAGGTCAAGGTATCAGCAGGATTGTTTCTTCTGAAGCCTCTCTTCTTGGCTTGTGGATGGTTTTCTCTCTCTGTTTTTGCATGCTTTTTCCTCCTTGTATGTCTGTGTCCTGTGTCTGTGTCCTTCTGTGTCCTGATCTCCTCCTTGGATGAAAGACATCCATCAGACTGGATTAGGGCCCACCCATATCACCTCTACTGTAATTCTTTAAAAGCTCTATCTCCCAAACTGGCCACATTCTGAAGTGCTGGGGTTATGACTTCAACACATGACTTTTAGGAAACACAGTGCAATTTCTAACAGTATTACTCACACACTGTCATTTTATACATGGTTGTGAACGACACAGCCTTTGGGATATGCGGGCCCAGAAACAGATCCAAAAAACCCTAACAGAACACACTCATAGTTCATAAGGAGATGTTTCTTTAAAATGAACTCGAATTCATTCTTAATAGTCGTTGGAAGCATCTCAATCCTGATTCGCTGTGACTCAATTTAATCAGAAGTGAGATATTTTTCATTTGTATGTGGTATTTAAAGTATAGCAATTACTAATATTTAAAATAAATAACCAACAAGATCTTACTGTACAGAATAGGGAACCCTGCTCAATGTTAAGTGGCAGCCTGGATGGGAAGGGAGTTTTTGAGAGAATGGATACAGATATATGTATGCCTGAGTCCCTTTGTTGTCCTCTCAAAATCATCACAATATTTTTAATCAACCATATTCCAATATATGGATGGATGTGAGAGTTGGACTATAAAGAAAGCTGAGTGCCAAAGAATTGGTGCTTTTGAACTATGGTGTTGGAGAAGACTCTTGAGAGTCCTTTGGATTTCAAGGAGATCCAATCAGTCCATCTTAAAGGAAATCAGTCCTGAATATTCATTGGAAGGACTGATGTTGAAACTGAAAATCCAATACTTTGGCCACCTGATGCAAAGAGTGGACCCTGATGCTGGGAAAGATTGAAGGTAGGAGGAGAAGGGGACGACAGACAATGAGATGGTTGGATGGCATCACTTACTCAATGGAGATGAGTTTGAGTGAACTCTGGGAGTTGGTGATGGACAGGGAGGCCTGGCATGCTGCAGTCAATGGGGTTGCAAAGAGTTGGACACGACTAAGTGACTGAACTGAACTGAATGGAACTCCAATAATAAAATAAAAAGTTAAAAAAATAAAGTATAACCATTTCTAGAAAGAGTGTTGAGTTAGGAATAATTTTTAAACATCTAATTTTTTTTTGTCTCTGATAAGAAGGATATCTGCTTATTATTTTAGAAGACTCAATTGTTATAGAAATAAATGCTACAGAAGGGAGACACTGCTGAATTCTTGTCTGAGTGTGTTGAAGGTACCTAGGTGCTGTAGGAAGGATACAGTAGCTGAAATGTTTCTACCTGCAGACATTTCAGTACATCCCTGAAGTTTAACCGAGGGGGTATTTTAGAGATTGCTCTGATCACCCACAGGCTGGATTAGTTTCGGTTTTGGCCATGATTTGTTGGCCCAAGTTGATGGGTTTCTGAGTATCCAGTCTAAGCGCACCATCTCAGCCTCCATCAGGTAAGTGAGTAAAGCCACACAAGCCTCAGAAAAGTTCCATTCCATCCGGTGGGTCAGTTCAGGGAGACTTGATGTGCTTGCTGCTGGCTGTCCTCTGACCCACAGCCTGTCTGCTCTTGGATGGGGAGAATTTGATGCCCTTCAAAATATAGAGTATATTGATCTGTTTTTGAGGCCACAAATGCCAAAGCCCCGTCAGCTAATGTGCCTTCAGAAGGTTAAATATGGATTTGGAGCGAATCACCAGCTGCCCACCAGCATTTTCTAGGTGGTCTGACATGCAGAAACAGAGAAGGAAGACGCTCAGGGGTGGGTTTCTGTGCGTACTGATGCATCTTTTGGGGCAAACATTACATCCTTTGTATTTGACCTGGCTCTGCAGTACCCCGAGTCTTCATAAGTCAATGTCATCCCTGGAAAATTACTAAAAATGGGAGGAGAATAGAAAATGTCAAAGTTTGGAAAACAGTTCCCTTTACTTTTCTGAATTGTTGTTCAGTCACCAAATTGTGTCCGACAATTCAGTCCAAGCCCATAGACTGCAGGATGCCAGGCCTCCCTGTCCCTCACCATCTCCTGTAGCTTGCCCAAATTCATGTCCACTGAGTCAGTGATGCCATCCAATCATCTCATCCTCTGTCTTCCCCTTCTCCTTCTGTCTTCAGTCTTTCCCAGCATCAGTGTGTCGGCTCTTCGCATCAGGTGACCAAAGTATTGGAGCTTCAGCTCCAGCATCCATCCTTCCAGTGAATATTCAAGAGCTGATTTCCTTTAGGATTGACTGGTTTGGTATCCTTGCTGTCCAGGGGACTCTCAAGAGGCTTCTTTAGCATCACAATTCAAAAGCATCAATTCTGTGGTGCTCTGCCTTCTTTATGGTCCAACTCTCACATCCGAACATGACTACTGTATGGATTAAAGGTTTGTATAGTCAAGGCTGTGGTCTTTCCAGTAGTCATGTATTTTTCTGAACTATACATGTGTTAATCGGTGAGCCTGTCACTCTCCAGTTGTGCTGCAGAAGGTGGTTTAGAGTGGTGAGGGGAGGAGAGAGAAGAAATAAAGGAGAGAGAAGGGGAGACAGTATATGAATGGTTGCAAACCCTTTGATAGCAGGATGCAGAGCTTAAACTTCCTGGGGTAAAAACACCAAGAATTGACAGTGACAGGTTTAGAAAATTCTTTGTCATTTGATCTTTCAGCTTTTCCCTTCTGTTTCCTTTTATACAGCAAGGCCAGTAAAAATAACTCTGTTGGTTTTCATTTTGAGTTTGGTTTTCTCTTTTGTCTTTATGTGGTGGTAAGCTGTACTAGGCTTGAATTTATAGGAAATACCTCAGGGAAACACAATCTATCCTTGGAATATTTTCTTAATTTCTGTGTGATAAAATTTGCATAAATATGGACTGATGCATACTCAAGTGGATTTTTGCTGAACATTTCAGCCTCGGAAGACCTAGGTTTGAATTTTAACTGTATATCCTAGTCACATGACCAGGAATCATGCTACATCACCTCTCTCAGTTTGAAATTTTATGTGTGTAAAATGTTGGAGCTCACATGGCCTCACCTTTCACAGCATTGCTTGGAGTGTAATAAGAATAATATATGAATTAACAAACTTAAAAAGACCACCACATATTGATTATTGGTATTAAATATTTCTATGTTTATTTGAATATTACCATTAAGATAATTTTTATGGACAAAAAGTTCTAAAACTGAATTTCGAGCACTCATTAGAAAAAGTGGAAATAATGGGATTTTGTTTTGTTTTTGATTTAAACTGTTAGCCCCAGATAAAAACTCAAAAGAAATTTTTCTAAGCAGACATATAAGTAAGTAGCTACTTATGTGCCTTTGATTGTTCAGGCCACTGTAATTAATTTATGTCCACTTTACTGCCTGTGTGAAGTTTGTGTGCAAATGTGATATTATCTGACGATTACATTGTATAAAAACGTGAGTGACCTTGGTAATGAGAGGCTGTGAGACTGAAAGGTGATGCTGTCCTGGATGTGCAGTTTTGTAGGATCAGATTTCCACTAGGTGTGTTAGTTCTCAGAATTAAGTAAGAGCATCCCACCCCTCACTAGTCCCACTCTTAAAGTTGTGTGTGGGCACTTGGTTTAAGGAACTTTCTTCAGCTGGCTTTCATTTTGGGGAAGAAAATTTTAAAATGACATGTATATGTTATTTCCTGGTAGCTCAGCTGGTTAAGAGTCTGCTTGCAATGCAGGAGACCCTGGTTTGATCCCTGGGTCGGGAAGATACCCTGGAGAAGGGAATGGCTACCCACTCCAGTATTCTGGCCTAGAGAATTACATGGACTGTATAGTCCATGGGGTCACAAACAGTCGGACACGACTGAGCAACTTTCACTAAAAACTATCATGTGTAAAACAGGTAGCCAGCAGGAAGCTGCTGTATAATACAGGGGCTCAGCTCGGTGCTCTGTGATGACCTAGAGAGGTGGGATGGGAGGTGGGTGGGAGACTCAAGAGGAAGTGGGTATATATATAGATATGGGTTATTCTTTTTGTTGTACAGCAGAAACTAACACAACATTGTAAGGCAGCTGTGTGTGCTTAGTCACTCAGTCCTGTCCGACTCTTTGCAACCCCATGGGCTGCAGCCCACCAGGCTCTTCTGTCCATTGGGATTCTCCAGGCAAGAATACTGAAGTGGGTTGTCATGCCCTCCTATAGGGGATCTTCCCAACCCAGGGATCGAATTCAAGTCTCTCGAATTGCAGGTGGATTCTTTGCCATCTGAGCTACCAGGGAAGCCTTTACCATAACTTCAAAAAAAAAAAAAAAGAATAAATTATGTCTGCTGCTGCTGCTGCTAAGTTACTTCAGTCGTGTCCGACTCTGTGCGACCCCATAGATGGCAGCCCACCAGGCTTCCCTGTCCCTGGGATTCTCCAGACAAGAATACTGGAGTGGGGTGCCATTTCCTTCTCCAATGTGTGAAAGTGAAAAGTGAAAGGGAAGTTGCTCAGTCGTGTCCGACTCTTCGCGACCCGATGGACTGCAGCCCATCAGGCTCCTCCGTCCATGGGATTTTCCAGACAAGAGTACTGGAGTAGGGCGCCATCCCCTTCTCTGAAATTATGTCTAGGTGTAAATAAATCAGTCATTTCTCTGGAGTCTGGAAAAAAAATGAAATATGCTAGACTCCTCTGTCCTTCATTATCTCCTGGAGTTGGCTCAAATTCATGCCCATTGAGTCAGTGATGCTATTTAACCATCTCATCCTCTTCCACCTTCTTCTTCTTTTGTCTTCAGTCTTTGCCAGCATCAGGGTCTTTTCCAGTGAGTCAGCTCTTTGAATCAGGTGGCCAAAGTATTGGATCGTCAGCTTCAGCATCAGTCCTTCCAGTGAATATTCCGTAAAGAATTCATATACATGTTAGCACTTCCAAGTATACATGTTCCTGTTAGTGAGGAGCAAACATACTGTGTTTGCCTGAGCTCTCACAGTACAGAGCAATGGTCTCAGTATCCTGGGGAATATGGTGTCTATGCAGGTACAAAAGGAGTAGAAAGAGGAGGCAGTTGCCAGAGAACATGGGACTCAACTGGTCTTGAAAACAGCTCGACTTCTTTTCCAAGGTTTGTTTTAATAGTGAAGAAAACCGCAGTGACTTCTGGATACTACCATGGAAACTTTTTGTTACAATGAATTGTCCTTCTCTTTAGCTTGCAGTAATGTTTTTATACAAATACTCCATTTCCTAGTTGTCCTGGCAGCCTAGTCCTCATATGCTTTTTCTTCAAGTTGTACAGCTGCAAAACTGTATTGTCTTTATGCTTTTCTTGGTCAAAGGGTGTTTATGTGGCCCTGGTGACTTCACCCTATTGGGATGAAGTCAGAACCTCTCCTATGCTGGCCTCAAGTTTCAACAGGCATTTCAGCCTATTATGGAACCGAAGAAAAATTCTCCAGTTGTAATTTTTCTACTTTCTATGATTCTTAAAATGAATGGAGAAGACTTTCCTCATGG
Source organism: Capricornis sumatraensis (assembly GCF_032405125.1). Lineage (NCBI taxonomy): Eukaryota > Metazoa > Chordata > Mammalia > Artiodactyla > Bovidae > Capricornis > Capricornis sumatraensis. The sequence continues at coordinate 62,146,458 of NC_091086.1, read as the reverse complement.
TCCAGGGCTAAGGCTCTGAGCTCCAATGCAGGGGGCCTGGGTTAAATCCTTGGTCAGGAAACTAGACCCCATATGCGGCAACTAAAATCTGGTGCAGCCAAATTAATAAAAAAGAAAAAAAGTGGGAATTGATCAAAATGTCAGAAAAAGCCAGTCATCTTTGTGATTATTTTATCCATTGTGATGCAGCTTTTATAACTAGGACATGGTGGATAGCTACACCCCATCCCTTTTTTCAAGGCCACCTCTAGGTTGTGTGGGATTCCAGGTAAATATTTGTGTGTGTGTGTCACTTGTTTATATAATCAATTTTATTTTTCTATAATCAATTTCATTTAAGGAGACTTTGCAAACTTCATGAACAAATGAGGCATCGTGATTTATCACTAAAAATTTGGACTGATGGGTAGAAGAGAGATACTAATGCGTTTGCTTATTGTCCAATCAGAGCACTTGATTCCCCATCATGCCCAGGCATCATCTCAGTTTAGATCCAGGAATCATCTCTTCATATTCTTTATTGTCAAATGTGCTGTTACTGGGTAATTTCATATCTCCCACTCTGAGAAAAAGATAACAAGACTGCTATTATTCAAGTCCTATAGCTCTCAGGACCTGTCTGAATTGAAACTTATATATAGCTCTGCTTGACTCTGAGTGTCTGATGCCATTTGTTTCGTGTTGGTTACGCCATGATTCATGATACTGCACCATCCATCCTGCTCCCGTGAATACTGGCTTCCGATGGCTCTTTCAAAGGTTGTTCCGGAGCTTCTTTGAAGATGACCACAAATGCACACAGTACAGAGGAGAATGTGAACAGTGATTTATTTTATGGTTGCGTTAAATTTGTCATTTGGAATTTTACAGCGTGTATATATAGAACAATACCCTTTCCAACCATGTCTTCTCTGGAACTCTTTAGGCTGTAATCACAGCATTCCTAAAATGTGATCTCTTTCCATGTTGATTGCATCCTTGGTTTCTACTGACAAGTACCAGTGGGGCAGATAGGAGCAAGCCCTGTAGGGAGAACAAGATGAGTTATCCTGTTCATGCATGGAATCCCTGACCCTCATCTGAATCAGCTTAACCTGGAAGAGCCAAAAATCACTATAGCAATTGGAGGCAAGAGAAGACTGGGATTAGAAGGGACCATTGATGTGGTAAAACGACAATCTCCCAAGCCCTTCAAGGGGATGGATGGGGCCATCCCTGAGGATTGTATTACATGTGGTATAGAGCCCGTGGAAGGATGAGGGGACTGCCCTGAGTGCCACTAGCCAGAGGGTGCACAGGGGAAAAGATGATTGCCATTTTGGATGCTGGAAACCAGAGGCAGCACCATGGTGGAAGTATGATGGGTGATTGAGTATGCAAGAGAGCAGTTCAAACTCAAGGGTGGGCAAGCCCGGAGTGCCGAACTCATCCTGAGCCTAAGTGAGCAGGAATTACTCAAAATCTGAGCGTCAGCACCATTCCAGCAGCCCAAGCTCATCCATCCCAGGAGAGCAATTCTATGTCTGTCAGCTCTTTGTGAGCCTCCCTCACCAGCTGGCTTTTCTGGAAAGGCAGCCCAGCTCCCAGGCCCCAGGGCAACCTCCCAGGACAAGTTTTGGAGCAACTGAGTGCTGAGTCCACTCTGCACACAACATGGAAGATTGGAGAGAACCCTAAAGGGTAGAAATGGGGATTGGATGCCTTCCAACCTCCACCTCGCCATAGGGAGCCCATCCAAACAGCCCTCACTACCAGCTCCAGCCAGGCCTTGGTACTAGAGTGGTAGGGGGAGGGAGTCTTACCAAATGTCTTGAAAGGACAGAGGAGTGTGGGGCCTTGGAGCTCAGGGACCCAGGAAAGAGCTCAGCTTACCTGTGTCTAAAGTTGGTGTTACCTTCTGTTTTCTTCTTGGGACACAAAGGCGTGAAAAGAATAAAACAGTAGGATCAATATGGGAGATACGTAAAGTGTGAAGTGTTCATGCGAGTTTGAGTCCTGAGAAGGGATGTTCCTGAGCTGACTTTTATTTAACGGACTGAAAAGTATTTCACCAAAGTATTTAATTAATAAACAACAATAACAAAAAGAGCTCTTACAGTTAAGTGTTGACTGTTCTGGATTGGAGGACTTTATTAGGTCAACTTAACAAATTAGAACATGTCTTGTAGACTAGATAAAATTACAGTGTCCATTTAATTGTACAGCGCTGGTAACTGTACACTGGTTGTATAAGAGAATATTTCTTAGGAAGCACACTATAAAGGATTTAGAGGTAAATAACCATGTTCAGAAAAAAAAATCTATCATCAAACAATCATCTATCTGCCTTAGTTCTATAAGTTGTTATAAAAAGTTACCAGCTAGCTTAAGTAACAGAGATTTATATCTCACAGTTCTGGAGGCTGGAAGTCAGTGATGAGGATGCCAGCATGGCTGGGTTATTGGTGAGGTCTCTTTCCCTGGCTTATAAATGGCCTTCTTCTTGCTGCATTCTCACACGGCAGAAAGAGAGCCAGCCAATTTTCTGGCCTCTTCTTATTAGGGCACTAATTCCATTCATGAGGGCTCCACCATCATGCCTAATGACTTCCCAAAGATCCTATCTTCAGGTACCATCACACTGGGATTATGATTTTGAATATATAGGTTCGGGGGTGGGGACACAAACATTCATCCACGGCTCTATCTATCTATCATCAATCATCTATCAAATAGGGGCCCCCAACTTCCAGGATCTAATGCCTGATGATCTGAGGTGGCGCTGATGTCGTAATAATAGAAATAAAATGGATAATTAATATAATGCACTTGAATCATCCCCAGACCATCTCCCCCACCCCTATGTCTTCCACAAAACCAGTCTCTGGTGCCAGAAAAGTTGGGGACCACTGATCTGTAGCAAATGGAGGAAATTTTTAACAACAGTAGAATCTGTGAAGATTAAATAAGTGATCTTTGTACTATTTATATTCTTTCTGCAACTTTTGGTAGCTTTGAGACTATTTTCAAATAAAAAAGCTTAGAAAGTAGCCACAACATCTTGTATCAGTTTTGATGAAGTTAGATATTGTAGTGGTTCCTTTCCACTTATTCATTCTTTTACTTCCCCCTTCCTGCGCCCCTTCCCTCTTTTCTCTTTCTCTGTCTCTCTGTCTTTCTTGGTCTCTCTCTTTCTTCTTCCCCTCTCGCTCTTTCCTGTTTCCCTGTTTTCATGGCATACAGGTAGGGAACTTTCAGCTTACTGGCATGTTTACAGATTAAAATAATTTTAGATTGAAGAATTAAAGGGAAATGTTGACTAAATCCAGAATAGGTGCTTTTTCTGGGAGAAATGGCAACAGGGATGACAGGTGAGATGAGATGATCCAGAACTTCTGTTGGGAGTCTGTAGCTGACGACAAAATTGTGTAGAGAGCTTGAGTAAATAATTGTGCTAATGGCTACACTTTAAAAAAAACTTGACATGAATGGAATCTAGAAAAATGGCACAGATGAACCAATGCATGGCAGGAACAGAGACAGATGTAGAGGGCCGTCTTGAGGGCACAGTGGGAAAAGGAGAGGGTAGGATGAACTGAGAGAGTACCATGCCATTTACACGCTGCTGCTGCTGCTGCTGCTGCTGCTGAGTCGCTTCAGTCGTGCCTGACTCTGCGCAACCCCATAGACGGCAGCCCACCAGGCTCCCCGGTCCCTGGGATTCTCCAGGCAAGAACACTGGAGTGGGGTGCCATTTCCTTCTCCAGTGCATGAAAGTGAAAAGGGAAAGTGAAGTCGCTCAGTCATGTCTGACTCTTAGCGACCCCATGGACTGCAGCCCACCAGGCTCCTCCGTCCATGGGATTTTCCAGGCAAGAGTACTGGAGTGGGGTGCCATTGCCTTCTCTGATTAATACACTACCATGTGTAAAATAGATAGCTGGTGGGAAGCTGATATATAGTAATAACACAGGCAGCCCAATCTGGCACTCTGTGACAACCTAGAGGGGTGGGAGAGAGACTCAAGAGGGAGGGAATATATATACACACACACACACACACACACACACACACTCATGGATAATTTGAGTTGTTGTATGGCAGAAACCAACACAGCCCTGTAAAGCAATTACCCTCCAATTTAAAAGAATGCAGGAACACCCACGCTTTATTATGATTTCAAAATCATTACGTTTCTAAACTAATTGTTGTCTGGAGTATCACAGCACATCATGGTGGTTAGTAACATGGGCTCTGGGGAAAGGGAGCCTGGGTTTAAACACAGCCTTTTCCATTTACCACCTGGCTGATCTTAAACTGTTTAACGTTTTTGTTTCTCAGATTCCTCATCTCTTTATAAATTTTTAATGAAATCATAAAATTTTAGAAAAAGTTATAATAAGTACTATTCTCAATTCCAATAATATTTATGGTAGGTGTAGTACTTTTACTCATACTTTATAAAATGTTGTCAGTTTGGGGAATAATTTTGAGCAAGCCTGGGAAGTGGGGGTAAAGGAAGAAGTCAACAATCCCCCCCTTGACCCCTCCCCCCCTCCCCTCCTCCCCTGCTCCAGTTTCCCTCTGATCCATCTCTTTGTAGGACAGGTGGAATGTGGGACAGGCTACTATTGAGATGGACTTTGCAGATTTCAGAGGGAACAATAGGATCCCAAAATAGCAGAGGTCAGGTGGTAGCCCTTATTCGCTTATTTTTATCACAGTAATACATGCTGGATGGCCAGTTTTCCCGTTTTTATTTTCCATGATGATGGGCTGTGTTCATTTTTGGGGGATGGGCTCAAACTTCACACAACAACCTTTGCCACGTTAATTTCAGGGCTCAGTGTTGTCACTCGTGCCCATCCAGAAGTGGAGATGGTTTGTCTGTCCAGTGGGGCTCTGCATACACAAGTACAGCTAGATTTTACTGGTGGATCTTTTCCAGGTTGCTAGCTTGGTACTTTTCAAAATGCGCTGAGTAGCTGTTTGCAATTTGTCTCTGCTGACTCCACTGGGCTCAGTTTCAAATCACTCCTAATCCACTAATGAACCTTTATTAAAGTGGGAGAGAGGTTGAATTAGTCTTCGGACACATTATTAAAATAAAGTTGGAGAAGTGAAAAATGAAAAGTGAACAATAAAGGAACACTTTGTCTCCCCTCCATATATTTTATAAAAGTAATTTTTTTGAGAGATGTCAATATTAGTAGGTTAATTTTCATTAACTTTTGTCTTAATTTTGTTTTACTATGTATGAAGAGACTCTTATTCCAAACTTTCCTCTTTTTTCTTTTTGATTTAAAGTTCAGGTTGGATAGGCTGAATGCCCATGAGGATTTAAATATCAGCCTTTTATGATTCTGAAAATGAATCTGCTGGATCAAACAGTAATTATGAAGCAGCCTGATGGTTATTACTGCCCTCCTCCTCTGCCACCCACTCATGATTCCCTGTGTCTAGGACACCCTGAGTCTACAACGGCTTATGCTGAACTGCAAAGGAACCATCATGTACCTTTTCAGAAATGCCCACTCACCCTTAAAGTCACAAATCAAGGAAGAGATGGCTTGCAGATATGCAATTCAACTTGTGACACCAGCCAACCTTTATTCTGAAATGTTCTGTTTTCCTACTACTTTCTTTGTTCATTGCTTCTGCTGGTTACGTATTCACTCAACTGTTGGGTAAATGACATTCTGTTAAACCAGGAGGATATACTGATAAGTATTTCAAGGAACTTGCATTCTGTCACGTAATTTATTTCATAAGAAGAAGCAATAATAATTTTTAGTCATTAGAGTAAAAGAGAGAAACTTAGGTATAATATTGTGCTTAGTACTTGTTTTTGTCAGCTTCTGTTTCTTCATCAACTTCTTAATTGGGAAAAAATGGTCATCACAAAAATCTAATCTCAAATTTAGCCATGAGTGTTGGATTTTTCCTTTTCTATCCATCTACAAACCTCCACCTCTTCTTTTTCTCTCTATATGTCTATATCTTTATATATTTATCCTTAGATCTATATCTGTATAGATAAACAGATGTTTTTCTATGTTTATATATCTATCTCCTTTTATCTATGTATATTAATACATGTAATTTCTTTTGAATGAACTATATCCTTCACCTATGAGAAGTTGCTAATTAAATCAGTAATTTTTCTAGTCATAATTTAAAATTATATGACATTTGATACTTTTGAGAATGCCTTTATAATGCATTATCTCATATGACCCTTACAAGGAAGCGTGATTATCTTCAAATGAGAAAATGGTGGCTCAGAGCAGTTATTTGTATAAGATCAGAAAGCCAGTTAGTTATCTCAGATATCAGTATCTATCTAAGATTAGAAAGGCAATTAATGATGATGTTGAAGTATGGAGAAAATGGTCTTTCTATTTCACTTATTTATTCTATGAATAGCTGTTGAGCAGTTTTGTATAGTAGGCATTATTTTGGATGATGTTTGGTGATGTTTGGATTCAGCAGGGAGCAAAAGAGAGAAAATCTCTTGGTCTTGTAGAACTTATATTCTAGTGAGGGAGATAAAAATACATCATATTAAATAAAATATAGAAAGATAATAAGGAAGACGTAGGAAGAGACACTGTGGGATGGGTGATAAGGAACTGTAGTTTGTAAGTTTAAGTAAGATGATCATAAAGGTCTTACTAGGATGGAGATATCTGGACAAGTGATTTAAAGGAAGCAGAGAAGAAGTCATCGTGGCATCTGGAAGAACAGTAGAAGGAATGAACAGTGCAGTGGCAAGGAAGCAGCATGTAGTTGGAACAGAGTGAAAAAGGGTTTCTTCAGGAGGTAAGATCTGAGACGTCAAGCGCTGAGTGGGAAGGGACCGATGAAGGTGAGGCTGATGGCCCTGGAGGTTATCATCAGAACTTTCACTTTTCTCTGGGTCATGTTGAGGTCCATGGGGCAGTTTAAGCAGAGGAGTAAACATGCCTTATTGTCTGGCTTATTTTTTAAGAAGATCATTCTAGTAGATGCCTTGAGAGAAGCCAGTGGATGGCCTGGGGGGGCACAGGGGAACCTCGTTGTGAGGGTTTTGTAAATGGAGCATATGTCCAATGAGCAGAGGACCTGTGGGACCAGGCTTTATATTCTAGTTGAGACTTTTCCTTCCACTAACTGTTGAGGCATCTTGGGACAATCACTTAGTGTTTCACTAGAAAGGGAAATAGAACCAAATAGTTAGTATACATTTGAGCCAGTTTCCTGTCACTCCCTATGATTAGCAGCCTACTAGGATCCCCAAGTTTGGTTTTCTTTTCATTTCCTAATTCCAGAGTGTGTGCCTCTGCTCACCCCACCTCTATCCTTTTTTATTTTTCAGATGTGGATTATTTTAAAAGTTTTTATTGAATTTTTTTTAACAATATTGCTTCTGTTTTATGTTTTGGTTTTTTTGCTGAGAGGCATGTGGGATCCTAGATCCCCGATCAGGGATTGAACCCATACCCTTGGCATTGGAAGGGGAAGTCTTAATCACTGGCCAGCCAGGGAAGTCCCCCACCTCTGTCCTTACAGTCTCTTTACTATCAGTTCTCCTTTCCTGACCTTCCTCAGAGCATGCAGAAGACCGGAGGCAATGGACAACAGTTTTGCTGGGTCTTGAGCTGTTCTGGAATTGTAGGTTGTAATGCACAACCTATGTCTTGCATTAAAGAAATCAAAACTTGGTGTTGCTGTTGGTGTTGCTGTTCAGTTGCTCAGTTGTGTCCAACGTTGCGACCCCATGGACTGCAGCACGCCAGACTTCCCTGTCCTTCACTATCTCCCTGAGTTTGCTCAAAGTCATGTCCATTGAGTTGATGACGCCATCCAACCATCTCATCCCCTTCTCCTCCTACCCTCAATCTTTCCCAGCATCAGGGTCTTTTCCAACGAGTCCACTCTTCACATCAGGTGGCCAAAGTATTGGAGCTTCAGCTTCAGCACCAGTCCTTCCAATGAATATTTAGGGTTGATTTCCTTTAGAATTGACTGTCTAAGGGACTCTCAGGAGTCTTCTCCAGCACCACAGTTTGAAAGCGTCTATTCTTCTTGTAGAGATATTTTAAAGTTTAAAATAATTTTTTAAAAAGTCAACTTTAACGGCCTACCTAATCAGTGAACTATTTAATATTACAAAATTTATGGTTCAGTTCAGTTCAGCCGCTCAGTCATGTCCGACTCTTTGCGACCCCATGAATTGAAACATGCCAGGCCTCCCTGTCCATCACCAACTTCTATAGTGTATTAATAGACGATAGACCACAGTGTCAGCAGATCTGGGACTGAAGTAGGCTGTGTGCACACACATATCAGCTCTGTTTTGGTTTCATTTCACTTTAGCTATTTGCTTTGGTGTCTGCAAAACCCTGTGTGCACATTTTTATGAGCCTGGACAATTTACTGCCAAGCTTACTTGAATTCTAAAATGTTTCCAGTTTCTGAAAACCACAAATTATTTACCAAATAGGCAAGGAAATAGAGGTCATGAGTTCACTTCTTACATAATTTTAAACTTCCTTTCTGAGTCCTGACATCTCCCAGCAGGCAGAGTGATGAGTTTTTAAGCAGATTCAATAAGGGAGAGCAAAGAATGGGAAGTGATGCAAGTTGTTAAGTGCTGTACTGCTCTATTTGCCTCTCGATGCTAAACGCCAAGAATCCAAGTCAGAATACTGGAAGAGACATATAAAATAGCCCTCCCTTTCCAATTTTATTTTGTTCGGAAAGAGTTAAGCAGAAAATGCTGAAAAAACTATCTTTGGGGATGTAAAATTATTAGTACTCCTTAAAATATTCATTTATTTATTTGGCTGCATCGGGTCTTAGTTGCTGCAAGAGGGGTTTTCATTGCACCATGTGGACCTTCTGTTGTGGTGCGAGGACTCTCTAGTTGCGGGGTGCAGGCTCTGGAATGCACGGGCTCAGTAGCTGTGGCACAGGCTTAATTGCCTTGAGGCATGTGGGATCTAAATTCCCAGAACCATCAGGATCCAACCCACGCCCCCTGCAGTGCAAGATGCACTCTTAACCACGGGGCCACCAGGGAAGTCCTGGGACGTAAAATTATTTAAGAGAAAAAGATAAATGTTTCCCCCAAACAACAGGCTAACAATCATTAAAATAAAATTGGAGAGCAGTTTAGAAGGTAAATCTTTCAAGCATCAGTTGGTGTCAGTTTCTTCCAAGCTGTTTCAAGGGTGACTACACACAGCTCCTTGTGTGCCTGTGCTTGGTTGTGACCCCATCTGTGACTCCGTGGACTGCAGCCTGCCAGGCTCCTATGTCCATGGGGTTTTTCAGGCAAGAGTACTGGAGTGGGGTGCCATTGCCTTCTCCAAGGAGTCTTCCCAACCCAGGGATAGAACCCGAGTCTCCTGTGTCTCCTGCATTGGCCAGCAGATTCTTTCTGCCTGAACTGCCCATGCATAAGTAGCAAATACATTCAGCAGAAAAAAAGAGTAATGATGAAAGAGCGATTCTATGAAATATAAGAGGAATAACTAATAACCTTAGGTCAAGTGAGCAGGATTAATAAGGAGGGACTGCTAACTCCTGGGTGTCTAGTTTGGAAAGAAAATGGGCTCAGTTGAATGAAGATACATATACTTGGTTTGAACGTTGAGAATTTCTTTATTTATGATAGATGGTACATGGGTCCATCCACAGGAACTAGGACAAAATGTCACTTTTCTGATTTTGAGAACCTTTCTCTTCAAAATTTTTATCTTTTTTTTTTTTTTCCCTCTCAGGGGGAAAGGGAATGAGAGGGAGAGGGACTCAGGGATGATGGATCATTTTCCTTGGAGATTTCCATGTTTTGGGGGAAATAGCTTACAAACAGAGCAGAGACCTCTCCCAGGGATTCTACAAGCTGTGAATTGATTGCCAGGAACTGAAAGACCAGATGTTTTCATGACACCAGCAGGATATAATTTAACCAAGGGATAAGACCCAGAAGGAAATTCAGTGACATACTGGGAAGCAAGATCCCAACTGAGCTTAGTTACAATTTCAGATGCCAAGAGTGCTCCAGAAAGCACTGCACCAAGGATATTATGAGTTTTAAAATTTCTTCATGTTTATGATTTTAATTATCCCTGTTTCCCAAAGTGATCAGCAGAAACAATTTAGGAGAAAATAGATGTATTTGCTGGAAGGGAAGAGGACATTCTGGAGACTATATCCCATTTCACAGCCAAGCTTGTGGTTAGGAAGTGGATGGTGAGGGAGTTTAAAGAAGGGAGAGGGGCTGGCAGTTTCTAAATGAAAGAGAGGAGAGCAGGCTTGGTCCAGGAAGAAAAGATTCAGTGAGAACCCAGGCTGATCCCATTGGGATCTACAAACACCATACAAAATTGAGAAGTCAACAGCTAAGAATAAATGTTTATCTCTAAAAGGAAAGATGGACCTGAAGATATTGCACTGTCTGAAATTATTTACATAATGGAGGTTCAGGTGAGGAATACATTCATTTTCATATACACAGATGATCTATGTAAAGTTCATTTCACATCCATGATGATCTCTGTAAAGACTTTAGATTGGTTAACTCCAGGCACCTAATAAGAGCTCAGTGAATGCTGATTCTTTACCTCTGAATCCACCCACAGTTTGTGCCTGATTCTGTTATTCTGGAATTGCTCTCTGAAAGTGAAAATGTGCTTTCTGAAGCTAACGCTTAAAGTACAAGTTGAGACTTTGTATTCTTAACTCTACATCTTTGGAATTACTTTCTGAATGTTCCAACGTACTCATGTTAGTCAGGGATGGAGAATCTTTTTGGCCATGCTGTGTGGCATGTGAAATTTAGTTCTCTGACCAGGGATTGAACCTATGCTCCCTTCAGTGGAAATGTGGAGTCTTAAACATTGGACCACCAGAGAAATCCGAAGACTTTTCTTGAAAATGGATTTATTTATCTTTATTATAGGGAAACTTCAAACAAACGGTTTCTATTATTCGTGTGTGTGTGTGTTCAGCTGCTCAGTTGTCTCCGATTCTCTGCAACTCCATGGGCTGCAGCTGGCCAGCTTCCTCTATCCATGGAATTTTCCAGACAAGCATACTTGAGCAGGTCTATTATTTTTGAAAAGCAGCTAAAATCTTCAAACAGTAAACACAATTTATGCAACTTTCACTTGCTCTTGTTTGAAAGTTATGGAAGTTAATTTCCCTTTTAAAATTAACAAGATCAAAAAATAATTTGCAGCACATTCCATTAAAATAAGGTCTGTGGCACACTGGCCATCCAGCTTATTGGAATCAGGGAGAATTTATTGTCTTCAGCAGTTTGATTGTGATGTGCCTAGCGATGCCTTTCTTTATATTTATTTTGTTTGGGGTTAGCTGAGATTCTTGAATGTGAGGGTTCCTCTCTTTAAGAACTCTGGAAAATTCTTGACCATGTTTTCTTCATACATATACATATATTTCTTCCTGCCTTAGTCTTTCTTTATTCTTCTTCAGTGAACTCCAACAATAAGCATGTAAAGTTTTGCACTATGACCTACATCTGACCCTTATGTGCATTTTTTTGTTATGTCTGTGCTCTGAGTATTTTATACTGATCTGTCTTTGGAATCATTTAATAAACCTCCTACTGTGCTGTTGAATTCATCCAATGAGGTCTTACTTTCAGATACTGTCTTTTTCAATCTTAAAATGATGATATTTTTATGGATTTTAATTTTCTGATGCAATTCCACATTCTTTCATCACTTTGGCCATCTTTTCTTCCAATTTCTTTGTATATTAACCATTGTATTCAAGTCTTTGGATGCTTACTACAATATCTATTTTTTTTAATTTGCATTTGCTTATGTTTCTTTGGAAGGAATGATGCTAAAGCTGAAACTCCAGTACTTTGGCCACCTCATGCGAAGAGTTGACTCATTGGAAAAGACTGATGCTGGGAGGGATTGCGGGCAGGAGGAGAAGGGGAAGAGAGAGGATGAGATGGCTGGATGGCATCACTGGCTCGATGGACATGAATCTGAGTGAACTCAGGGAGTTGGTGAGGGACAGGGAGGCCTGGCGTGCTGCGATTCATGGGGTTGCAAAGAGTCGGACACGACTGAGCGATTGAACTGAACTGAACTGAACTGAGCTGAACTGAACTGATATTGTCTGTTCCCCTTGGTTGTTGGTTGCATTTTCCTGTCTTTTTTCAAGTTTGTTAATGATTCACTTCAGTTCAGTTCAGTTGCTCGGGCATGTCCAACTCTTTGCGACCCCATGAATTGCAGCACTCCAGGCCTCCCAGTCCAGCACCAACTCCCAGAGTTCACTCAGACTCACGTCCATCGAGTCTGTGATGCCATCCAGCCATCTCATCCTCTCTCATTCCCTTCTCCTCCTGCCCCCAATCCCTCCCAGCATCAGAGTCTTTTCCAACGAGGCAACTCTTCGCATGAGGTGGCCAAAGTACTGGAGTTTCAGCTTTAGCATCATTCCTTCCAAAGAAATCCCAGGGCTGATCTTCAGAATGGACTGGTGGGATCTTCTTGCAGTCCAAAAGACTCTCAAGAGTCTTCTCCAACACCACAGTTCAAAAGCATCAATTCTTCGGTGCTCAGCCTTCTTCACAGTCCAACTCTCACATCCATACGTGACCACAGGAAAAACCATAGCCTTGACTAGACGGACCTTAGTCGGCAAAGTAATGTCTCTGGTTTTGAATATGCTATCTAGGTTGGTCATAACTTTTCTTCCAAGCAGTAAGCGTCTTTTAATTTCATGGCTGCAGTCACCATCTGCAGTGATTTTGGAGCCCCCAAAAGTAAAGTCTGACGCTGTTTGCCCTGTTTCCCCATCTATTTCCCATGGAGTGATTAGAGGATACTAAAAACAAACACACGTGTCAAAGCTTTGTATGATGCTACTTCTAGCAGACAAAGTTAGGAGCTAATCACCTCAACCACAGGGAGTGAGCTGGGTCAGTGATGCGAGTTTTCATAAGACTCATTTCACTTCCAGATCTCCTTTCCCCCTTAAGCCCATCTCTCTTGCACTTTTGGTTGAGAGCGCTGAGAGACTGTAGAGGACTCTTTAGCATCCTGCTATGCACTACTTCCAAATTTGTTCCATGTTGTGGGGAGACTCGTCATGGTTCTGAGCCAGGCCCCTTTTCTCAAGTGAGAATTTTTCTCCTAGTTATTATGGGAATACTGGAGAATTAGTCTACCTTACAGAAGCTTTGTAACCTTATGCTCAGCTCCAGAATTCAGCAAACGTACTATGGGCAAAACTGGCCAGGCACTTAGGGATATTTTAGTTTCTGAAACACTGTGGTCCCTAATTTGCATGCCCAAATCTTTACTGGTCTTTTTTTTGTCATCCTACAGTTCTTCAGCATGCCAAGTTCTGGTCTCCAGACTGTAGTCAGAATTGCTAAATGACTCAAGGAAGAAAGCAACCTGTGAAAGACAGCTCACCCTGGAAAAGCTCTTTGCTCTACAGAATTTTTGTTTACTTAATTCCATTTCCACAGTCTGCTCTCTTTAAAGATGACTTTTTGAAAACAGTCTGTATATTTCAGTTGGTATAGCAAGAATGGGTTTTGCTGCAGCCAACTGCAGGCTTCCCAGGTGGCGTAGTGAGAAAGAACCTGCCTGCCAGTGCAGGAGACATAAGAGATGTGGGTTTGATCCCTGAGTTGGGAAGATTCCCTGGAGAAGGGCTTGGCAACCCACTCAATATTCTTGCTTGGAGAATCGCATGGACAGAGGAACCTGGTGGGCTACAATCCGCACGGTTGTGCAGAGTTGGACACTACTGGAAGTACTTAGCATCACGCACAGCTGCATTCGGAGTCTGGAAGTCCTCTTGGCATCAACTTTTAACAATCTGGGGCAGCTATTTTGTTCTCATGTAATAGACTGTAAGAAGATCTTCATACGTTTTTCTAGGAGCTTCAGGTGAGACTATAACAAAAAAAAAAGTGTGAATGTATGTGACAGAGTATAAAAGTTACATTTTATGCTTGAAGTTCACACAGAAGTCTATTATCTGGCAATATACACTTTTGTAATCCAATAGCCAAATGTATCATTCATTTTCCTTAAACTATGGAAAATATTTGTTAAGGTGAATGCTGTATTTGTTAAGGAAATACTGTTTAATACTTGAGTCTTGCAGGTAATAGTGGGACCTTAAAGGTCTTGGCATGAGACCTACTCACACAAATGATTGGCTCTCATTTGTTTTTCCTGTATCGAGTAGAGGGAGAACAGGGAGGGCTGAGAGATAGTTGGCTGTCCCCGGAGCCTGTCGTGCAAGCCTCCATGCAAGCATATGAGTGTGCTCAATCTTGTCTGACTTTTTACAGTCCCATGGACTGTAGCCTGCCAGGCTCCTCTGTCCATGGAATTTTCCAGGCAAGAATACTGGAATCAGTTGCCATTTCCTTCTCCAAGAAGAGCTATCAATCTGGATGTGAACGCAGGAAGGTGTTGGGTCTGGGGAACGTCCACTGAGTCAGCAGACCAGTGTCTAAGGAAGTGGCTGGTCTTAGCTATGATGGCTGTGTTTATTAGTTCGGTAGACTCTTTGGCACATCCTAAAGAAACATTCTTTTAGAAATTGAACTTCTGGAATCTTTTACTGAGCCACTCTGGCTTTCTTTCTGGTTTCTCTACCACCATGATATTCCATCTCTGTTCTCCATGTAAATTTTCCCAGGCACATGGTTGCACTGTGACATTTTAAAACACTTACCAGACTTTTATTTTATTTAATAAACAAGACTTTATTTTATTTAATCCTTGCAATAAACTTATGTGGCGAGGCTTGGAGTTAAGTTCTACTTTATAGACAAGGAAATCATAACTTGAGAAATTAAGCACAATCAGTAACAGCAGAGACAAGATTTCAAATCAGGTCATTTTACTCTTTTTTTTCTTTCTTCTATATCATTGTGTGAATCGATCTCATTTCTGAAATGACAGATGGCACAAGAGCAAAACAGTTCTTTACATCTGGTATATAGTTGAAAAGTGACGATTCTGCACAAATAAACATGAAGGGAATTTTTACCCTCTCCGATAACTTCCTTCCTGAGACCTGGCACTCTCCAAGCTTAGAAAATAGAAGGGGGGTTTATATAACTTAGCTCAAAGCAGAGACATTTATAGACTCACAGCATCAAATAGCATGAGGTGAACATCGTTGAATGTCTGCAAGGTCTGATGGTCTTGGAGATGGCTTGGCTTTGAATTGCATTAATGAGGTGCGCATTCTTCCTGCCTCTCCTTCCATTTCAGCTTCACTTGTGGACTGGATAACTTTTCTTCCCGCCTTGGTCCATCTAGAGGCAACTGAAGGTCTGGATATTTAGGCTGAGGAAAGGATAAGAGGAACTCAGAGGAGTGACAATTCTTTCTGGCCTGATAAACCAAAGGAAAGACAATTTAAGTGGGGGAGTTGAGGAGTGAGTGAAGAATTTCTAAGCTCACTGAGGAAGAGAATCATCTGCATAAGGCAAAGGGAACTCATTGGACACAATGCTGTCATTTGGTAATTTTGTGTCTTAAAAAAAATTATAAAAATATTACCAGTTTTTATGATTTGACCCAATATTTTATAACTGCTTTTCCATTCTGCAATGAGATTTTTTTTTACAATGTAAATGCACACATACACAGTTTAAAAACACAATGCCCAGTTCCTGATATATAAATACTTCCATCAGTAAATTTTTAGTCATGTCTCTCTATCTTCACTTGACAATGTGATATAAGCCAGAAGCTTGCAGCTGTGTGAAGATTACCCAGGGTGCCACAGCTACAGTGCAGATGTTATTATGGAGATTGCACTGATGGATTAAATAACACTAGTGTTTTGCCATACATAGAGCTCCCACTGGGCCAGCTCACATATTTCCTCATTCCACTTTCACTCTTTTCCTTATTTCTAACATCTGAGGTTCCTTTCTCTTTTGGGAGCACAGTTATTATTTTTTTTTAAAAAATACATTTAGTTATATTTTAAACATGCCTTCTAGCAAAGGTGCTCTTTATTGGAAAGGCTTCCATGTTGATGGAAGCAGGGGACGTGCCAATTTGAAGTGAATAAAGTAGAGAGACTTCATAAATGATGAAAGACAAGCATGCAATGGCTTTCCCATAGGTAAGCTTTTCAAAATGTTTGTGTAGAAAGGAAAGAAAAGAATGAAATGCAAATAAGTTATTTTAAACTATTATTTTCAGGACCAAAGGAGAAGTCTTTAAAAAACATCATAAGCTGTTTGTCAGTGTTTTTAGTGGAAGTAATTTAGAGATGATTGGATATTGTTATTTTTAATTTGATTTTTTAGAATAAGAGTTTACCAAAATAGAAAGCTTTGTCTTTTCTTTGGCCCACAACTTTAAAAAGTGAATTGTGAGTCTTGGGTCAGCATCATTTTTCTTTTTTAGACTCTTTTGCTTGCAAATCCATCCACCATCAAATTACATTGTGTTCCTTCCTCTTTTGCCTACCTGTGGCTGAGCGTTTTATAAATAAATCCAAAGCCGTCTTCCTTTTGCCTGTTGCTCTGAGTAAAGAGTAAGAAATCAGATGCCTGGGCCCAGTGATTTGATTTTATACAAGTGGATCTTGTTAGAACATTTCTTTATGCTTGGGATATCAGGAGATTTATTTGTAACCTTCCTCGCCAAGAGAACAATGATGGTATTTACTGTTTCTACCATCTGTTGGTCTGTTGTCATTTCAAAGAATTTATTTGAATCTTGCCAAAATGACTGAATTAAGAAATGCTTAATTGACTGATCAAAAGAAAACAACTTGTTTAAATCATTCAGCTGTCTGGCCTACACCAGTCCATACTTTCTGTAATTATGTATTTTTTATTTGTTTTGTTCAATTTCTTGGCAATGCATAGACCCAGCTATTTTTTAATTTCTTTGCTAATTATATGATTTTTTGAACTCCAGTTAATCTATTTGTAAACTTAGATAAAAATTTATCATCTCTTCTTTAAAAAAAAAAACCCAAAACACTGCATGTAAACAGAGGGTACTTCAAGACCACTTGAGAAGTGGGGCAGAGACCTCAAAGGAACAGGCTAAACTGCCTCTAGAGAGACTGGATCCAACAACTTGTAGAGCTTCTGAGTAGGACACACAGCTTTGGGAGCAAAGTTGAAATGCTCAGGGCAGTCGTCATGCATCAGAGCATCTCGCATGTTATTTTCTGCCCCTCTCTTGCTTCTTCTTGGGCCCACCCCATGCAGTTCTCAGCCTCACCTCTAAATAGGTTGAAGACATCTTTTCATTGCTGTGTGTGTGTGTTAGTCTCTCAGCTGTATCCAACTCTGTGCGACCCTAGGGACCGTAGTTTGTCAGGCTTCTCTGTCCATGGAATTCTCCAGCCAAGACTACTGGAGTGGGTAGCCATTCCCTTCTCCATGGGATCTTCCCAACCCAGGGGATGAACCAGGGTCTCCTGCACTGCAGGCAGATTCTTTACCGTCTGAGGCACCAGGGCAGCCTTATTCACAGTAGAGGTATGCCAAAGTATACAGCTACTCGGGTTGTTCACATGTCTTGGTTTAGGCTTGGTCTCAGCTCTAGCCAACCTTGGTGTTAGTTATAGAAGGAAAGCTCCTTGGAAGGAAAGCTATGACAAATGTAGACAGTGTATTAAAAAGCAAATGTATGGCAAAACCAATACAGTATTGTAAAGTAAAAAAAAAAAAAAAAAAAAAAACACCAAAAATAAATAAATAAGTAAATAAAAAAAAAAGATAAAAAGCAGAGACATCACTTTGCCAATAAAAGTCCATAAAGACAAAGCTGTGGTTTTTCCAGGAGTCATGTGACACTGCATCCCGTGGCCAGTTGAAGGAGTAATGCTAAAGCTCATTGATATTGTGATTTCTGTCATTCAGTTCTCCATGTGTCTTGGTCTTAATTTTTTTTTTTTTTTTTGGCTGCAAAATGCTTTGGAACAATCCCTCTTTCCTCTTTCTCTTCTTTCAGAATTAGATGAGTTAGATGATGCTAACTATTAAAAATGATCTGTAGTCTTTTACCTGACATGGGGTCGACTTCCGTGGGGAATCAAAGATTGGGTTAGAGATATAGTTGGAAGAGTGCGGAAGCAAGATTCCTCCATTTTCCCAGTCTAGAGAAATTATGCTGCAGTCGCATACCCTGAATGAAAAAGAAGTTTTTGCATTTCTATCATCTTTGAGATCTGATTACTAATGTAGTCATATTTAAAGAATTCTGTTGTTTACAATAAAACTATAATCTCCCTCCTCTCTCTTGTGTTACACAGCTTCTGATTGCAAGTTTCTTCTTGGCATCTTTGAATTGTGCAGGGACAATTGCACTTTCTTTCCACTCCATATATGCTTTATTCCTGACGATTCTCTTTACACTTTCTGCTACAGAAATACTGAGCCTCTTGGCAGGGCACATCTCTCAGTCAGTGAACATTCGGTAGAGAATGAAGACCTTCTAGCCCACAGATCAGGAAGATGCTCTTTATAAAGCCACTGTATTTTTCAAAAAGCAGCTACAATTAGTTTTGGTGTTTGGCAGCAAAAAATATCCCCAAGTGATTTAACATTGCTTACATTATATAGATATTCATTTACTGAAAGAAGACTTTGTGTAAGAGTGTGTGTTGGTTACTTCACACACACTGCTTGAATACCTTCTGTGATGCTATGGTATGGTATGTGATGGGGTATGATGCTAGTTGGCATACAGTTGAGAATAAGGCAACCTTGTTTCCTTCACTCAATCAAGGATAAAATAGGATAAAATAGGCTTCACATTTTTCAAATCTATAATGATATGATTACCATATGACACTTACTGTATTTGATGAAAAGCAATAAAAAGTACATAGAACTTATAAGATAGTTTAACGGGGAACTTTATCTTAGGAATTAGGATACTCCTTTCTAAGAAAGTCAAGATGAGAACTTAAGGGTTGATAGGAACAGGAAAGATGAAATATGAAGTTGGGAGCTGGGAGGAGAAGTGAAGGAGAGGTGAGGTGTATCATGAAGGTTCATAATGGAGAGAAAGGGTCTTGATGCAGGGAGAATTGTTGCAGTGAGGGGCAACAAGGCAACTAGAAAAAGCAGAGGTTAAAGGTGGTATGTGAGTGATGGTATATGCGTATATGTGTGCATGTGCTATTGTAGAACTATCTTAAGTGTAGTTTCTGTTGTGTTGCTGTTCAGTTGCTAAGCCGTGTCTGACTATGTGACCCCACTGACTGCAGCACTCCAGGCTTCTCTGTCCTTCAGTAACTCCCAGAGTTTGCTCAAATATATGTTCATTGAGTTGGTAATGCTTTCTATCCATCTCATCCTCTGCCACCCCCTTCTCCTTTTGCCTTCAATCTTTCCTAGCATCAGGGTCTTTTCCAATGAGTTATCTCCTCTCATCAAGTGGGCAAAGTATTGGAGCTTCAGATTCTGCGCCAGTCCTTCCAATAAATATCCAGGACTGATTTCCTTTAGGATTGACTTGTTTGATCTCTTTCCAGTCCAAGAGACTCTCAAGAGTCTTCTCCAGCACCCCAGTTCAAAAGCATCAGTTCTTCAGTGCTCAGGCTTCTTTGTGGTCCAATTCTCACATCCGTATATAACTACTGGAAGACCACAGCTTTACCTATATGGACCTTTGTCAGCAAACAGATGTTTCTGCTTTTTAATATACTGTTAAGGTTTGTCCTTTTCATCATAGGCTACTGGAATGCAAAAGTAGGAAGTCAAGAGATACCTGGAGTAACAGGCATATTTGGCCTTGGAGTAAAAAATGAAATAGGGCAAAGGCGACAGAGGTTTTTCAAGAGAACACACTGCTCATAGCAAACATCCTCTTCCAACAACACAAAAGATGACACTACACATGGATATTACCAAGTGGTCAATATCAAAATCAGTTTGATTATATTCTTTGTAGCCAAAGATAGAGAAGCTCTACATAGTTCGCAAAAACAAGACCTGGAGTTGACCATGGGGCACTTTCTAGGTAAATGTGTAGAAAAAAGTGCTGTGGGTAGGGAGGTAGAATGAAAGGTTATTTTATTTAAATTTTTGAGAATGAGAATTTGTTTGGGTAATACTTCAGTTCAGTTCAGTCGCTCAGTCATGTCCAACTCTTTGCGACCCCATGGACTGCAGCATGCTAGGCCTCCGGTCCATCATCAGCTCCCACAGCTTACTCAAACTCATGTCCATTGAGTTGGTGATGCCATCCGACCATCTCATCCTCTGTCATCCCCTTCTCCTCCCGCCTTCAATCTTTCCCAGCATCAGGATCTTTTCCAATGAGTCAGCTCTTTGCATCAGGTGGTCAAAGTATTGGAATTTCAGCTTCAACATCAGTCCTTCCAATGAATATTCAGGACTGATTTCCTTTAGGATGGTTGGATCTCCTTGCAGTCCAAAGGACTCTCAAGAGTCTTCTCCAATACCACAGTTCAAAAGCACCAATTCTTCAGTGCTCAGCTTTCTTTATAGTCCAACTCTCACATCCATACATGACTACTGGAAAAAAGATAGCTTTGACTAGGCAGACCTTTGTTGGTAAAGTAATGTCTCTACTTTTTAATACGCTGTCTAGTTTGGTCATAACTTTCCTTCCAAGGAGCAAACATCTTTTAATTTCATGGCCACAGTCACCATCTGCAGTGATTTTGGAGACTCCCAAAATAAAGTTTGCCACTGTTTCCATTGTTTCCCCCTCTATTTCCCATGAAGTGATGGGCCTGGATGCCATGATTGGTTTTCTGAATGTCGAGCTTTAAGGCAACTTTTTCACTCTCCTCTTTCACTTTCATCAAGAGGCTTTTTAGTTTCTCTTCACTTTCTGCTATAAGGGTGGTGTCATCTGCATATCTGAGGTTATTGCGATTTCTCCTTGCAATCTTGATTCCAGCTTGTGCTTCTTCCAGCCAGTGTTTCTCATGATGTACTCTGCATAGAAGTTAAATAAGCAGGGTGACAATATACAGCCTTGACGTACTCGTTTTCTTATTTGGAACCAGTCTGTTTTTCCATGTCCAGTTCTAACTGTTGCTTCCTGACCTGCATACAGATTTCTCAAGAGGCAGGTCAGGTGGTCTGGTATTCCTATCTCTTTCAGAATTTTCCAGTTTATTGTGATCCACACAGTCAAAGGCTTTGGCATAGTCAATAAAGCAGAAATAGATGTTTTTCTGGAACTCTTGTTTTTTTGATGATCCAGCAGATGTTGGGAATTTGATCTCTGGTTCTTCTGCCTTTTCTAAAACCAGCTTGAACATCTGGAAGTTCACGGTTCATGTATTGCTGAAGCCTGGCTTGGAGAATTTCATTACTTTTCTAGGGTATGAGATGAGTGCAATTGTGTGGTAGTTTGAGCATTCTTTGGCATTGCCTTTCTTTGGGATTGGAATGAAAACTGACCTTTTCCAGTCCTGTGGCCACTGCTAATTTAAAATATAAACACCAAATTTATATTTTTAAAAGTTGCAAAAAAGTGAAAAATTAATTTCAAAGCACTGTATGGTGTGTACTGTGGACTGAATTGTATCCTTTCAAAATTTACAGGTTGAAGCTGTTGAGTAAAAAAATATATTCACAACCTAAAAGTTCACAGCTATGTTTTCTTCATTGGGAATTTTTGGGACTTCAAGCCCAAGAGACAGCATCTCAAGTAACTCTGAGAGAATTGTTCCAAGAAGGTGGGGGGAGGCGTTGGATATACAGGAATTTTGCAACAAAGATCAGGTAGTAAGAATAAAAGATCACTGTTAATTAAACAGATATCACAGATTAAGGAATTTAGTGCTTTTCTATGTATGGAATGATGCAAGAGTCCAAACTCACTGAAATGATTCCTTTGATATGCATCTCAGGTATCTGGGGCTAGTATCCTGAGTTTCCTCGGGGCTTACTGTAGGGAGGGCTGCTGTCTGATGGCAGATAGATGAGATAGATGGAAAGTTTTTTTTTTTCCCCCCCTTCTGAGCTGCCTCAGGGCTCACCAGATCACTATCCATTGTTACTGCTTCTCAGTGCTAAGTCACATGTGACTCTTTTCAATTCCATGGACTGCAGCATGCCAGGTTCCCCTGTCCTTCACTAACTCTCAGAGTTTGCTCAGACTCATGTCCATTGAGCTGGTGATGCCATCCAACCATCTCATCCTCTGTTACCCTCTTCCCTCTCCTCCTCCTGCCCTCAATCTTTGCCAGCATCAGGGTCTTTTTCAATGAGTCAGTTTTTCCCATCAGGTGGCCAAATTGTTGGAGCTTCAGCATCAGTCTTTCCAGTGAATATTCAGGACTGATTTCCTTTAGGATTGACTGGTTTGATCTCCTTGCAGTCCAAGGGACTCTCAAGAGTCTTCTCCAGAACCGCAGTTCAAAAGTATCAATTTTTTGATGCTCAGGCTTCTTTATGGCACAAATCTCATATCTATACATGACTACTGGAAAAACCATAGTTTTGGCTATATGGATCTTTGTTGGCAAAGTGATGTCTTTGCCTTTTAATATGCTGTCTAGGTTTGTCATAGCTTTTCTTCATCATCTGTGGTGGTTGTAATTGCTGATGACTGTGACATTCTTTGTTTACTGTATGGCAGACAGTATTCCGTTTATCAAAGTCCTAATCCACAATGTGATTGAATTTGGAGACAGGGTTTTTTTGGAAGTAAGTAAAGTTAAATAAAGCACAAAGTTGGGGCCCTAATCCTATACCAAAACAGGAATCTGAGTTCTTGTTCATAGAGTTGAAGAATGGAATCCCCAAAACCCCAAAACACTCAAAGGTAGCAAAGAATAGGAATTGTTAGAGAGAAGGAAAGTACCAAGCTCTCAGCATAGACACTGAAGGTGGGTAAAGAGCCCTCAAATGTCGAGGATTACAGCAATTGTATTTCTTTACCAGTATTAATCTGTATTAATCAATCTTTTGTTAACTCCTGTTCTTAAACTATGTAATTTCTAACTGATCAGTTTAAAGGTCAAGATGCTTAACTTAACATCTTTATGGGTTCTCTTGATTCTCAGATTAAGTCCCCACTCTTTTTCATGCCCCTGGCTATTTTACAATGTACCAGATGAAGGGATTTAAGATTAATAATCACCAGTTGTTTTTCCCTTAGGCATATGGAACAGAAATTAATTACTGCCGTTCCTTGGGTCTGAGTGCTGATAACCTATCAGACTAAGGACACATTCCAGGAATTTGGAGCAAAAGATGCAGTTTTAGGTTAATGGAGCGAGATGTTTACAGAAAATAAGACTGAGGTCTCAGGGTTCTACACTGACTTCCTAGCAATTTCTACCTCAGTATGATTGATGTCCCTATAAGATGAGATACCAGAGTGTTCTCTCAATCTGTTTCCCTCTTTCTCTCTCTTCCCCATTATGTGAAGGAACAGCAAAAATCAGGCACTTGCAGGCCAGGAAGAAGGCTTTTATCAGATATTAAATCAGCCAGCACGTTGATCTTAGTCTTCCCAGCTTCCAGAAAAGTGAGAAATGAATTTCTCCTGTTTAGCTTACCCAGACTATGGTATTTTGTTATGGCATCTTGAGCAGACTAACACAGTATGGATGGAATTATGAACATAATTGGTTTTTTGAATGAGTAATTTTTGATAATAACCAGTTCTAATTGTGCTTCATATTTTTCTTATTTGAATTGTAAGGAGTTTACAATTAACACTTGATAGAAATGAACACCAGCACTCAAGAAGCAGATTGAGTAGAACAATTTATAGACATTTTAAATTAATTTAAAAATATACTTTAATTAATTGATTATTTTTCTTTTATTGACTTTTTTTTTTTTTTTTGAGCTAAACTGTGTAGCTTGTTGAATCTTGGTTCCCTGGTGACCAGGGACTGAACCTTAGCCCTTGGCAGTGAAAGTGTGGAGTCTTAACCTCAGGACCACAAGGAAATTCCCTTAATATTTTTTGGATGGGGTCTTGAAAACACTGTTGGTATTTTTCCTGCCCTAGATTACATTTTGAGTCCAGAGGATAGTGAAAATGCTTACTCAGTGGACTCTGTTATGAAAGTGAAAGTGAAGTCGCTCAGTTGTGTCCAACTCTTTGCGACCCCATGGACTGCAGTCCACCAGGCTCCTCTGTCCCTGGGATTCTCCAGGCAAGAATACTGAAGTGGGTTGCCATTTCCTTCTCCAGGGGCTCTTCCTGACCCAGGAATCGAACCCAGGTTTCCCGCATTGTGGGCAGACTCAGGCAGATGCTTTAACCTCTGAGCCACCAGGAAGCCCCTTAGGACTCTGTTATACCTAAGGCATATTCTGTACCAGAGTGAAAGTGTTAGTCACTCAGTCATATCTGACTCTTTGTGACCCCATGGACTGTAGCCTACCAGGCTCCTCTGTCCATGAGATTCTCCAGGCAGGAATACTGGCGTGGGTTGCCATTTCCTTCTCCAGGGGAACTTTCTGACCTAGGGATCACACTTGGGTCTCTTGTATTACAGGCAGATTCTTTACTGTCCGAGCCAATAGAGAAGCCCAATTGTGTCCCAGGCAGTTACTAAAAGCTCTTCTAGAGATGTTTTCCTTAGTCATCACCTCACTGGATAGCAAACACTGCTGCATCTACATTTAAGAAAACTTTTATATCATACTAAAATTTAAAAATTTTCATAACATGCTGGGATATTATTTTTCACTGAAGTATTTTTTATCACTATTTTTTAACAGGGAGAACTTACTCCTAAGATTTTTTCCAAGAGAACCAGAGACTAGTTTCTTTGATTTTTCCTTCTTATATCCTCCCCTACAGGAGCTGTATATTTTGAGAATAGCCACTGAGTTACAACCAAAACATTCCTAAATAAATACAAATACTTTCTAATAAATGGGCATTTCTGAAATGATCTTAGATGTTACCATCAAATTGGATCAAATTGATTGGGCCAAGAATACTATCAGGGTCTTGTAACTCAAATCTCAGATTTTATTCATGGATGCAAATGTCCTATAGTGATAGTGCCATCATCTTCTAAAATCTAAACTAATACATGCAGACAGTGGTGAGACTGAGGGCCAGAGAAGATATTTTGTCATTTTTTAATGAGTTTTGTGGTTGCCATTAAGTACAGCATACACTTGTGTTGGGTTTCCCAGCTGGCACAGTGATAAAGAGTCTACCTGCCAATACAGAAGATGTAAGAGATGTGGGTTTGCTCCCTGGGTTGTGAAGATCCCCTGGAGAAGGATATAATGGCCCACTCCAGTGTTCTTGCCTGGTAGACCATGGACAGAGGAGCCTGGCAGGCTACAGTCCCATGGAACTGCAAAGAGTTGGACACAACTGAGGCACTGAACACTCACGTACTTGTGTTATTGGGTTAAAATGCTTGCTGCTGCTAAGTCACTTCAGTCGTGTCTGACTCTGTGCGACCCCATAGACGGCAGCCCACCAGGCTCCCCCGTCCCAGGGATTCTCCAGGCAAGAATGCTGGAGTGGGTTGCCATTTCCTTCTCCAATGCATGGAAGTGAAAATTGAAAGTGAAGTTTCTCAGTCGTGTCCGACTCTTAGTGACCCTGTGGACTGCAGCCTGCCAGGCTCCTCCATCCATGGGATTTTCCAGGCAACAGTACTGGAGTGGCTGCCATTGCCTTCTCTGTTGTGCAAGATGAGGGGGTCCTAATGACTCGAAATCCTGCTCATGGCCAAAATCAGCTGTTTGTTTCTACAGCTATTTAATAGCTAGAATTCATATTTGCTAAGAAAATAATATTTTTTCTATGTCTCTCTGTGCATTTTTTTGATATTGATAAAGAAGTAGCTCTATTCATTTCACAAAATTTCACTGTGTACTTACTATGTGACTGACCTAATGGAAAATGCTGTTGATACTCAGATATAAGGCACAGTCCCTGCTCTCAAACAGATAATCACAACTATTTATTAAATGAAAGTGGCAAGGGTGGGCAACTGACCACAAGTGAAGAGAGTAAAGAGGAATTGGAGTCTAGAATGATGTACAGATCTCTGACTTTAGTTATTGAGCTGATAAGCGATATAATTGCTTTGAAAAAGAGTATGTTGTCACCTATACAAAGAAAGCTGAGCACTGAATAATTGATGCTTTTGAACTGTGGTACTGGAGAAGACTCTTGAGAGTCCCTTGGACTGCAAGGAGATCCAACCAGTCCATCCTAAAAGAAATCAGTCCTGAGTGTTCATTGAAAGGACTGAAGTTGAAGCTGAAACTCCAATACTTTGGCCACCTGATGCGAAGAGCTGAGTCATTGGAAAAGACCCTGATGATGGGAAAGATTGAAGGCGGGAAGAGAAGGGGATGACAGAGGATGAGATGGTTGGATGGCATCACCAACTCGATGGATGTGAGTTTGAGTGAGCTCTGGGAGTTGGTGATGGACAGGGAGGCCTGGCGTGCTGCAGTCCATGGGGTCGCAGAGTCGGACACAACTGAGTGACTGAACTGAACTGAACTGATGTTGTCACTTTGGTTCTAAATGAAGGCAGACTGGAAACCAGATAAAACTCCCTCAATTTTGGCTCCTTTAACATATTAATAAAATTATTAATGAGTATATTAATTACATAGTAACATATTAATGAAATGTTCTTTGTGATTCTGAGCGGATGATTTGAAGACTGGATTCACTCTAGGCATTTTTACTGTTGTGACTAATAAGCTGTCTTCTGTCTCTGACTCAGGGTTCTTGTGTCTTCTAGCCATGAAAATTCTGACAGGCAAACTTGACTACTTGCAAGTAGGGTGAATTCTCAGATGTTTCATAGTTCTTGATGGTTACCATATTTCAGATTTTTATCTTCTAATCCACAGACTCTACATTCTACTATCATCTACAAAACATTTCATTTTTTCAGCATCAATAGGGTCTAACTCTAAGTTGTAGATCAAATAAGAAAAAAATTATTTACCTTTTTTCCTGATTTTCTTGTGATTACAAATGAATGCTATGTCAGTGATACTTCACATTTATTATATATCATAATTTAAATTTTTATTGGGAAATTGGAATGTAAGAGTACTTTCCAAAGCAATAGCTTTTGTGAAAATGTGAACATTAAAAATTGTTACAGATCATTTATTTTCAGTACACTTAATTCTCATGTAAGCACCATAAGTTAGTGTTTTGCTTTCTTTTTGTTTTTATAATCAACTTTATGGAGGTATAATTTATATGCAATACAGACCACATCGATTTAAAGTGTACAAAATGAGTGTTGCCAGTTGAATATGCCTGTAAGACCACCAACATTCAGGATGTAAGATATTTTTATCACCCCAAAGGATTCCTGGTACCCCTTTTAATCCCTTTGAAATGAATTTGGTACCAGGTGAAAGCCCTTTATAATGGGACTCTCCAGGAATAATTTCTAGTAGGAATTTTTGCCATCTTTCAATTTCATCTCATGTTGCAATCATTTCAAAAATTAATGTTTGACTTTTAAAAGATATTTTCTCTGACTTTTAGTTTCTCTTTTAGCAGTTCCTCCATCTAGTCTTTTCCTCCCTTTCACATGTGCCTTGAAGTAGAAGAGTTGAGTAAAATTCTCATGAACTCATGTAAATGGAATAGTTAGCATGCATTTGAAACAAATAAAGATTAAATGGCCTTGAAGGAAAAAAAAAATTACATTCAGGAAAAAGAAGATGGATATTGGTTCACTAGAGTGTGGCAACTAATTTTGGAAGCAGTGAAAAATGGTAATTGTGTCATTAAGTGATGAATTATATATAAATTGTATATTTTGTTCACATTCAGCATGATGCTTGATTTTAGGATTTTTTTCCTTCTCTCAATGATTGATATGTTTATTTATTGATTTTTGGTTGTGCTGAATTTCGTTTGTTGTGTGTGCACAGGCCTTTCTCTGGTTGTGTTAAGCAGCAGCTACTCTGTAGTTGCAATGTGTGGGCTTGCTTCTCTTGTTGCAGAGCAGATAATAGGGATCGGAAACTCAGAGAAGAAATCTGGAGAACCAAGAGCCTTTTGCAAAGAAAAAATCAATAATCCTGGCCAAAGATTAGGAAAAATGATCAGGCTCTCAGCATAGGGTTTGAGCTATGTGGTACCAGGTTATTTAATCAAAACTAAAGCTTGATTTCAAGGTATAAGTGCCACAGCATCATCTCTTTCCTGTGTATGTGCAGAACTGATGTGTGATTTCAAGAAAGCCTGAGCATGCATTTTGTGGAAAGGTAAGTTTTCTCTGATGAGAGTGTGTGAGAAAAAGGAAGAAGCTATTTTCTGAAACATAGTTCAAAACTGGAATATATCTGCAGTTGTTTTTTTAAAAACAGATAGACTTTTAAAGTAGATGATAATGCTCAGGAATGAAAATAGTGAAATTTCTTCAAGCCATCAATCTTTTAATTGAAGTTTAGAAATATCTGCCAATTCATTTACTCATTAGTTCATGAACTTATTCACAAATATTTACAAAATATCTACTATATATAATGTCTTATAAAATCTTAAAACTCTACTGACTAACTCTACTAACTAACTGACTCTATTGACTAACTCTAATGACTAACTTCTATGTATGTTTAGATTTTTAATAGTGAAGAGTCAATTATTAATAATAGCAATTAATATTGGAATGACAGTTTAGGCAAGTTCAAGCTATAGGGAATTATAAAGCTTATCAGAAAACACTGATGACAATGGAGGGAAATAAAATAAGATCTTGAAAACCTGGCGTGGTGAAATATTGATTTGAGAACATATTCTCTGAACCATTTAGCTATGATAGAGGCAGTTGGACATCTGCCTGGAAACTGTGATTGATTGTGTAATGATAAAGAAATTGGTCAAAGCCCCTGCACTGAGTGAAAAATTGATTTGGTAGCTTCCTCTACATTTGCTATTTGAGATAATTTTAGCAGGGGATGCCAGAATAAAACATTTATTTTTATTTATTATTTGAGATAATTTTAGTATGGAACACCAGAGTAAAGGCTTTCTGGGTAGCTCACATGGTAAAGAATCTTCCTGCAACATGGGAGACCTGGGTTCGATCCCCGGGTCATGAAGATCCCCTGGAGAAGGGAATGGCAACCCATTCCAGTATTCTTGCCTGGAGAAATCCCATGGATGGAGGAGCCTGGTGGACTACAGTCTGTGGGGTCGCAAACAGCTGGACACGACTGAGTTACTAACATGTTCACCAGAGTAAAGGCATCTTCTGGGATACTGACTCAAGTTAGTGGCCAGAAATAAAGTCTAAAAGGTTCTCCTCACTTCCAATTTGTGACTTGTGGTTTGTTGAGCCAATCATTGTATTTTCCTGAAAGAATGACTATTTTTATTTAGTTCTGTTTTAAACACAGTGAAAGTATGTGTCTTTTACTGTGTGCATGGAAATACAGCATGAGATGCATTGGGGTGGGAGGGAATAAAAAAAGGACTCAGGAATCCTCCTCTATAAACTCAGCAAAACTATTTTAGGTAGAAAATAATTTTTACAAATCATTCCAAGGAAGTTTTGCATTTTTCTCCTCAACCAAACTTTAGCCATGAATCATTTTAATCAGATTAAGGGTCTTAAAAGGAGTCAAGGTAGGGGTTTAGAAGGAGAAATTGTATTTATATTTGGGCAAGATTTAGTGGCTGCGACCGGCTGGCACACTAAGCACGGCCGAGAGGAGCTACCCCACATCCGATGTCAGGCGCGGCGGCCAGGAGGAGCAACCCCACGTCCAAGGAACAGTGGCTGCCTGGGCACAGGAGGGCCTAGAGGAGCCATCCCACTTGAAGGTCAGGAAGGGCGGCGGTGAGGAGACACCCCTCATCCAAGGTAACGAGCAGCGGCTGTGCTTTGCTGGAGCAGCCATGAAGAGATACCTCCCGTCCAAGGTAAGAGAAACCCAAGTAAGATGGTGGGTGTTGCAAGAGGGCATCAGAGGGCAGACACACTGAAACCATACTCACAGAAAACTAGTCAATCTGATCACACTAGGACCACAGCCTTGTCTAACCCAATGAAACTAAGCCATACCCATGGGGCCACCCAAGAGGGGCAGGTCATGGTGGAGAGGTCTGACAGAATGTGGTGCACTGGAGAAGGGAATGGCAAACCACTTCAGTATTCTTGCCTTGAGAACCCCATGAACAGTATGAAAAGGCAAAATGACAGGATACTGAAAGAGGAACTCCCTGGGTCAGTAGGTGCCCAATATGCTACTGGAGATCAGTGGAGAAATAATTCTAGAAAGAATGAAGGGATGGAGCCAAAGCAAAAACAATACCCAGTTGTGGATGGGACTGGTGATAGAAGCAAGGTCCGATGCTGTTAAAAGCAATATTGCATAGGAACCTGGAATGTCAGGTCCATGAATCAAGGCAAATTGGAAGTGGTCAAACAAGAGATGGCAAGAGTGAACGTCGACATTCTAGGAATCAGCGAACTAAAATGGACTGGAATGGGTGAATTTAACTCAGATGACCATTATATCTACTACTGAGGGCAGGAATCCCTCAGAAGAAAGGGAGTAGCCATCATGGTCAACAAAAGAGTCTGAAATGCAGCACTTGGATGCAATCTCAAAAACGACAGAATGATCTCTATTTGTCTCCAAGGCAAATCATTCAATTTCATGGTAATCCAAGTCTATGCCCCAACCAGCAGCGCTGAAAAAGCTGAAGTTGAATGGTTCTATGAAGACCTATAAGACCTTTTAGAACTAACACCCAAAAAAGATGTCCTTTTCATTATAGGGGACTGGAATGCAAAAGTAGGAAGTCAAGAAACACCTGGAATAACAGGCAAATTTGGCCTTGGAATGTGGAATGAAGCAGGGCAAAGACTAATAGAGTTTTGCCAAGAAAATGCACTGATCATAGCAAACACTCTCTTCCAACAACACAAGAGAAGACTCTACACATGGACATCACCAGATGGTCAACACTGAAATCAGATTGATTATATTCTTTGCAGCCAAAGATGGAGAAGTTCTATACAGTCAACAAAAACTAGACCAGGAGCTGACTGTGGCTCAGATCATGAACTTCTTATAGCCAAATTCAGACTCAAATTGAAGAAAGTAGGGAAAATCGCTACACACCTCAGGTATGACCTAAATCAAATCCCTTATGATTATACAGTGGAAGTGAGAAATAGATTTAAGGGCCCAGATCTGATAGATAGAGTGCCTGATAACTATGGAATGAGGTTCGTGACATTTTACAGGAGACAGGGATCAAGACCATCCCCATGGAAAAGAAATGCAAAAAAGCAAAATGGCTGTCTGGGGAGGCCTTACAAATATCTGTGAAAAGAAGAGAAGTGAAAAGCAAAGGGGAAAAGGAAAGATATAAGCATCTTGAATGCAGAGTTCCAGAGAATAGCAAGAAGAGATAAGAAAGCCTTCTGCAGTGATCAATGCAAAGAAATAGAGGAAAACAACAGAATGGGAAAGATTGGAGATCTCTTCAGGAAAATTAGAGATACCAAGGGAACATTTCATGCAAAGATGGGCTCGATAAAGGACAGAAATGGTATGGGCCTAACAGAAGCAGAAGATATCAAGAAGAGGTGGCAAGAATACACAGAAGAACTGTACAAAAAGGATCTTCATGACCCAGATAATCACGATGGTGTGATCACTCACCTAGAGCCAGACGTTCTGGAATGTGAAGTCAAGTGGGCCTTAGAAAGCATCACTACGAACAAAGCTAGTGGAGGTGATGGCATTCCAGTTGAGCTGTTTCAAATCCTGAAAGATGATGCTGTGAAAGTGCTGCACTCAATATGCCAGCAAATTTGGAAAACTTAGCAGTGGCCACAGGACTGGAAAAGGTCAGTTTTCATTCCAATCCCAAAGAAAGACAATGCCAAAGAATGCTCAAACTACCGCACAATTGCACTCATCTCACATGCTAGTAAAGTCATGCTCAAAGTTCTCCAAGCCAGGCTTCAGCAATACGTGAACCGTAAACCTCCTGATGTTCAAGCTGGTTTTAGAAAAGGCAGAGGAACCAGAGATCAAATTGCCAACCTCCGCTGGATCATGGAAAAAATAAGAGAGTTCCAGAAAAACATCTATTTCTGCTTCATTGACTATGCTAAAGCCTTTGACTGTGTGGATCACAATAAACTGGAAAATTCTGAAAGAGATGGGAATACCAGACCACCTGACCTGCCTCTTGAGAAACCTGTATGCAGGTCAGGAAGCAACAATTAGAACTGGACATGGAACAACAGACTGGTTCCAAATAAGAAAAGGAGTACGCCAAGGCTGTATATTGTCACCCTGCTTATTTAACTTCTATGCAGGGTACATCATGAGAAATGCCGGACTGCAAGAAACACAAGCTGGAATCAAGATTGCCAGGAGAAATATCAATAACCTCAGATATACAGATGACACCACCCTTCTGGCAGAAAGTGAAGAGGAACTAAAAAGCCTCTTGATGAAAGTGAAAGAGGAGAGTGAAAAAGTTGGCTTAAAGCTCAACATTCAGAAAACGAAGATCATGGCATCTGGTCCCATCACTTCATGGGAAATAGATGGGGAAACAGTGGAAATAGTGTCAGACTTTATTTTTTTGGGCTCCAAAATCACTGCAGATGGTGACTGCGGCCATGAAATTAAAAGACACTTACTCCTTGGAAGAAAAGTTATGACACAACCTAGATAGCATATTCAAAAGCAGAGACATTACTTTGCCGACTAAGGTCCATCTAGTCAAGGCTATGGTTTTTCCTGTGGTCGTGTATGGATGTGAGAGTTGGACTGTGAAGAAGGCTGAGGGCCAAAGAATTGATTCTTTTGAACTGTGGTTTTGGAGAAGACTCTTGAGAGTCCCTTGGACTGCAAGGAGATCCAACCAGTCCATTCTGAAGGAGATCAGCCCTGGGATTTCTTTGGAAGCAATGATGCTAAAGCTGAAACTCCAGTACTTTGGCCACCTCATGGGAAGAGTTGACTCATTATAAAAGACTCTGATGCTGGGAGGGATTTGGGGCAGGAGGAGAAGGGGACGACAGAGGATGAGATGGCTGGATGGCATCACTGACTCGATGGACATGAATCTGAGTGAACTCTGGAAGTTGGTGATGGACAGGGAGGCCTGGCGTCCTGCGATTCATGGGGTCACAAAGAGTTGCACACGACTGAGAGACTGAACTGAACTGAACTGTGTAAGATTAGAATATTATAATTGTATAATTCCATTTACTATTCTTTCCAGGTATTTTTCTCATTGTCAATATTTTATTTTTCTCTATATTTTAACATTCAAATACAGTTCAGTTCAGTTCAGTCACTCAGTCGTGTCCGACTCTGTGCAACCCCATAAATCGCAGCACGCCAGGCCTCCCTGTCCAGTACCAACTCCCGGAGTTCACTCAGACTCACGTCCGTTGAGTCAGGGATGCCATCCAGCCATCTCATCCTCTGTCGTTCCCTTCTCCTGCCCCCAATCCCTTCCAGCATCAGAGTCTTTTCCAATGAGTCAACTCTGCATCAGATGGCCAAAGTACTGGAGCTTCAGCTTTAGCATCATTCCTTCCAAAGAAATCCCAGGGTTGATCTCCTTCAGAATGGACTGGTTGGATCTCCTTGCAGTCCAAGGGACTCTCAAGAGTCTTCTCCAACACCATAGTTCAAAAGAATCAATTCTTTGGCGCTCAGCCTTCTTCACAGTCCAACTCTCACATCCATACATGACCACAGGAAAAACCATAGCCTTGAGTAGACGGACTTTAGTCAGCAAAAAAAAGTGTCTCTGCTTTTGAATATGCTATCTAGGTGGGTCATAACTTTTCTTCCAAGGAGTAAGTGTCTTTTAGTATCATGGCTGCAGTCACCATCGGCAGTGATTTTGGAGCCCCAGAAAACAAAGTCTGACACTGTTTCCACTGTTTCCCCATCTATTTCCCATGAAGTGATGGGACCAGATGCCATGATCTTCCAATACATCCCAATAAAGAGTATGATGGATTAGTCTGTATTTAAATTCTAATCTTTTGGGGAGTATAGAAGAGTGAAGAAGAGAGAAATAATCAAAAATAAGAAAGGAATAAGAAACTTATAAGACATTTTTATCTTCACTTCCTTTGTTATTAATTTTTCATAAATATGTCTTTTTTTGATTTCTAGGCCTAGTGAATGCTAAAGTTATGTCAAGAATTAATTAACTCTCTGTTACACAATAGATTCACATTTTATGAATGTTTAAGATATAAAGTTTAACTATAGCTTGACTAAGGGAAAAATAGAATAAGAATATGTGCATAGGCAGTGCCAATGTCTTTCATTCCATTTAGTAAGCATGTATATTGACATAAGAATGAGATGGGAGGCTGAGGCTGAAATCTGTCAGCCTCATCCAGTTCCTGGATCTTATTCAGGGCATGAACATTGCAGAGTGCTGAAATTCTTGTGTTATTTAAGCAACCAATCAATTGAACAACAGATTGAGCCTTATTTGGTCCTTCTTGTGTCAATCCTTCACCAGCAATTTCAAAATAAAAAGCTATGGGAAATCAACAGGTTTTTATTTTTTAATTAATTTGGTGGCAAAACCTAACCTTAACTGATGTGAACATTTTTTGATAGTCTTTGTTTCATAATGTATTTGAATACTGAATATTTCAGATATATCATGAAACATGGCATATACTCATATTGTCTAGCATTAGAATAAATTTGGACCTAATGGTCAGATAAGGAGAAGAGAATTCATTTATTTAATCCTCATAACAACCTCATAAAGAAAGTAATTACCTTATTACTTACCTCATAAATTAAAGGACCTCTCCATTATACCCATGGAGACGATTAGTGAGGTTTAAGCAACCTATTCGAGGTCATAAATTCAGTAAATAAAGAATCAGCCTCGTTGAATTTTTAGAACTGTTTTACATATGCTTCCCTCTTTTGTCTGAAAGTAAATGTGGCCCAGGAGTATATGAAGTATATATTCTAAATCATGTAACCCCTACTCTTCTAATCTCATTTCTCAGATAAACTGATATACAGTTTTCTATATATCTTTTCAGACAATTTTCCTGTAGACACAAATAGAAAGTGTAAATTATAAGTTTATGAACTTAAGAATTTAAAAAATACATCTGTTTATTTCTTTTTTATGTCATTTATCTTTTAAGCTCCTGATCTGGAATTAGAAGAAATAAAAATCTCAGAATGTAGAATGATCTCAGTCAACCCAAGAGTTTTTCATGGAAATCATCTCTGCCTTTCCACCTGGAGGTCAAGTCTGAAATCAAGAATGAGCTGGTGAGGGTTGCATCCGCTCCTCTGTTGTTGTTTTCTATTCACAATAGCAACTTCTAAGATATTTCATTTTTTCCTTGCTTGCTGTAGGTGTAACAAGATATACCTTTAACTTATCAGATACTACTTTACATTAACATTTACTACCATATGTGTAAGATTAGAATATTATAACGTATAATTCCACTTACTATTCTTTCTAGGTATTTTTCACATTACCAATATTTTATTTTGCTCTATATTTTAGCATTCACAATACAGCAAAAGTTTTTCCTTACTTTAAATGATCAGTTGACTTTTAAAGAAATTAAAAAAATCATTTTTCCTATTTATTGGAATGTTTACCTTTTCTTATGTCTTTATTTCTTCCTGTTGAACTGCTTTCCCACTTAGTGATACTTTCTTCAGTCTATAGAATTTCCTTTAGCATTTCTTGGAGAGAAATTTTCCCTATAATAAATTTTCTCAGCTTCATCTGAAAATGACTTTGGTTTGCTTTCTTTTGTTGAAAGGTATAGTTATTGGTGAAAAATTAAGTTGAGAGATTTTCCATTTAGAATTTTAAATATATTATTCTATTATCTTCTATCTTCCATCATTTCTTATGAGAAGTCAGTCATAATTCTTACTGCAGTTCCCCTGAATGTGATGTGTTGTTTTTTTCCTCCAGTTGCTTTTAATATATTTTTTAAAATCATTGGTTTTCACTAGCTTGAAAATGAGGTGCTTAGATGTGTTTATCTTTGTGTTTGTCCTGCTTGAGGTTCATATTTCCAGGAAGAGTTTAATGATGCTTTTTTAAAAAATCAATTTGAAAATGTTTTAGGTATTTTACTTTTAAATATTTCTTCTGTCTTGCTCTCATTTCTTTCTAGGACTTCAGTTATACATATGTCAGATCATAAAATATAGTACAACAATATCATATGCTATATTATTGTGTATTTCCTTTCCTTAATTTTTATCTTTGATACTATATTATTGTGTATTTCCTTTCCTCAATTTTTATCTTTGAGTTAATTAACTGGCTCTTTCTCCTGTAGGTCTAGCCTGAAGTTGTCACTTTAGTGAACATTTTATTTCCAGTACTGTATTTTTAATATGCAATTTCCATTTGGTTCTTTTTTTCTTTTTGTTTCAACTGTGCTGAGATTTCACATCTGTCCTTCTATTTTCTCCACCTTTTCTCTAAATTCTAGCAGAATTTTATTAGCTGCTGCAAAATTTTCATTAAGTTCAACATCTACGTTATATGTGGATCTGATTCTTTTGATTAATTTGTTTTTGGTGATATTTATATATTTTGTATGCCTATTAATTTTTCATTAGACACTGAATATTTTGGATAATAAACCTGGATTATGCTATCTTTTTCTAAAAAGTATTAAATTTTATCTGAAAAGCTATTAATTTCCTAGCCTAATCCCTTGATTTTTTGGAGTCTTGTTTCTAGGGTTTGTGTGTAGGTTCTTGTTTTGGTTTTTGCCCTTATTCTCATGCCATAGGTTTTAGCCATGATATGTGTTTCTTAATCCTAAACTGTTGCCCTTCTAGAGTTTCAATGAAAAGCAAAAGTATCTGTCAAGCTCTGCCAGGTCAGACTTGAGCTACAAATTCTCTCCACTACTAAGCAGCTGCTGATATAGATTTTGTTTATTTATTTATTTTTTCAGGTCTTAATCCTTTTACAGGTCTTAATCCTTGCAGCTGCTGCTTTCAGCTGGGTTCTTCACCGAAACCATATACAGTTTAGGTATAAGCCAAAGATTTGAGGAAAATTTCTATGCAGATTTTAGAGTATTTCCTCTGTGTCTCCCTCCTTTCTGAAACTTTTCTTCCAATTTACTGCTCTGCCAGCAGCCCTAAGCTCCAAAATTTGTGTTCTCTTCCCAATAGGGTATTGTTTATTGGTTGGCTTTTATTCTCTCCTCAGAATTTCTCTGAGAAGCAGCGATTTGAGTGATCCAGTTACAAAACAAGGAGCGTAAAAAAGTGGTCTCCCCAGGTGGCGCTAGTGGTAAGGAACCCGCCTGTCAATGCAGGAGACAGAAGACACATGGGTTCAATCCCCGAGTTGGGAAGATCCCCTGGAGGAGGGCATGGGTAACCCATTCTGACATTCTTGCCTGGAGAATCCCATGGACAGAGGAGCCTGGCAGGCTATGGTCCATAGGGTCGCACAGAGTTGGATATGACTGAAACAACGACTTAGCAAGCATGAACTAAAAGCTAAGAGACAGACAGGGAACAGATTCTGCCTCCAGAAGGAACCAACCCTGCTCACCTCCTGATTTTGGGCTTTTGCCTTCCCAAACCATGAAAGAATAAATCTCTGTCATTTTAATTGAAAAATAAAACAAAAACCCACACAAATGACATTGGGCTGTGCCATGCTTCCTAGAATACTGACTAAACCTTAGAAAAAAAAAGCCAGTTCCTATTAATTTTATGTTTTCTTTCTAAACAATTATAGAATGGAAAGATGTCACATGTCTTTAATATTTTGGTATCTTGGTATTTAATAGTGAAAGAAATTATTCTTAATTATTTTAAATTAGTTTTTCAGAAGCCAATCTATTACTAAGGGTTTAGTTGCAGTTAGCTATATGATCCGGAGAAGGCAATGGCAACCCACTCCAGTACTCTTGCCTGGAAAATCCCATGGATGGAGGAGCCTGGTAGGCTGCAGTCCATGGGGTCGCTAAGAGTCTGACACAACTCAGCGACTTCACTTTCATTTTTCACTTTCACGCACTGGAGAAGGAAATGGCAACCCACTCCAGTGTTCTTGCCTGGAGAATCCCAGGGACAGGGGAGCCTTGTGTGCTGCTGTCTATGGGGTCGCACACGACTGAAGCGACTTAGCAGCAGCAGCAGTAGCTAAATGATCATACCATTTGTGAATATACTTGAAGTGAGGTGAAGTGTTAGTTGCTCAGTCAGGTCTGACTCTTTTCAACTCCATGGAATAAAGCTTGCCTCTGGCCATGGGATTTCCCAGGCAAGCATACTGGAGAGGATTGCCATTCCCTTTTCCAGGGAATCTTCCTGGTCCAGGGATCAAATTTGGGTCTCCTGCACTGTTGGCAGATTCTTTACCATCTGAGCCACGAAAAAAGTTTAATGAATATACCTAATATTTTCTTTAGCCTCTAGTAAGAATTTTCTATTTGTTCATTTGTTTTGCATTTGAGAACAGATACATTTCCAAGATCTATTGGAGTATTTTTTATTTTTGTTAATCAATGTAAAGGAAATAGAAAATAATTAGAATAAAAGCTAACTTTCCCATCTGCAATAACTTGCTGTTTTCTGAGCTATTGTATTTTGTGACTACATAATGAACAGCACATTTTGAAAGATGATAGGTTGAAATGGAGAGTCTGGGGACTTCAATTTCAGATATTAACCTGGTTTGTGTGACTTGATAGAGCCTCTTAACTTCTTTGGCCCTCAGTTTTCTACTCTATAAAATTTATAACTAAGGCTCTTTTGGCCCCAAAGAGTGACACAATTTAGCAAATATCTAAAGAGTCACATCTAACCCTTTGTGTCAGGAGGGAACCAAACATGTGTTTGTTGGGAAATCTCATGACACCCACCATGTTTCCACCTGGCAAGTAATTCTGGCACAGTTATCACCCATACCCAAACCTTTCTTTCCAGAATAGTAACACTGTGATTTGCTTTAGTCAGGGTTGTTATTCTTACTGGGGGAGCTATGACTGGGATAAAAAAGGTAATTAAGCCTACCAAGAAAGGCTGATTTTGTTGGCTGGCTATAAGCCTAGGATTTAGGAACAATAGATGGGACAATGATGTGGTGTTTGGGAGCTGTTTTTCTCTGATCTGGGTATCATTCATAGGTTGAGCACAAAGCTGTTTTCACTGATAGTTAAACATCTGGCAATTGCTGATCAGTAACAACGAACTAGATGTCCTACTGAAACACCATAGCTCAGTAGGCAGAACATTGATTGAATTAGAATGTAAAAATATTTGTATCTAAGTGTGTCTATTTTGCTATTGATTGGCCTTGTGAATTTGTTTTTATCCTTCAGTATCTTGGTATATGTGTGTATGTGTACCTGTATTGGTTTGCTCAGGGATGTAGATGCAGGAGATAGGACAGCTTTGAAAAGATGAGTTTGAAATATGATAACTTATAGTATGTAGAGGATTAATCTAAAGGGATGGTTAAATTTTTTAAAAAAAAATCAAAAAACAGAAATGATAAAGCATATGAGAAACCTGAATCACAGTATATTTAGATATGTAAAGATAGTTGGGAAGAGTATTTGAGATGTTTGAGAGCCTTATCTTAAGAAAAACAATATAACAAAAGATAATGTGAAAATGTAACACAGGATAGTTAACTCATAGATTTGTTAGTATATTATATATTGCTTTACTTTTACAATCTTTGGATAATTTTAGTTACACCAGTTCAGTTCTCTGGTTTGTTAACCAACCATATTGCCAGGTTCTAAGCTAAATTCAAAGCCATATTCTTTGAACACGTTTTTCAACATATAAGAAT
This sequence comes from Capricornis sumatraensis, assembly GCF_032405125.1. NCBI lineage: Eukaryota > Metazoa > Chordata > Mammalia > Artiodactyla > Bovidae > Capricornis > Capricornis sumatraensis. The sequence goes on along the minus strand of NC_091086.1, from coordinate 62,106,673 downwards.
TTTGCACAGTCCACTTCTATTTTTCTAACTCCATTTGGGATAAGTGCGTGTACTCTGGTAGGAATGTGTCTTCATTGTGTGTGTGTGTGTGTGTGAGAGAGAGAGAGAGAGAGAGAGGGAGGATAAATTGATCATTAATTATTAGGCAACTATTTTCATGTACCTTCATTTAAGAATAAATATACAGGTTAAATGTAAATTAGCTGATACTTGGAATAAGATGGCTAGACAGCGATAATTCCCAAATCCTTCTAATCAAGTATATTTAAGGGTATTACAAGCAATAATCCTGTTTATAGTTTTTCATGAAATAGGAGAATCTGTTTTAGCAATAAGCTAAACTAATATTCTCTTTTCTTGCTTACTTGCTATAAGGGCTCAAGTTTAAACCCCCTGTTCTAGAATGCTTTCCTCTGATTGTCATCAATACGCCTAGTTCCAGTTTTATTATTTCCTGTCACCATCTCTATTTGGGAGATGTCATGGTTCATTGCCTCTCATTCTGCTCTCAGTGCCTGAGTATTCTGCCCTGGGTCTCTGCCATACTGAAGTATAGAAGCATATTACACACCTTTTTCTCCCCAGGAAGACTAAGTTCTTAAGCTTTCATTAAAATACACCCTTTCCTTGGGTAAAAACTTTAATTGGATAATGTTTTCATGCAAGGCTGGTGTCAGGCTCATTTGACCTGTGCAATTTCACCAGGCCCCATGATTAGAAGGACTCTGTCCTTGGTTTCATTCTATACTGTCTTACAGATATAATAATTTTTGAATAAGAAGCTCCATATTTTAATATTTAACTACTTTCTGAAAATTATGCACAGTAATATCAGTCTTGCAAAATGGCATTAATCTGAGATGCATAAGGTCATAGGATCACTTTAACTACATCCATTCGACTAGAGGTGAGAACTCAAAGCTTTGCTCATTGTATGGATCATTAATGGTTTACATGAATGTTGTGTTTCATCTAAAGATTTTAAGCATTCACTCCTCTTCCCCACAATGGGACACAAACTGCAAATAGTAAGGACCTTCTCATACTAGTAAAATAAATGTTAAAAACTCTGATACCAATGCCTTTACTTCATGATAATAAAATCTGAAAGAAATCTGATGAAAGTCAATGATTTTGTCAATAGGTGTACTAATTTACTTCAATTTTAATACTATGTCAGATAGTGGACTAACTTTAATAGAAATCTCTTAGGAAAATGAAAAACATGCATCATATTTTAGTTTTAAAGGACTGCTGGAAGAAATCATAATATATGGAATAGTGGTATTAGAGTTATTTAAAGAAATAGAACCAAAGGATATATGTATATATATTAAAAATTTACTATAGGAAATAGCTCACATGATTATAAAGGGTTAGAATTTCCTGAAATGCTATCTGCAAGTTGGAGAACCAAGAAAATGTGCTGTATAATAAAACTAAGTCAAAAAGCTGAAAATGGGGAAAGCAAAGGTATAATCAAGAAATCTGAGGTCAAAAGATTAAAAACCTGGTAAGACACCACTGATGTAAGTACTGGAGTCTGTAGACCTAACACAATCTATCTGTGAAGTTTGAAGGAAAGAGAATATGGAAGTTCTAGCTCAAGAGAAGAGAGTAATTTAGTCATCCTATTTTCGGTCTAGTAGGGCCATGAACAGATTGAATGATGCTCACCAAAGTAATGAAGGTTGATCTACTGTCTTCAGTCTATAGACAAAAATATTTTCCAAAAACAAAACTACAGACAAACTCAGAAATACTATATACCACTTGACCGACAATTCCTTAATTGAGTCAAATTGACAAAACAGAAAGTTAATAAGCACAGTGCTTAAAACATCAATAGCTTAGAAAATTTTAGATGAAAAGAGGTCTAGATCAAGGTATCACAGAGGTTGCAGTCTCAGAATCTCAAACAAATGACTAAGAACAAAGGCATCCTTTACAGAGGGACATAACTCCAATAGCTACGGTGTCCTGCATAGAAGACATAGAGGTGTCTGGGATTCATCACTGGACAGAGCCAGGATCACGCCAGGACACGGGGAGAAGTTGGTCAGGTGCATCAAAAGAAAGAGCCACAAACCCTGCTCCAACCTTGATCTGCGATGTTCCTGTGAGAAAATACGCTGGCATGGGTGAAGCCATCCATGATGTGAGGTCTTGCAGAAGAAAGGCGAGTACAGCGAGGAAGTTGACTCTAGAAAGAGGGTGGTTATTATGATCCTGATTTTTAAGTTCTTGACTTTGGCCCAAAAGAGGCTACAGTGAGGGGCCCACAGGACAACCTGCTCCCAGAGGAATCTGCGTTTGAAACTGCTGGAAGTAAGCAGCCACAATTCCCGACATGGTATTGGGAGGAAAGGTCAATGAATCGTGCTTGATACCTTCAGACACAAGATAAGGAAGTCAGTCATCAGATGAAGATCAGAACAGCAGACAGAATTTCAGAGGCATGATTACAAAGGGAAAGGAACCGACCGTGAAATGGCCAGAGATCTCAGCCATCTATGCTTCAATGGGCTGGTGGGCCTACCATGCACCAGGTCAGGCCAAGAGACCAGTCTCTTAACGCTCAGGCTTTCTTTCATCCCGTTCCCTATATCTACGTGAGCAAGACTAGCGGTGTCTGCACTCGAAGGAAGTGAGTCATCAGGCCAGGTCCGGAAGGGCGGGTTGAACGCCAAAAGGCATACTTACCACGGGAAAGGAACCAACGGGGAAATGGCCACAGATCTCAGCCGTCCCAGGATAGGGACACTGGGGAGAGACTTAAGCCCTGGCGACCGTGAAAACCTCTACGAAGGCCAGGGGTGTGGGCAGAAGATTGGACCAGGTGGAGCAGAGAGCAGGTGGAGGTCAGAGACAGCCCATTCCTTCCCGGCCTGGCTCTATTGGGGGATGCGTGCCTCGACTAGGGAGGCTTTGTGAATCTCCATGGAATAGCGCTCAGGGAGGGCGATTCCTCATGGAAGTGATGGACCTTGCAGGAAGAGGATGTGTAGAGGTGGCTTCTTCCCGAAATGAACGTCTGTACCTCACTCACCCCCACCACAGCCACCTTACTTCTGGGCTGGATGTCTCGATCAGGGTGGTAGGGAAACCTTCGCCTGGGCGGGGAGTGGATTTGTGTGACTGGCGTTGGGGAATACGAGGGAGAGAAGCTGGAGGGTGTTGAGAGGGGAAGGGAGTGGGAGGGCGTCTGATTGCTTTTGCCCCTAGGCAAATTGAAGAGCATTTCCAGAGCAAGGTGGAAGCCTCCCCCATAGGCCGGCCCGCCGACCTATTTTCATGTCTGTGCCTTGGGGGAGAGGATGGTCTGGGGACACCCTGGAATGGCAAGAAAGTCTCCCAGAGTAGTGAACTCTCTGGGCTTTCTGGATTCGCCAGCACCCCACAAGCCAGCCAGCCTGTTCTGAGGAGCAGGGGAGAGAGGACTTGGGCTCTTGGGCTGCCTGCTGGAAGGCTTTCAAAAGGCAGCTTTGAGAGACAGGTCTTCTGAGGACATGTCTGCGTTTCCATCGTGGCCCAAGATGAAGGGTTCAGAAACTGAGGCAGGAAGAATCCTGGGAGGCTGCCAGCAGCTGGCCCCGCCTGCGGCCCCCGTAGGCACACCCTGGCCCCGCCCCTTGCCTGGGGCAGTGGGAGGAGCCCAGCCCCTGGCTGGGAGGCTACTGAGGCATCATCTGACTTCCGGGTGGGCGTGGCTTCAGCCCTAGCCTTATATAAAGGGGCTGGGCACAGGCCCGTTTCAGGAGGATCCTGCCTCTCAAGGGATTGCAGCTGAGGGCGTTTCTCTGCCTAGGACTCTGCAGCAGGCAGGGCCCAGGACTCTAGCTTTCTGAGCTAGAGTCTTTGACCCAGCGCCAGGATGGACAAGACCAGGGCGTGGCTCCCGGACCAAGGTCCGAACCTGGGTGTGTCGTGGGAGGCACCAGGCATGCCCCTGGGACTGGAACCCAGCAACCCAGGCTGCATCCTGCCGCGGGACCCAGCCCAGAAAGCCAGGGAAGCCTCTGACGAGGAAGGCAGTGAGTCCGTGCGTCAGGGCTGCCCACAGCCAAGGGCAGGTGAAGAGGCAGACTCCTCCTCACGTCCCCCTGTGGCCAAGAGATGGAAAGTGAACACCAAGGGCAAGAGAGGCAGGCAACGGGAAGTGGATGAAGAGGAGGCCCAGAAGATGAGAACCCTCGTGGCTGCTATGAGTGAGGAGCAGCTGAACCGTTACGAAGTGTTTCGCCGCTCAGCCTTCCCCAAATCCACCATCAAACGTCTGATCCAGGCCGTGGCCGGCACGCCGGTATCCCAGAATGTGGTCATTGCCATGTCTGGAATGGCCAAGGTCTTCGTCGGGCAGGTGGTGGAAGAAGCCCTAGAGATTTGTGAGAAGTGGGGAGACAAGCCCCCACTCCAACCCAAGCATCTGAGGGAGGCTGTTCGCAGGCTACGCAAAAAGGGGCAGATGCCTAGCACTAAGCACAAGATCCTCTTCTAATAGGCCTGAGCCCGGAAGGGCCTGTTCCTGAGCAACGTGGCCCTGCGGCCGACCAGCCTCTTAACCCTCAGGCTTTCTTCCCCTACGTTCCCCATAGGACACCTCTGCCCCATCCCCGAGGCAGCTCCTGCATCCCGTGGACATTGCCACCAGGATGGGATTTCACCAGGATGGATCAACTGCCACAAAGGGGAGAGAAGACATCCAGCACAACTCGAGAGCTGTTCCTTTGAAAAGACCGGTAACACACAGAAGCGTCTCTCGCCCGGAGGCATACTGGGGAGAGACTCGAGACCCAAAGTCTAATTCTTTGAGAGATACGACCTGCCACAACTCACCTGTGAGAACAGACCCCTGCCTGTCTACCAGAGAAGCTGAATCCATACACTGTAGCCATGCCTGACTGGGAACACCAGGCCCTGGTGGGTTCACTCAGGGAATTCTAGTAAAGCCATCCAGCTGACATATGAACACCTCTGTGATACGCCATCCAGGAGCCGGTAACCCATGGAATTATTTCAAAGTCACTGCAGGAGCGAAGCCTTGGTGTTCCTCTGCGGAGGCAAGGCCTTCCCAGAGGACACCAGACAACGATCTCTCACGTGGAGAGATGCCAGTGCGCTTCAGTGCCTTTCAGCCAACCACGTCTGGCCGTGGGCAAGAGGAAGCCTAGGCCTCTGGAAGTAATGGATTGTCTCCTAGGCGCCCGGGGCTGTCTCAGCCTTCAAAGGCCAGGGGATGGGATCCCTGAGCCATCCGCGGTCCTGAAAGGAAACCTCACAGAATCCTTCCATGGGTGCGGTGAGGGTGGGGGGTTGAGATCCCAGCCTCTGACCAAGTCTCCCACTCACCAATTCCTGATCACTTGGGCAGGCGGGGCTAGGCGACTGGATCAAGACCTTCTTGCAAAGAACAAGAGCTAAGAGTCTTGCACCAGAAATGTGAGGAAGCAGCGAAGCTCTCCCAGGTAGATCCAGGGAGAGGCAAGCCTCTGTCCTGTCCACACATGGTTGCTCCATTGGGCCGGTGGGCCTACCTCATGCCCCAGGTCATTCCAAGTCAAGAGACGGAGTCCAGGAGTTCATATCTGGAAGAAAGCCTCCTGTCTTCGGTGGATGGCCAATCAGAAAGTCAGGGCCCCATGGACCTTCATTCCCCTGGCGTCTTCATTCCCATGGGGACCCTTCTACCTTGAGTTTCTCTCAAATGGGGGTACAGTGTGTGGGCCCACAGGACATGATGTGCACACAGGAGTCTTACCTCGAATCTGCCTTCCAAAGTGCTGGAAGTCAGCAGCAACCAAACGCCCTTGAAGCCTGGGGATGAAAGGTGAATGGATCGTGCATGGCAACTGCTTAAGCAGGACTAGTACCGTCCACACTCAAAGGAAGTGAGTCATCAGGTCAAGTCCAGAAGGGCGGGTTGAACTCCAAAGGTGTACTTAACGACGGGAAAGGAACCAACAGGGAAATGGCCACAGATCTCAGCCGTCCCAGGATAGGGACACTGCGGAGAGACTTAAGCCCTGGTGACCCTGAAAACCTCTACCGAGGCCAAGGATTCGGACAGAGGAAGGGTGGACCAGGCAGAGCAGAGAGTGGGTGGAGGTCAGAGACAGCCCATTCCTTCCCAGCCTGGCTCTATCGGGGGATGCGTGCCTCGACTAGGGAGGCTTTGTGGAAAACTCCAGGGAATAGCGCTCAGGGAGGGCGATTCCTCATGGAAGTGATGGACCTTGCAGGAAGAGGATGTGTAGAGGTGGCTTCTTCCCGAAGTGAATGTCTGTACCCCCCCATCCCCCCCCCCCCCGGCACAACCACCCTATTTCTGGGTTGGATGACTTGATGAGGATGGTAGGGGAAGGTTCTCCTGGGCGGGGAGTGGATTTGTGTGGCTGGTGTGGAGAAATAAGAGGGAAAGAAGCAGGAGGGTGTTGAGAGGGGAGGGGAGGGGAGGGGGGATGGAAGAGGGAGGGGGCACTGATTGCGTTTTCCCCTGGGCAAATTGAAGACCATTTCCAGAGCAAGGTGGAAGCTTCCCCCATAGGCCCGCCGCCCTATCTTCATGTCTGTGCCATCCAGGAGAGGATGGTCTGGGGCCACCTTGGAATGGCAGGAAAGTCTACCAGAGTAGTGAACTCTCTGGGCTTTCTGGATTCGTCATCACCCCACAAGCCAGCCAGCCTGTTCTGAGGAGCAGGGGAGAGAGGATTTGGGCTTTGGGGCTGCCTGCTGGAAAGCTTTCAAAGGCAGCTTTGAGAGACAGGTCTTCTGAGGACACGTCTAGATTGCCATTGTGGCCCAAGTTGAAGGGTTCAGAAACTCTGAGGCAGGAGGAATCCTAGGAGACTGCCGGGGCTGGCCCCCTGCCGCCCAGGGCTGCACACCCTGGCCCCGCCCCTTACCTGGGGCAGTGGGAGGGGCCCATTTCCCCGCTGTGCAGGGTTGGCTGAGGGGATTACCCGACTTTTGGGTGGGCGTGGCTTCAGGGACCTTCCCCACCGCCCCCCTTCGCCAAGACTCTTACATACAGGGCCTGGGCCCAGGCGTGTCTCAGGCGGATCCTTCCTCTGTGGATGCTGAGGCTGAGGGCGTTTCTTTCCCGCTGATTTTGCCTCAGGGAGGACCCAGGGCCCGAGCTTTCTGAGGTAGGGGACTTGCTACCAGCACTGGGATGGAGAAGGCTAGCGCGTCTGGGAAGCACCAGTCGTGCCCCCAGGCTTGGACCCCAGCCACCCAGGCCATATCCTGCTGCAGGACCCAGCCCGGGAAGCCAGGGAGTCTTCTGACGGAGAAGGTGGGGAGCTCAGGCGTCAGGACTGCCCGCAGCCAAGGGCAGGTGAAAAGGCAGGCTCCTCCTCATGTCCCCTTGCGGGCAAGAGACGAAAAGTGGACACTGAGGGCAAGAAAGCCAGGCAACGGGAAGTGGACGAAGAGCAGGCCCAGAAGATGAGAACCGTCATGGCTGCTATGAGGGAGCAGCTGAACTGTTACGAAGTGTTTCACCACTCAGCCTTCCCCAAGGCCACTATCCAACATCTGAACCAGGCAGTGGCTGGCACGCCGGTGTCCTGATTGTAATCATAGCCATGTCTGGAATGGCCAAGGTCTTCTTTGGGGGAGGTGGTGGAAGAGGCCCTGTTGCTGTTTGAGAAGTGAAGTGAGACGCCCCTACTCCAACCCAAGCATCTGAGGGAGCCTGCATTCGCAGGCTAGGCGAAAAGATGCAGAGGCCCAGCACCAAGCACAAGAAGGTCCTCTTCTTCTAGGCCTGAGTCTGGAAGGGCCTGTTCCTGAGGAACCAGGCCCCTGGCTCACCAGCCTCTTAACCCTCAGGCTTTCATTCCACCCATGTCTCCCACTTCTCACCCATCCCTGAGGTAATTTCCATACCCTGTAGCCTTCAGTTTGCCTAAAGAATGAAACAGTGTGTGTGCTCACAGGAGAAACTATGAGCACACCTAGGTTCGGTGCTAGAATGCTCCAAATTTTGGAATCATCTGTTACCTGATGCATTCTGGGGCATCAGGAAGAAAGATCATTAAACCAGGGAGTGGTACGTCCGGACCGGGTTAGGAGACAAGTAGTGTGGGCCCTCGCAGGAAATGAGTCGTCTGGTCAAGGTGAGATCTGCCTGTTAAGCTCCAAAGGCAAACGTTCCAAGGTAACTAAACCAGTCTGTGGATGCAGACACTCCATTGCATGTTAGTCATGTTCACAACCCGAACAATCGTTTTTCATGGTTGCCTGCATGACCATTTCATCAGAATTATTGTGCTCTCCTGTTTTTCTGAGTTGCATGGAAAATGACCTATGTAGAGAGTCTTGTTTTGGATGGTGAAGACACTTTGTAGCTCTATCTTTCCCCATGGAAGTACAATATAATATAGAACGGTAGAAAGTCCTCTAGTGTTAGTGCTTAGTTGGAACTGAATGGTGCTGAGAATCATGGCTTTTCACATAGTTTGCCTTGGATGGAGGAGGCAGTTGAACTGAACTGGGCTTTGCTTTTTTTCTCTGCAACATTTGTGCTACCACATTACTTCTACCTATTTGCTGAATATAATCTAAATAATAAAGAGATGTGAATGAGTATATGATATAGGGAATAGAAAGCAGACTCAATGGGAGCAAGGAAAGACCTTTATACTGGTGTTTCAAAGACTGAGACTGGTATGAAGAGTCACTATTTTCCTTAATATAGTGACCAAGAAAAAGCACATATTTCTTTTAGCTCTGGAAATGCAAATTACCCAATTCCTTATGTGCAGATTTTAAAACATGAAGTTGATTATTATTATTATTTTCTGATGTAATCCATACAGCTTACATCTACTCAAACAAATGTTTTAGACCATTAATATTTATTTCTTGGCTACAAATCTGTCCTTGTTTGAAGAAACATTTGTTGATTATTTGCCAAGATTAAGCACTGAGAATACAATATAAATAAGATATGATTAAATAACGATTTACAATCCATTCTGAAGGAGATCAGCCCTGGGATTTCTTTGGAAGGAATGATGCTAAAGCTGAAACTCCAGTGCTTTGGCCACCTCATGCAAAGAGCTGACTCGTTGGAAAAGACTCTGATGCTGGGAGGGATTGGGGGCAGGAGGAGAAGGGGATGACAGAGGATGAGATGGCTGGATGGCATCACTGACTCAATGGATGTGAGTCTGAGTGAACTCCAGGAGTTGGTGATGGACAGGGAGGCCTAGCGTACTGCGATTCATGGGATCACAAAGAGTCAGACACGACTGAGCGACTGAACTGAACTGATATTCAAGTAGCATGTAAAAGCTAAATTGCATATATATTGCAGCAAGCATTAAAGTAGAGGTATGGATAAAGTATTGTAGTGCAGTAATAATAGAAGGATGGAGTAACTGCTTCTGCTTGCTATTTGATTTTGTGGGTGAAGTCAGAAGAGTCAAAGACTGAAAGGTAGAGAAAGGGGAGATAATAGAAAAGAATGTTCCAGCAAAGAGAAAGAGAGCATGTGTAGCCATAGCATAGTGTGTGGGAGTGGTCAAACCAGTCAATTTTAAGGGAAACCAACCCTGAATACTCATTGGAGGAACTGCTGCTGAAGCTCCAGTATTTTCATCACCTGATGGAAACAACCCACTCATTGGAAAAGACCCTGATGCTAGGAAAGATTGAAGGCAGAAGGAGAAGAGGGCACCAGAGGATGAGAAGGCTGGATGGCATCACTGATGCAATGGACATTAACTTGGGAAAGCTTCAGGAGACGGTGAGGGACAGGAAGGCCTGGTGTGCTGCAGTCCATGGGGTTGCAAAGAGACACGACTGGGCAACTGAACAACAGCAAGAAGTGATGAGCTTGGGTGACCCTCATTATTTCAGCCTTGCCAACCTCTCCAACCTCTGTCGTCTGCTACAGTTTCCCTCAAATGCGGGCATTTTTTCAGTCTCAGAAGTCTTCTCACTTTGAAGTATTCATATATGCTGCATTTCTGTCTGAAAAGTGTATTTCACCTGACTCTTCTTTCTTGCCTTCGTCCACACATAATCATGCTTGGAAATCTGCTTCCTGGCATTTCCCAGATTAAGTTCAATTCAGAAAGACCTTCCTTACACCTCTGACCTACTTAAAAATTGTGGGCTTCCACTTGTTATCCTCATTTTAACTTTTTGCATGATATTTGTCACAATTTAGAAGTATATAAATGATTTATAGTGCACATAATCTATCATTATTTTTGTTATCTTGGTTTTTGCTTTCCTTGTTGACTTAAAATTCCCAACCAAGTTCCTGGAATATTTTTAGTCTCCTCAATGTATTTCAGAATTCTATTAGTATTACTCTCTTCAGATTCTGGTGCCCAGAGGAGAAATCAGGTTTAAGTATGAAATTTAGGATTATGTTTATAAAGATAAAATTTTAAATCCAGGAGAAGGGGTGAAATCACGTAGGAAGAAAATAAAAGGGTCAAGAGAACTCCTGACATAGCCTGAGGATCATGTAGGCTCTGGTGGGAGATGGGTGAGGTCCAGCTTGGATATTAACTGGCTAACAAGCCAGGATGTCTTAAGGACACTTGATTTGATTTCTTCTCTGTGATCTAGACTAGAACATCAAAAACTCTTATCTAATAATCACATCTGCTTGTCAAAAAGGTACCTCAATATCCATGTGTCCGAAGCTCAATTCCTGGTCTTCCTCATCAAATAAATTTTTCCCTCCCCATGTGTCCTTCTTACCACTCAATCACTATGCCAGTCAGAAATGTGGGTTATTTTTGACTCCTCTTTTTCTGTCATCTCTATTCATACATTACTCAGTACCAACTGTGATAGCATTTTGAAGCCTGTATAAAAAGTATCTGACGGAGAAATTGTTTAGTTTGGATAACCAGGTCTGTCTTTCCTGAAGAAATAGTTTTTGACCTGAAGTTGAAAGCATTATTTTCCTCATTTGAGTGGAAGGATGGGGAAGAAGGAAAGTGTCTCTAGAGAACTGAACAGTAGTCTTGAGTAACATGCATAGTTGAGAGAAGGGAACTTCAACATGACTACAGCAGAGGGAACAAAAGAAATTATAATATGGGAGGAGGTGGAGAAATTCTGATTTTAAATGCAATAGGGCCCAAGTGAAGCATTCTAAGCTGAGGGATGACTAGATTCAGTTAAAAATGTGCAATATCATGTTGGCTACTCTGTGGACTAGGAGGCAGGTGGCATATAAAAAGAGCTGTGGGAAAGCTACCTGCAAACTGAATGCATCCCTGTGATAAATGATTGTGGTTTGGACTGAGGTCCTTGCTATGGCAACAGAGACAAGTGGATAGATTCAGATGTGAGTGGTTAAGTTGACCAGCAATTCAAAATTTGGCTTTATCTGACACGTTTGCTTGGGCTTCCCACTACTTCCATTGTCTCATGCTTCTTCTAGTTGGCCAGAGTTCTTGCTATTGCACTTGCTCACTGAATGTCTTTTCTCCCCCTCCATTGTATATTTTATTTTTAAAATTCTTTTTATTTTATATTGGTGTATAGCCAATTAACAATGTTGTGATGGTTTCAGGTGAACAGGGAAGGGACTTTGCCATACACATACATGTATCCATTCTCCCCCAAACTCTCCTCCCATCCAGGCTGCCACATGACGTTAAACAGAGTTCCATGTGCTCTATAGTAGGTACTTGTTTGTTATCCGTTTGTACTCTGAATGTCTTTAGCATATTTACCTTGGTCTATACTTTGAACCTTTCTTTGGCGTAATCTCAATCTCTTTACTCCGTCTCAAGCTGCAAATATTTCTCAATATTTCTACCAACTGTTTAAGTAATTATTTTCAGATATATTTTTTATTGGACTCTGTAACTTGATTATTTTCTTACTTTCCTACTGCATCTTCCCCTCTTCTTTCCACATTTACAAGATGCTATTCAAGACCTACATCAAAGTTCATCATTACCATAAAACTATTCTGATTTTTTTTTTTTTTTTAGCACCAAATGACCTTTTCTTCCCCTAAAATCACCAATAAGATTGGGTGAGTTATTACCTGTTCACTCTCAGTACCATATACTACCCTTTCTTGGTTTTGTTCTGTATCTCAGAGTTGGTCCTTGCCAATGTGTTTGCCAGCCTGCCTTGGCAAATGGCTTCCCTCCATGTGAGGCTAATGGAAGGCAATGGAGGAAGACTGTAAAATGAGAGAAAATAGAAAGTCAGTTATAGATCCTAATATGCTTGTCTGAGTTGCTAACATTGGAGAAGACCTTACTGCTTCTAAAAGAGCTATCGGAGAACCATCATCTTGAATCTGGTATCTCACATTCACAAAGAAGACAAACTGGGCTCTAGAACCATAATCTCGAGTATACAGCAAAGACCACTACTTGGAAAGACGATTGTGGCCAGCCCCAAGTTGACTCAATGCCTAATCAATTAGCCTAGAGAGCACCATCTAATCCATAGCACACAGATATTTCAATTTCTTAATATGGACAGAAGTTATTTGTCTTTTTTTCCCACAGATATGAAAGAGATTACTATTTGTCTTAAAACTCAGTCCCTAGAATGTTAACGTCTGTTGTATCAGGTTCACCACCTGGAAACAGACTTACTGAGTACTTGTTCTTCGGCTCCAGTGTCTTACTTCCTTTTTATTCCCTCTGCATTCTCGCCCACATGCTTCAGGTGATGACTTCTTTGGGGTTCTAGCTTCCTCTTGGAAGCCCATCCTTCATGGTCTTGGACCTACTAGGAATCTTTTACATAGGACTAGTTCTCTTCAAGGCAAAAGGGCCACTGGGCCATGGTGATATCATCATAGCATCTCAGTGTCCTTCCAGACCTAGAGAGAGTAGTGGCCAATGTTAACATCTGACATGGCTCACCTTTCCCTGTAGTTTGACCTATCAGTTCAGTTCAGTCGCTCAGTCATGTCTGATTCTTTGCCACTCCATGAATGGCAGCATGCTAGGCCTCCCTGTCCATCACCAACTCCCAGAGTTTACTCAAACTTATGTCCATCGAGTCAGTGATGCCATCCAGCCATCTCATCCTCTGTCGTCCCCTTCTCCTCCTGCCCCCAATCCCTCCCAGCATCAGAGTCTTTTCCAATGAGTCAACTCTTCATATGAGGTGGCTAAAGTATTGGAGTTTCATTCAGCTTTAGCATCAGTCATTCCAATGAACACCCAGGACTGGTCTCCTTTAGAATGGACTGGTTGGACCTCTTCGCTGTCCAAGGGACTCTCAAGAGTCTTTTCCAAAACCACAGTTCAAAAGCATCAATTCTTCGGCGCTCAGCTTTCTTCACAGTCCAACTCTCATATCCATACATGACCACTGGAAAAACCATAGCCTTGATTAAACAGACCTTTGTTGGCAAAGTAATGTCTCTGCTTTTGAATATACCATCTAGGTTGGTCATAACTTTCCTTCCAAGGAGTAAGCGTCTTTTAATTTCATGGCTGCAGTCACCATCTGCAGTGATTTTTGAGCCCAGAAAAATAAAGTCTGACACTGTTTCCACTGTTTCCCCATTTATTTTCCATGAAGTGATGGAACCAGATGCCATAATCTTAGTTTCCTGAATGTTGAGCTTTAAGCCAACTTTTTCACTTTCCTTTTTCACTTTCATCAAGAGGCTTTTTAGTTCCTCTTCACTTTCTGCCATAAGGGTGCTGTCATCTGCATATCTGAGGTTATTGATATTTCTCCCAGCAATCTTGATTCCAGTTTGTGCTTCTTCCAGCCCAGCGTTTCTCATGATGTACTCTGCATATAAGTTAAATAAGCAGGGTGACAATATACAGCCTTGATGTACTCCTTTTCCTATTTGGAACCAATCTGTTGTTTGATGTCCAGTTCTAACTGTTGCTTCCTGACTGGCATATAGGTTTCTCAAGAGGCAAGTCAGGTGGTCTGTTATTCCTGTCTCTTTCAGAATTTTCCACAGTTTATTGTGATCCACACAATCAAAGGCTTTGGCATAGTCAATAAAGAAGAAATACATGTTTTTTTTTTCTGGAACTCTCTTGCTTTTTTGATGATCCAACAGATGTTGGCAATTTGATCTCTGGTTCCTCTGCCTTTTCTAAAAACAGCTTGAACATCTGGAAGTTCACGGTTCACGTATTGCTGAAGCCTGGCTTGAAGAATTTTGAGCATTACTTTGCTAGCATGTGAGATGAGTATAATTGTGCAGTAGTTTGAGCATTCTTTGGCATTGCGTTTCTTTGATATTGGAATGAAAACTTACCTTTTCCAGTCCTGTAGCCACTGCTAAGTTTTCCAAATTTGCTGGCATATTGAGTGTGGCACTTTCACAGCATCATCTTTCAGGATTTGAAATAGCTCAACTGGAATTCTGTCACCTCCACTAGCTTTGTTCATAGTGATGCTTTCAAGGCCCACTTGACTTCATATTCCAGCATGTCTGGCTCTAGATGAGTGATCACACCATCGTGATTATCCATGTTGTGAGGATCCTCTTTGTACAGTTCTTCCGTGTATTCTTGCCACCTCTTCTTAATATCATCTGCTTCTGTTAGGTTCATACCATTTCTGTCCTTTATCAAGCCCATCTTTGCATGAAATGTTCCCTTGGTATCTCTAATTTTCTTGAATAGGAACAGGAACATCGGTCAGTCGTGTCTGACTCTTTGCGGCCCCTTGAACTGTAGCCTACCAGGCTCCTCTGTCCATGGGATTTTCCAGGCAATAGTACTGGAGTGGATTGCCATTTCCTTCTCCAGTGGATCTTCCTGACCCAGGGATCGAACCCAGGTCTCCCGCATTGTAGACAGATGCTTTACCGTCTGAGCCACCAGGGAATTTGATTTTCTTGAAGAGATCTCTAATCTTTCCCATTTTGTTGTTTTCCTCTATTTCTTTGCATTGATATCTGAGGAAGGCTTTCTTATCTCTCCTAGCTATTCTTTGGAACTCTGCATACAGATGCTTATATCTTTCCTTTTCTCCTTTGCTTTTCACTTCTCTTCCTATCACAGCTATTTGTAAGGCCTCCCCAGACAGCCATTTTGCTTTTTTTGCATTCATTTTCCATGGGGATGGTTCTGATCCCTGTCTCCTGTACAATGTCATGAACCTCTGTCCATAGTTCATCAGGCACTCTATCTATCAGATATAGTCTCTTAAATCTATTTCTCACTTCCACTGTATAATCATAAGGGATTTGATTTAGGTCATACCTGAATGGTCTAGTGGTTTTTCCTATTTTTTTCAATTTAAGTCTGAATTTGGCAATAAGGAGTTTATGATCTGAGCCACAGTCAGCTCCTGGTCTTCTTTTTGTTGACTGTATAGAGCTTCTCCATCTTTGGCTGCAAAGAATATAATCAATCTGATTTCAGTTTTGACCATCTGGTGATGCCCATGTGTAGAGTCTTCTCTTGTGTTGTTGGAAGAGGGTGTTTGCTATGACCAGTGGGTTCTCTTGGCAAAACTCTATTAGTCTTTGCCCTGCTTCATTCCTTATTTCAAGGCCAAATTTGCCTGTTACCCCAGGTGTTTCTTGACTTCCTACTTTTGCATTCCAGTCCCCTATAATGAAAAGGACATCTTTTTTGGGTGTTAGATCTAAAAGGTCTTGTAGGTCTTCATAGAACCATTCAACTTCAGCTTTTTCAGCGTTACTGGTTGGGGCATAGGCTTGGATTACTGTAATATTGAATGGTTTGCCTTGGAAGTGAATTGTAAATGCTTATAGTTTGACCTGTAAGCATTTACAATTAATAGTTGTAATTAATTTTCCTGAGTCAAATTTCTTCTGAAAAGTTTTTGGTCATCATCTATTTCCTGACTACATTTTAACTGAGAAGAGTGATATAGTAGGAAAAACTCTATATTCAGCAAAGAAATAATTTGAAAGAAAAAATCCTAACATTTATGTTTATTACCTATATCTTTGTGCAACTAATTTCACCTCTCTGAACCTTAGTGTTTTCTTTCTTCATATGACGTTGCCTGTATTATGAGGTTAACATATAAGAATTAAGTATGAAAATAAATATGAGTATTTTAAAAAGTGTCAAGAAGATATACGACTCTGTATCCCTCATTTGTCATTCATGCCATTTATCTTTTAGTGAATTTGTTTCCTATGTTTATAAACAGATTATCAACTTCATTTACACAAATCTTCACAAATCTCTTACATTCCTTTGTATAACCTCCCACCGAATAATACATGATTGTTACTCACTGTATAATAGTTTCTTGATAAATAAATATTGGTAATATTTCTAGAGCATATAGCAATGTTTTCTAACAAATACAGTTCCTATACTTTCAAAAAAATCCTCAGAAGCCATGTTGACATGTGATCTGTACATGTGAATTTGAAAGTTTGAAGCAACGTCCTAGAAATAGGTTTTACTTCAGCCACTTCTGTAATGTGAGACAGGGCACAATAAGAGAAGAAAAGTTTTTTGCCCTTTATAAAGATATTTTTAGGTTACCCTTGAAAGATATTATTTTTTTCTGATTTTGAAGTTATGAAAAGAATTTCTCCATCAAAAGTGATAACAGAAAGCATTAACAAAACACATTAGTCTTCTGAGAAAGTTACTCAAGAGCGTCATGCCTCCTGGGGTTCTAGTTTTGTATAGATTTCCTATTTGTTGTAATTAAAGACAGAAAAAAGCAGTATCAAAAGAAACTGAAATAAAAGCAAGAGCTATTGATGGTTGAGGCAGAAATCATATACTTTAAGAACTGGACTTTGAGCAAATTCAGACAAATAAAACAGCATGCAATCAGTATACTGGTTTAATACAAGGAAGTGCTTCATTTGGTGTGAAGAAGCAAAGGATATAGAAATAAGCAACAATAGGCAGGCTTATTTTTGGAAAGGAGAGATTCACACTGAGATGATAACTCTCTATGTGAAGACTCTGACTTTTGGCTTTTTGGCAAGAAGTCATTAACACTACAATCACAGCGTGATTATTCTTACTTATTATAGTTCAAAATAGCATATCTAAAATGATGTGTACACCATACACTAAATACTTTTTATTTAGTTCTCAATCATCTTACTGTGTCCATATGATTTCAGGTTAAATAGTCCATTCAGTTCAGTTCAGTCGCTCAGTCGTGTCCGACTCTTTGTGACCCCATGAATTGCAGCATGCCAGGCCTCCCTGTCCATCACCAATTCCTGGAGTTCACTCAGACTCACGTCCATTGAGTCAGTGATGCCATCCAACCATCTCATCCTCTGTCGTCCCCTTCTCCTCCTGCCCCCAATCCCTCCCAGCATCAGAGTCTTTTCCAATGAGTCAATTCTTCGCATGAGGTGGCCAAAGTACTGGAGTTTCAGCTTTAGCATCATTCCTTCCAAAGAAATCCCAGGGGTTGTTTTGACTAGGATCCTGGCATGAGAGATCCAACTAAGGTTACAAGAATTGTTCTCCAAAGACTGCTTACAGAAACTCTGTTAAAGTTTATATTTTTGGCCATTTCAATTGTGTGTGACTTCTTTAAATTCCAGAGCGTGTATCTTAGTGCTCATTTATATGGTTTTTATTTGTCTACGTGTGAATGCATATATAGCCTTAGAAACTTTTCTGCAAACTCTTCCTGAATTAATGGCATTTGTGCATTTGCTGGTTGTTAAGTCATGCTTTTAGGAGATGCGTGTTCCTCCCTTAATGATTATTTTTCTCTTCTAACCAGAGAAATTCCAGTGGGGATGAAGTGATTAAAAAAAATTTAGTGGTATTTTGCAATTTTCTAGTTTAATCTATGGTTAAGATCAACATATATTCCTGGAATTTGTGGAAAATAATTAGAATTTTGGCCTTGTTGTCTTTACCACCAATGACTCAATAAAACCATTTTTCTCTTATAGATAGGAGAAACCAATATTTATACCTCAAAAGAGCTGACATAGAACTAGATTTATTTCTAGATTTATCACAAGCATAAACGACTATCATTACTGTTAAAAATAAGTTGATTGAGGCTTGAAGTGTAACTAATTGAATGAAAAAATAAATTATCTTCCACAACTTTATGACTAATGTAGTTTATTGAATAATAGTAAGACTTGCAAAACTGAAGTGCTTTCTGTTTCCTAAAGGCTTCCCTGGTGGCTCAGGAGGTAAAGAATCCATCTGCAATACTGGAGACCCAGGAGAGTTGGGTTCAATCCTTGGGTCGGGAAGATCACTTGGAGCAGGGCATGGCAACCCACAACAGTATCTTACCTGAAAAGTCCCGTGGACAGAGGAACCTGGTGGGCAATAGTCCAAAGGGTCGCGAGTCAGATAGGACTGAACAACTAACCACACATCCGGTTACTGAAGAGTTTTCTGAAGTCTTTCAGGCTTCTGTTTCTTTTTTGATAAACTATATCTGCTTAATCTTTATTTCCTATCTAAAAATTTTCCCCCCATTAGTTTCAAAAACCATTACTTTGGCTTTGTAAGAAGGGAATTATTATTTTAAATATATTACAATAAGCAATCATATTAACATCTATATAATAAGAATATATTGAAATATCATTTGAAACCGTTAGAATATAAACATCTAACTTAATTATATGCTAGTTAAAGCAGGGAATTTGTGGGCAAAATTTATTTTGGATTTGGCTATATTTTTAATATCACGAACTTGAAGAAACTCTCTAACCCTGATTTCCAGTTGAAAATAAAATTAAAAAAACCCAAATAACAAAAATTTTATAGTACAAGTTGCTTTACTTACTAGGTGTCGATTCATTTTTATTATACATAAATAACTTTTTAATCATGCCAATTCAAAATACAGTTTTTAGTATAGTATAAGAACAGCCTCTTTCTTTGTTTATCCTACTTCAAAAATGCACATATGTTATTTATCTTCTAATGGCCAAATGGTACAATTTAAGAGGATTAAATATTTTTCTTAATATTCTTTCTGCCGAAGCTTCTAAAATGATTTGGGGATGATCATTCTTGTCGGCTACGAGCCAATTTGAACCAATCAATACACATCAGTGCTCATATTATTCTTCTGCCTTAGAGTCGAGAGATGATTTGTTGATCTCTGAAAATTTCATAGGGGAGGGACTGTTTGCCAAATTTAAGGCAGCTCTGATCGTGATGTTATCTTGCTCCAGAATCTTTAAAGGTTTCATGTTGCTCTGGAAATGAAACATACATTTCTCAGTCAGGAATGCATAACCCTGGTCTGAAAGGCAGACCTCATTCAGTTTGTTGCCCTATCTTCCCACCTTTCCCATGCTCCAGGCCAATAAGAGGATTCCACTTTTCCCAAACATACTTTCTCCTCTCTTAACGCAACTCTTTTAAAGTAGTTTTTCTTGTTTCATGGCCCATCCTCAAGTTCAAATTCTTATTTTTTTAAATTGAAGGATAATTGCTTTACAGAATTTTGTTGCTTTCTGTCAAACCTCAACATGAAACAGCCATAGGTGTACATATGTCCCCTCCCTCTTAAATTCCCTTCCATCTTCCTCCCCTTCCCACCCCTTTGGGTTGATACAGAGCCCCTGTTTGAGTTCCCTGAGACAGACAGCAAATTCCCATTGCCTATCTATTTTACATATGATAATAGAAGTTTCCGTGTTACTCTCTCCATACATCTCACCCTCTCTCCTCTCCCTGTGTCCATAAGTCTGTTCTCTATGTCGGTTTCTCCACTGCTGCCCTGCAAATAAATTCTGCCATATCATCCTTCTAGAATCTGTATATATGCGTTACTATACCATATTTATCTTTCGCTGTCTCACATACAGGGTTATCGTTACCATCTTTCTAAATTCCATATATATGTGTTAGTATACTGTACTGGTGTTTTTCTTTCTGGCTTACTTCACTCTGTGTAATAAGCTCCAGTTTCATCCACCTCATTAGAACTGATTCAAATGTATTCTTTTTAATGGCTGAGCAATCGGACTCTGTGGGAGAGGGCAAGGGTGGGATGATTTGGGAGAATGGCATTGAAACATGTATAATATCATATATGAAACAAATCGCCAGTCCAGGTTCAATGCATGATACTGGATGCTTGAGGCTGGTGCACTGAGATGACCCAGAGGGATGGTACTGGGAGGGAGGAGAGAGGTGGGTTCAGGATGGAGAACACGTACATACCTGTGGCGGATTCATGTTGATGTATGGCAAACCAATATAATATCGTAAAGTAAGTAACCTCCAATTAAAATAAATAAAATTATTTAATAAAATAAAAAAAATATTTATCTTTCTCTTTCTGACTTACTTCACTCTGTATCATATGCTCTAGGTTCATTTTGGATCTCTGAAATGAAATGTAGTTATAGTAACCTTTGGACTCCAATAATATATTGATTATATTGTTGGGGATTCTTATGTCTGAAGTTAAGAGCTATTTATATACTTATATTTCAGGATCTTGAGGATGGTATCTTTCTCATTCTGGCATTCCTTTTGTATCTACCACAGTGCTTTATACATAACAAGTGGGAAGATCTTAAACCCTGAATGTCAGGTTATGCAGGGGGCCAGTTTCACTATGTAACTGTGCTATAGATAGATATTGCATACAAAGAGGGCAGGATACATATTTTTGCTTACAATAGTTATGCAGGTCACATAAAAGATAAGAACTTTGAGCAGTGACATGAACTAGGAGCATGCATTTTGCCACAAGGAGCATAGAAGGTTATTTTCCTAGTAGAGATAAAAAAAGTACACAAATGAAGTAATACATTGAAAGGGAGGGTCATTTTACCTGAAGCCCAGATTTTGTGAGAAGATGTAAATTATAAGCAGTAAGATCAAAATGGCAATTTGGGGGCAAGTGTGAAGGGCTGTATATAGTGTATAAAATTTGGAATTCAACCTCAAAGCAACTAGAAGGAGATGAAGGTGTGAAAAGTGGTTTTGCAATGGCATAAGATTTGTTTCTTGGTGAGTTGGGAATTCTGGCAGCCGTGAGGCAGGGAAACCAGTGACTGTGGCATGGGTCTTCAACCAGTTGACAGTTTCCATTCAATCTACATTTTTTGGTAACACACAATAGCAAAGCAACTAATTAAATTAGCACCTGTAATCACCTGGAAGGACACATCCATTGACTATTAGACTTTAGAAGAGTTCAAACAAGGGCAGAGCATACTATCTGAGTGTAGTGTATATTGTTTGAAACATTGCATTTAGTATATAATTTCACATTTCTAAAAGAAAGAAGTACCTATATTTGTACATAGCTCAGTGTTTTAAAAAAGAAAATGAAATTCTAATGGTCATAAAAGGGGAGATACACCTTCTGAAAGTCTGGAAAGGCAATTTTAGATCAAGAGGCCTTCTCAGATCACTCATAGAGCTTCTAGGCTGCAAGGAGAAGCAAGGTCTCTATTTCTCAATTCACTTCCTCATCACTAGGCTAGTTCAATGTGCTGTTGATCTAGATAATGTGAATTTTTGGTCACATTCTCTGACTCCGCTGCCTGAATCTGCCATCAACCTCTGATACCACTTCTCCTTTCTTCTGTCAACATTCATCCTTTTTTTTCAGCCTTCTAGTTCTTAAAATATGTGCATCACATACATTTCCTGTTAAAAAGACTATTTTTGAAGAGTGATATCCTTATTCATTTTTTTATCATTCGTAAGTTCCTTCAGCCAAGGATGTCCCTTAGAACTGCTTGACAGATTAGTTACCTAAACCAGTTTTTATTCCAATAAAAATGGGTCTAAACGATTGCTGCCGTGGGGGAGATTGCACTGGTGTTAGAAAACAGAACAGGGCAGCTGTCTTAGGTTGTGAGCTGGATGGATCCTGGGGCAATAGAAGGAGACTTTACGATCTCCAAGTCCTTCATTATGCCAACGTCTAGCTGAACTACGTTGAAGTTCCTCTGACTACTTATGAATGACGAGTTCATGTTAATAGTGAAGGATTTTGTTCCAAGTTGTAACCAGGACTTTTAAATGTCTCTCATCCAAAGATTAAGGAATCCAAGTTAAGTCTGATTAACACAGAGGAGGAAAGAATCCAACTCAATGGTGGGTTCAGTTAGAAAGTGATGCTATTTTGTTGCCGTCTCTTTGGGAATGTTTTTATTTATAGCCATACCTTCCAGTAAAAGTCTGTCCTGTCTGAACATCTACATCAATGCCAAGCAAATGAAATTTCAATACAGCTCCAAGCCTTTAGTTTCTATTTTTATAACAAAATCTGCCCATAGCTGCCTGTTTAGATTACTTTCATCCTATCTGGGCTTGACAAATGCTGTATATTAGGATAAAAGAAAGAGAGAGATAAGGGGTAGGAATAGGAAAAATGAAATATGTGTACAAATTCGATGTCTCTGAAAAATTTCTGAAGAAGTAAATTTAAAAGACCAGAAAAGTTTTCAGAACTGCACGCTTTTGTTCTCAAGTGAATTTCTTTTCATATACTTTTAAAGTCTACTTTTTTTCTAAGGAATGCTCATTTTCATTAAAATGTAAATCAATCAGTTCAGTTCAGTTCAGTCACTCAGTCATGTCGAACTCTTTGTGACCCCACGAACTGCAGCAAGCCAGGCCTCCCAGTCCATCACCAACTCCCAGAGTCTACCCCAAACCATGTTCATTGTGTCAGTGATGCCATCCAACCATTTCGTCCTCCGTCATCCCCTCCTTCTCCTGCCCTCAATCTTTCCCAGTATCAGGGTCTTTTCAAATGAGTCAGCTCTTCCCATCAGGTGGCCAAAGTGTTGGAGTTTCAGCTTTAGCATCAGTCCTTCCAATGAAGGACTGATCTCCTTTAGGATGGATTAGTTGGATCTCCTTGCAGTCCAAGGGACTCTCAAGGTGTTCTCCAACACCACAGTTCAAAAGCATCAATTTTTTGGTGCTCAACTTTCTTTATAGTCCAACTCTCACATCCATACATGACCACAGGAAAAACCATAGCCTTGACTAGATGGACATTTGTTGACAAAGTAATGTCTCTGCTTTGTAATATGCTGTCTAGGTTGGTCATAACTTTTCTTCCAAGGAGCAAGTGTCTTTTAATTTCATGGCTGCAATCACCATCTGCAGTGATTTTGGAGCCCCCCCAAATAAGGTCTGACACTGTTTCCACTGTTTCCTCATCTATTTCCCATGAAGTGATGGGACCAGATGCCATGATCTTAGTTTTCTGAATGTCGAGCTTTAAATCAACTTTTTCACTCTCCTCTTTCACTTTCATCAAGAGGCTCTTTAGTTCTTCTTCACTTTCTGCCATAAGGATGGTATCAACTGCATATCTGAAGTTAGTGATATTTCTCCTGGCAATCTTGATTCCACCTTGTGCTTCTTCCAGCCCAGCATTTCTCATGATGTACTCTGCATAGAAGTTAAATAAGCAGGGTAACAATATACAGCCTTGACGTACTCCTTTCCCCATTTGGAACCAGACTGTTGTTCCATGTCCAGTGCTAACTGTTGCTTCTTGACCTGCATACAGGTTTCTCAAGAGGCAGGTCAGGTGGTGTGGTATTCCCATCTCTTTCAGAATTTTCCACAGTTTATTGTGATCCACACAGTCAAAGGCTTTGGCATAGTCAATAAAGAAGAAATAGATGTTTTTCTGGAACTCTTTTGCTTTTTCGATGATCCAGCAGATGTTGGCAATTTGATCTCTGGTTCCTCTGCCTTTTCCAAAACCAGGTTGAACATCTGGAAGTTCATGGTTCATGTATTACTGAAGCCTGGCTTGGAGAATTTTGAGAATTACTTTACTAATATGTGAGATGAGTGCAATTGTGTGGTAGTTTGAGTATTCTTTGACATTGCGTTTCTTTGGGATTGGAATGAAAACTGACCTTTTCCAGTCCTGTGGCCACTGCTGAGTTTTCCAAATTTGCTGACATATTGATAGGTTTCTATAAGTGGGGGATTATTTTGTGTGACTTGTACTAACTTCAAATTTCATAAGAAATTTTATGATGGTTATTGAGATATTATTGACATGTAACCTATGTAAGTTTAAAGTGCACAACATAATTTTGCACACTTATAACTGTGAAATGATTGTTACAATAGTGTTTTATGATTGTGACCAAATTTTACTTTTTCATTAAGTAGTCAGAGCTTTGATCTGTGGGAATTTGTGATTTGGGGGATATAAAAAGTTAATTTTTATAGAGTCATAATAACTATGTGCTTTTTTTTTTTTTTTTGCTATGAAGTAACCTTTTAGAGTAGAAGTAAATGTTAAATGACAGCAATAGAAAAAGAATTTATTAGGTGGCAACTTTTGCTATGAAAGAAAATACATTCTCTTTGCCTTGGACAATTCAGTTGTTACTGTGCTCAGGGTTCTGGCATATTAAACTAGTAAGCTGGCAAGTGCTGAGTCAGTAATTTTTCTTATTTTTGTTTCTGGTTAGTTTATTTTCTTACATTAGCCAGTATAAAATGCATAGGTGAATTTCTAAAATAAAGAACACATATACACACATACTGTCTGAACCAGTAAATTCCAAGCCAAAAAACCACATATATGTGGCAAGCTTTATTGACTAGTGCCCAGGAGATAGTGCCAAAATCTAGTTTCTAGGAACCAGTAGCTAGGAAATTGGGATTGGCTATTCTTGCCCTCAAACTTATATAACTGTAGTCTCTTAACATGGTTGCTTGCGTGTTCAGCTGTGTCCATTGTTTATGACCACATAGCCTGGAGTCTGCCAGGCTTCTCCGTTCATGTGATCTTGCTGGCAAGAATACTGGAATAGGTTGCCAGTTCCTCCTCCAGGGGATCTTCCCAACCCAAAGATCAAACCCATGTCTCCCGCATCTCCTGCATTGGTAGGTGGAATCTTTACCACTGAGCCACTTGGGAAGATGCTCTTGCATGGTTACCAGATGAGAATTTCCAATCTTTTCTTTGACATTTCATACTGAATGAGGTATTGAACTTCTAACTGGTCCAGGGACCTCTTATAGATTAAATTGTTTGTGTTCATTTTAAATTAGTATGTTGAAATCTAATCCCCAAGGACCATTGGAAGGTGATTAGGTCATGAGAGTGGAGTCCTCATGAATGGGATTCATGCTCTTGTAAAAAAAGCCTCTGAGAGCTTCCTTGTCCCTTACACCATGTGATGACATAGTGAGAAAGACACCATCTATGAACCAGGGAGCTCCCTCTCACCAGACACCAAATCTTCCAGAGCTTTGATCTGGAGCTTCCTAGCCTCCAGAACAGTGAGAAATAAATTTGTTGTTTATAAGCCCACAGTATATGGTGTTCTGTTATAGCAACCCAAAGAGTCTAAGACAGTACTTTAAACTCTCCTATTCTTCCAAACCATACTCCAGCTACTCTCTAAAATCACGGCTTGGGTAAGGTGCTCCATGAAGCCCTTTGGTGTTTCTGCACACACACATATACTCCCCACCCAGTTTTATTGAGATATTATTGACATGTAACCTATATAAGTTTAAAGTGCACAACATAATTTTGCACACTTATAACTGTGAAATGATTGTTACAATAGTGTCAGTCAACACCTCTCCATCCTCTCAGGTATTTGTATTTACTTTTCTTTTCATTATTGTTGTTGTGATCGTGTTTGAGATCTACTCTCTTAACAAATTTTATTGACTTTTACTGTCACCCTGCTTATTTAACTTATATGCAGAGTACATCATGAGAAATTCCTGGCTGGAGGAAGCACAAGCTGGAATCGAGATTGCCTGCAGAAATATCAATAACCTCAGATATGCAGATGACACCACCCTTATGGCAGAAAGTGAAGAGAAACTAAAAAGCCTCCTGATGAAAGTGAAAGAAGAGAGTGAAAAAGTTGGCTTAAAGCTCGACATTCAGAAAACTAAGGTCATGGCACCTGGTCCCATCACTTCATGGGAAATAGTTGGGGAAACAGTAGAAACAGTGTCAGACTTTATCTTAGGGGGCTTCAAAATCAACACAGATGGTGATTGCAGCCATGATATTAAAAGATGCTTGGTCCTTGGAAGAGAAGTTATGACCAACCTAGACAGCATATTAAAAAGCAGAGACATTGGATTTAGGGCCCACCTGAAATCCTGGATGATTTCATCTCAAGATCCTTACCCCTGGTGGCTCAGTGGTAAAGAATCCACCTGCCAATGCAGCAGACACGGGTTCCATTCCTGGTCTGGGAAGATCCCACATGCTGTGCAGGAACTGAGCCTGTGTACCACGACTATTGAGCCTGCGCTTTAAAGCCTGAAGCCCACATGCCCTAGAGCTTGTGCTCAGCAACAAGAGAAGTCACAACAATGAGAAGCCTGTGCACCGCAGCTAGAGTAGCCCCCAATTGCTGCAACTAGAGAAAAGCATGAAGACTCAGCATAGCCGTAAATAAGTGAATAAAGCTTTTATTTAAAAAAAAAAGGTCCTTAACCAACTTCATCTGCAAAGACTCTGTTTCCAAATAAGGTCATATTCTGAGGTTTTGGGGGAACACAAATTTTTAGCGGGGGGAACAATATTCCACCCACTACTTTTACTATTACCAACCTAGACAACATTTTAAAAAGCAGAGACATTATTTACCAACAAAGCTATAGTTTGTTGCTATGGTTCTAGTCAAAGCTATGGCTTTTCCAGTAGTCATGTATGGATGTGAGAGTTGAACTATAAAAAACGCTGAGTGCAGAAGAATTTATGTTTTTGAACAGTGGTGTTGTAGAAGACTCTTGAGAGTCCCTTGGACTGCAAGGAGATCCAACCAGTCCATCCTAAAGGAGATCAGTCCTGACTATTCATTGGAAGAGCTTATGCTGAAGCTGAAACTCCAATCATTTGGCCACCTGATGTGAGGAACTGGCTCACTGGAAAAGACTCTGATGCTGGGAAAGATTGGAGGCAGGAGGAGAAGGGGACGACAGAGAATCAAATGGTTGCACCAACTTGATGGACATGAGTTTGAGTAAGCTCTGGGAGTTGGTGAAGGACAGGGAAACCTGGTGTTTTGCAGTCCATGGGGTTGCAAAGAGTTGGCCATGACTGAGTGACTGAACTGAACTAAACTGTTACCATGATAGTCACCACTGTTATTCTGCATAATAAAAATCAGCCTTTACTTTTCATTTTATTTTACCTGTAAAGTTATATAATTAAACTAAGCATAGCATCTGGTATCATTTATTGTAAGACCATCTGAAAAGCTCTGTTAAGTTTGGAGCTAATATATCATACTTCTATAATTAAAATTATATGAAATTGTCTTTTCAGGATGGCTAACAAACACATGAAAAGATGCTCAACATCACTCATTATTAGAGAAATGCAAATCAAAACCACAATGAGGTACCACTTCACACCAGTCAGAATGTCTGCGATCCAAAAGTCTGCAAGCAATAAATGCTGGAGAGGGTGTGGAGAAAAGGGAACCCTCCTACACTGTTGGTGGGAATGCAAACTAGTAAAGCCACTATGGAGAACAGCGTGGAGATTCCTTAAAAAATTGCAAATAGAACTGCCATATGACCCAGCAATCCCACTGCTGGGAATACACACTGAGGAAACCAGAATTGAAAGAGACACATGTACCCCAATGTTCATCTCAGCTCTGTTTATAATAGCCAGGACATGGAAACAACCTAGATGTCCATTGGCAGATGAATGGATAAGAAAGCTGTGGTACATACACACAATGGAGTATTACTCAGCCGTTAAAAAGAATACATTTGAATCAGTTCTGATGAGATGGATGAAACTGGAGCCGATTATACAGAGTGAAGTAAGCCAGAAAGAAAAACACCAATACAGTATACTAACACATATATATGGAATTTAGAAAGATGGCAATGATGACCCTGTATGCAAGACAGCAAAAAAGACACAGATGTGTATAGTGGACTTTTGGACTCAGGGAGAGGGAGAGGGTGGGATGATTTGGGAGAATGGCATTGAAACATGTATACTATCATGTAAGAATCGAATAGCCAGTCTATGTCCGATGCAGGATACAGCATGCTTGGGGCTGGTGCATGGGGATGACCCAGAGAGATGTTATGGGGAGGGAGGTGGGAGGGGGGCTCATGTTTGGGATTGCATGTACACCCGTGGTGGATTCATGTCAATGTATGGCAAAAGCAATACAGTACTGTGAAGTAAAATAAAGGAAAAATAAATTTTTTTTTAAAAAAAGCAGAGACATTACTTTGCCAACAAAGGTCTGCCTAGTCAAAGCTATCTTTTTTCCAGTAGTCATATATGGATGTGAGAAATGGACTATAAAGAAAGCTGAGTGCCAAGGAATTGATGCTTTTGAACTGTGGTGTTGGAGAAGACTCTTGAGAGTCCCTTGGACTGCAAGGAAATCCAACCAGTCCATCCTTAAGGAAATCAGTCCTGAATATTCATTGGAAGGACTGAGGTTGAACTGAAACTCCCATACTTTGGCCACCTGATGTGAAGAACTGCCTTATTTGAAAAGACCCGGATGCTGAGAAAGATTGAGGGCAGGAGGAGAAGGGGATGACAGAGGATTAGATGGTTGGATGGCATCACTGGCTCAATGGACATGAGTTTGAGTAAGCTCCGGGAGTTGGTGATGGACAGGGAAGCCTGGCGTGCTGCAGTCTGTGGGTTCACAGAGAGTCGGACACAACTGACTGACAGAACTGAACTGAACTGACTGAACAAGTATATAATACAGTACTTTTAATTATTGTCACTGGGTGGTATATTAGAGCTCCAGAACTTATTGATCTTATAACTAGGTATTCTTACTCGTTCCCTAACATCTTATTTCCACCACTCTCTGTCCCTGACAACCACCATTCTACTTCTCCTTCACCATTCTATTTCTATGAGTTGAGCTTTTTTAAAGTCCACCTTTAAGCGATATCATAGAGTATTTGTCTTTCTCTGTCTTATTTGTTTCACTTAGAATAATGCTTTTGAGGTCGATTCATGCTGTTGCAAAAGGTAAGATTTCCTCCTTTTTATGACTGAATAAAATTTGATGCAAAGAGCTGTGTCATTTGAAAAGACCCAGATGTTGGGAAAGATTGAGGGCAGGAGAAGGGGACAACAGAGGATGAGATGGTTGGATGGCATCACCAACTCGATGGACATGAGTTTGGGTCAACTCCGGGAGTTGGTGATGGACAGGGAGGCCTGGCGTGCTGCGGTTCATGGGGTTGTAAAGAGTCGGACATGACTGAGCGACTGAACTGAACTGAATATTCCATCATATATATACCTTATCTTCTTTTATCCATTCATCTGTTATTGGACACAAGGTATTTTCCATGACTTAGCTTTTGTGAATCATGCTTCTATAAACATGGGGTGCCAATATATCTTTGAGATAGTGATTTTATTTCCTTCAGATGTATAACCAAAAGTGGGATTGCTGATTCATTTTCTAGTTCTGTTTTTAATTTATTGAGAAACCTTCATAGTGCTTTCCGTAGTGGCTGTACTGATTTGCATTTCTACCAACAGTGGATTCCCTTTCTCCACAAGCTCACTCGTCTGTTATCTTGATAGTACCTATTCTGACAGATGGGAGGTCATATCTCATTTTGGTTTTTCCTTGCATTTCCCTGATGATTAGTTATGTTTATTGAGCATCTTTTCATGTACCTGTTGGTTATTTGTATGTCTTCTTTGGGAAAATGTTTATGCAGTTCCTCTGCCATTTAAAATTCAGATTCCTTTTTTTTTTCCTATTGAGTTGTATGAGTCTCTTACATATTTTGGACATTAACCTCTTATCAGATATATAGCTTGAAAATATCTTGTCCCATTATATAGGTTGTCTTTTCATTTTCTTGATTCTTGTGCTGTCAAGAAGCCATTTAGTTTGATGGCGTCTGTAGTTCTCAAAGAACAAAGCAAAACTTCCAAGTATGTTATTCTTGGAACTTCTAGAATGGATTCAAAAGATCTTTACAACACTTTTTATTATATTCCTGTAAGATTATTCTTGAACACATGTGATTTCCCTTCTTTCCAAAGGGATGACATGGAATTTAATGAATGAATGCCATTTACTTCATTACCAGACCATTAACTTCATCTTCCAAACCTATCTCAAGTTTTTTGTGATGTATGTCTTGGTACTTTCAGTTAGAAGTAATGTTTAAATATATATAGCATTAAAAACAGAGAAGGCAATGGCACCCCACTCCAGTACTCTTGCCTGAAAAATCCCATGGACGGAGGAGCCTGGCAGGCTGCAGTCCAGGGGGTCGCGAAGAGTCGGACTAGACTGAACGACTTCACTTTCACTTTTCACTTTGATGCATTGGAGAAGGAAATGGCAACCCACTCCAGTGTTCTTGCCTGGAGAATCCCAGGGATGGGGGAGCCTGGTGGGCTGCCATCTATGGGGTTGCACAGAGTCGGACACGACTGAAGCGACTTAGCAACATTAAAAAAGTGCTATGGATATTGAAAAAGATATCTAAAGCTATGTCTGACACAAAAAGAACAAACTGTCTTTTTTGTAAGAAAAACACTTTCAACTCCAATTGTTCTTTTGTCTTTTCTGCTAAGAAGAATGATCTTCACCCTGACAAGAATAGCGTAGACAGGTTATGAGAGAAATGATGTACAAGACCTCAGTAACAGAGATAATTTGAATTGTTTTCAGAGGAATATCTTCTCCCCCAGATAATTTACCTTTGATATGATAAAAGAATTCAAGGTGTTATTGGGTACTCATTGTTTAATCATATGTTGTATCGTATGAATAGGATGCTGTTTCTAAAGTCTTATCATGTCATTCATTAAAATCCTTCAAATGTTTTTATCCTTACATATAATTTTTTTTTTTTTTACTATCTTCTTCCTTTTTATTTCTCTAACTTCATTTTCTGTCACTCTCCATTTTCTTTAAGGTCAAAGCCTTCCTCTGCAGTGTTTAATAAATACTGTAATTGTGGTAATTTTTATAGTATGTTTTTTGCTTGGTTTATTTGTTCTTCTCCAATAAGTCTTTTATAGTAGTCATTCCTGTTTCCTCTAGGCATAATAGAGAGGCTGTGCATTCCAGAATCATGTAGATCTAGGTTCCAGTCTTGGCTTTTCCTTTTACTAGCTTGTCAAAGATGATTAGCCAAGTTGGGTTTTTTGTGTGTGGAGAAAAGAGGGAGAGATGGATGGAATAGCTATACAGCCAGTGACTAATTTTTTTTTTTTTTAGCTCTGCCAATATATATGATTGGTATATATATATGAGGTATGATTCTATGACTATTGATTATGGGTTGTCATTGGGAGTATTATCACTTTCTCTGAGGTGTTTAAGAAGTCAAGTGCCTTCTCTATGTTTTCCTTCTTTTTACTTGTTAGATTAAAATGATTGTGCATCTGTAAATTATGGAAAGAGCTTTGGGGTCTGAATCCTTGCATGGAGAGCTGCTTGATGACCAGGAATCCTTCATCTCAGACTGTCATTCAGTTGAGAAGTGACTTATGTTTATTTCTTGTTTGTACATTATTATGAATTATTGTGTGTTGGTTTCTATAAAGATGGCCACCAATAATTTCTTTACTCGTGGTACACATTTGTCACTCCTCATTTCACAATGTAGGGCTCATTTGACCTCTTTTTAATTCTGTACTCATTTTGACTGGCTTTGACAATTAGAATGCAACAGAAGTTCTAGCTCAGGAGGCAAGAGGTTCATAACATTTTACTTCCTGCTTCTTGGAACCCAGCCACATTACTGTGAGAAACTTACGCCACATAGAGAAGAACTGAGGACTTCTGATTGATAGTTCTAACCTCTGGGCCAGGCAATTTTCCAGCATGTGAAGGAGCTGGATCAGTCAACACCAGCCAAGACCTCAGAAAATGGCAGACCTGGTAGTGATCATGGGGAGAAGGAGAACTCACCAGTCATCTCACAGAAGCATGAGAAAATATAAAGCGGTTGTTACATGCACCAAAGACCTTTTGAGTCCTTTTTCAGCACTGAGCACTGTTCTAAGTAGGACACTTGCTTAGTGACATCGGTACAATTACTTAACTGCCCTTAGCTTCTAGTTCATCATTTGTAAAATGGGAGAAAAAGCCAACTGAAATCATACAGTTGTGATGCAATAAGACAGTGATGGAGAGTTCTTTATTTAGTGACTGGCATATGGTAGATAATCAATCTAAGCTTATTTGAGTAAGCATTAATCTTTGCTAAATTCTAAAGAGATGTCCACTGAGAAAGAAAACCATCCACCTCATTTGTAATCAGAAAATATAAAATTATGTGATGGAATAACATCTCAACTCTGCACTTTATTGCCTTGAAAGTAGACTCACATTTTGTTATTGCATTTTGAGTTTCTTCAGCCAGCTCCTTTTTCATCTTTGCCTTCATATCAACATATTTTCTTCTATGAATTCCCACTCTAGTTTTATATAACACATCTATTCTTGTATCTTAGTGAGAACACTAAGGAGATAGTCTCCTATTAATTCTTTAGCTTGCAGTTGTTTTTTTTTTTGGATGCATTCTCCTTTTCTATAGAGTGAGGAATTATACACAGATCTCATAATAATTGTTTTATTTATTAATTCAAGAAACAGTGTGAACTCACTGTATGCTGGACACTAATTAGATTTGATTTTTCTCTGCACACATTTCTTCTCTCACTATCCATCACTTCTATTTTTTAGATCAAGGAAAATTATAGTAAAAATATAATTTACAAGAAATTACTGCCCATGGCTCACATCTGGCTCACATCTGTTTTTGTCAATTAAGTTTTATCAGAATATAGAATGTTCATTTGTTTACATATAACTTTAAGTGTAATTTGAATATATATAACAATGAGCTTCCTACCACACCACACCCCCTCCCCCCCCACAAATTGAAAAAAAATTAGTACACAAAATGGTGCAGGAAGAAAAATGCAGCTTGCAAAATACTTCACTTTGCTCCTTTTCTCCATTGACCATTACACATCACTCCTCCCATGACTGAAATAAACTTTTATGATATTACATGCCAAATACCTTGTATTGTCTTTCAATATTTTATGAACATACTAAACCTTTTTCCCAACTTGGTTTTTTATTAGCTTGCATAAACTTGTTCTCACTGTTCAGTTGATATGTTCTTCTATTTACAAAATTGTTTGCCTATCTTATGTTGAATGAAACAGATAATGATTCATTCTATTAAAATAAGTGGAACTATTTTTATTTAGTAGCTTTTTACTTGGTGGCAAGGCTTTCAGCAAAAAATTAAAGTTAGTGAGGGGTGAGAATATTTCATTAAACTCATAGACTCTGGAGTCAAATTTCTAGGTTAAAATCTCAGGCTGTAAATTCAGAAATTGGATTTTTTTGGATCACGTGAGTTATCTTTTATCTGCTTCAGTTATTTTCTTTGTAAAAGACGGACAATACCTCATAGAGTTGTGACAAACGAGATCATACCACAAAGTGTGAGAGAGACTCAGGGTTCAATGACTGACTTAAACTCACAAAAATATTTGGTATCAGAACTTGGAAAAAATGTGGGTCTTTCATTTGAAAAGTCTAATTGTAAATGTTAATTATCATAGTAAGAGGGAAAATAGTAAAGAATATGGCACTTTCAATATTTTAGATTAAATACGAACCTAGGCTTTTACTCGAGATACATATCTCCATGACATTCTAAAAATGTACTTATTTACTTCCTTTTCTTGTGAGACTGATTGCCAGTCTATCTCTTTTGAAGGGATAAAGTGGCCAGTTTCTTACTGTTTTTCCTACAACCTTTTTTTCCTCCCTCTTTCAACTCCATCCTTTGTTCCCTGTTGCTTGAGTGGTAAGGCGTGACATTAATAGAAGGTATGGGTTCTAGTTTTAAGAGAGAAGCATCATGAGCCAGTATACATTATTTTGGAAGGGAAAAGTGACTGAAAAACTAAGAAAATTTACTTTGTATAAAATATACTTTGAGTGGGAATAGGAGAAAAATCTTCTAAATTCAATTATGTGACTTGGTTTGTATTCAGCCAATTCTACTTTAGCTCTAGAAGGAGTATTAAGAGAGATTAGAATACAGGCAGGCCCGACTTTGCAGTGCTCCAATATGCATAAATTTCAGTTTTCACAGTCTAGTTAAATAATATAATATGATTTAAATTTCAGTTACTGTGGTATATTTTGTGTAACTGCATAAAGTGTAAACTTACTGCTAACCCTTTGGTCCACAAATCATTGGTAAATAACAACAGTCATCATGCTCAGTGACCAATCATGTAACTTTCAGAGTCTGTTGGCGACTAGCTACTGTGCATCAGTTATTTGGTTCATATACCAAGAGCAAAGCAGTACCATATACAGCAGTGTTCATGTGTAATTGTATTGCCTCCCTCCGTGATCAATCTATGTGACATTTCACAAAGACAGATAGGAAGAAGAGCAAACAGCCAACAGTGATGAAAGTCCAGAGGAGAAACAAAAACTGATGATGTTGTGAGGGTAATTTGCATTGAAAACACGTGGAATTATACAAGGGCTAGCTTGAACGTGGAAACCCTGACACTCCCACCATTTGAGAGAGACGCTAGCTGTGCAGTCAGAGGAACTTGGTGATGGAGATCTTACCAACACAGGTGACGAAAGCGGCCATGACGAAAAGGATGAAGATGACTTGGAGGAAGTGATGCTGGGGCAAAAACTTCACATTAGAGGAAGTTTTGGAAATATGTCATGACATAAAAGCACAGAGGAAAAAATGTTGAAAGTTAATTCACACTTAGGAAGGGGTATGCCAATTCATCAAGGCAAAGAAGAGATGATCATGCCTATACTGTGAATTACGGTATGATGAGAAGAAAGAAATGGAAGTTCAAACTACCTTTGAGAAATTTTTGTTTCTGTTGTTTCCAGTTATAGTGCATTAAATAAATATTACTTTTGCTATTTTTCATTTTCATATACATTTATGACCAAGAGAAATTTAAAAATCATGGAAAATGATAATTTTCCCCACTGAATAGTGAGATCACATGGCATGGGTTCAGCTTGCACAGTTATTTCTGCAGTCCATACTTCCTTGCAGAAAGAGGACTATACACCTAAAATGAGGGAGAGCAAACATTCCATATTTCCATCTTGAAAGACAGCACTTTCTGGCTAAGAGAGTAAGATGTTTACCCTATAGTTTAAGACTCAATCTTCACAGTCATGGAGTCACTGATTGTCCATAGAGTATTTGAATACAAATTAGAAAGAAAGAAAATTGCCCTCAGCTATGATGCTAGAAGGGCTTCCGAGGTGATGTTAGTGGTAAAGAACCTGCCTGCCAATGTAGGGGACATGAGAGACACGGGTTTGAGCCGTGGATTGGGAAGATCCTCTGGAGGAGGGCATGGCAACCCACTCCAGTATTCTTGACTGGAGAATCCCATGGACAGAGGAGCCTGGCAGGCTACAGTCCATAGGGTCATTTCACAGAGTTGGACACAGCTAAAGCAACTTAGCATGCAGTCATATCCCTTTAGATATAGCACTGCTGTGTACTACTACACTGCATGGTGATGTATGGGTGTCTCTGGTTTCAGAGAATCTCAGTTCAGGCGACAAAGATAACAACACACGGGCTGAATCACAGGCACTGAGGAGAGAGCTCTCATTACTATCAGAGCAGGCAGGAAAAGCTTCAAGGTGAACATGGGTGTGGATCAGTGTGGTGAAGTCTAAAAACCAGGACTGGAATGAGGCAGATGGGTACAAATTATGAAAATGCTGAGTCAGATCCTATTTTCATGCAAATTTTTGTTACTCATCACAGTTATTTGCGTTAATTATCTTTAAAAATATTGCAAAAAATGTTATTTAGTTTGATTACAGAAGTGTTTTTTTTTTTTTTTTTTTTTTTTTTGTACCTTCCCCTAAATTTTGTGCTCTGGTAAGAGTTTCACTTACTTCCCTTATTGTCTTCCTCAACATAGAAATTTATGAGGCAGCTTGATACCTGCAACTGCTGATTTGCTGTCAAAGAGCAAGGGACAGAAGACGGCCAGAATTTTAGGTACTGGAAGAAGAAATTTCTCATTGTTTTTCCTAACATGCTTTGTTACTCTGAATTTAAAATACAGGCAGCATTCATAGTTCAGTTTTGGCTACAAGTGACAGGAAACTTTAATAGCCTCTGAGTATCTGTCAGAATGTGAGCATTTGACTATAATTTTATGACAAGCTAAATGAGACTTTCTGCTGT